>NC_090200.1:23100000-23700000 GCF_033026475.1 Channa argus
AAAAGGATGCTTTCACTGATTTTGAGCTTGTTTTTCTTGTTTCGAGTTTGGGTAGTACATGTACATAAACACCATTACACTTTCCACTGACTTCCCTATATCAAAATACAGCTACTTTTAGCTAAAAAATGCCTCCAGTTGACCTCACTTGTAGGAACCATAAGTTCCAATTATGTCATCTTGTTACTCAAACTATGGAGAGTACTCATGGTCAACCTGCTATTCCAAAGTTCTTCCAGATGACATTATCCTAAAAATGTCATCTGGAGAAGCTTTTTAGCTAGAAGCAAAGAAATATCTTTGTTTTTGCTAGAAGTCCTGAGAAGGCCTGGATGGCTCTAAACTTCTAACATTTTAACAATTCAGAGACTGAGCTGATTGTGTTGGGAACTAATTAATCTAGTGGGGCTGCTCCTGTAGACTTGGGACCCTTGGCTGAATATGCCAAATCTGAAAATATTAACCTTGGTTTTAAAATGGATCCTAACTTGAAGCTTCAAAGCCAGATCCAGTCAGTTGTTAGGCAGCTAGACAGAGTCAAGCCTATTATTATAAAGTAGCGCTTTGAAACAGTAATCCATGCCTTCGTTACCACCCAGCTGGATTACTGCAATGCACTTTATCTTGGCTTAGGTCAGTCGTCAGTCTATCGACTGGAGCTTGTCCAAAATGCTTCTGCACGACTTTTAAAATATGAGCACATTTCTCCTATTTTATCCTCACTTCACTGTCTGACTGTGCAATTTAGGATGTATTTTAAACTTGTGTAAACAGTCTGAGTTGTGGACATTATTTTATCTGTCAGTTATTTTATTCTGTCCATTATTTATTGTTATTTGTTTTAGTGTACACATTTTATGCTATTATATATTTCTGTGCTGTATTATTTCTTTCTTATTTTATGTTTTTAACATGTACAGCACTTAGGTCAACCTAGTTGTTTTTAAAAAAATTTTTATTTCTCTTATCATTTTTTTGTAACTTTATCCTTATGAGGAGCACTTTACTGTTCATAAGGTTGTTTATTGCGATTACATTTAACCAGTGCTAGAAAACAGAAAAGACATTTAGTGAGCATAGATTATTGTTCTTTATGTTTTAACAATAATTTTGAATATATCAAATACTAAACCCTCTACCAAGGAAACTTCCCTAGAATATAAAATATTTTGAAAAGTTCCTTTATTCAGACATTTATTTTTGTTTTATTGTTCCTCACGATGCCATTCAAAACATACCTAATCTGTGGATTCTGGAGCTGTGGTACACAGGTGATAATTGCCATATGGATGAGATTGGACAGTACATTATGTGACATATGAGGCTAGAGCTTTCCTATTACAACATGGTAGACAAAAAAAAAGTGTGTTCCAAGAGCACTTTTTTCCATTTCATATTATTGCTGCTTAGGGCACTTTTTTTGTGAGCCACTCAAAAAGGCACTAAGATTAAGTCACAGCTTCTATACGGTCACTTCCTAGACTGTTGTGGCCTCACTATAGGTAACACTGGTCTATGTCGATACGTTATAATCTTGTGCATCCCTATCTGTTGTGACTGCATGCAGTTCAGACTTCATCTTTCTCAGGTACTCAGGTAACGGTGTTTATATGCACTTAAGAAACCAAGTTACTGGTGTTCTTGGACAGAAATCTACCTGGGGACCCCAGGTTTCCCTAATCCCTTACCCCAATTTCAGAAATTGTGTAATTACCTCAATTATGTCTTTATGGCCAGAATGGGAAAGAAGATAGGAGCAAAGAGACAGTTATGCCCCTGTGCAACATCCTCCATGGCCACACAAATTGGGCTACCATTAACAAACTCACGCCTTGGTCTTTCAAACAAATATGGAGGGTCCAGCCTATTCTGATTTACAATACTTCTCATTATTTTAATAGCAACTAATAAAGTCATTTTACAACTGAATTATTTAGATAAATAAAGCACTTAATCTGATTAAAAATAAACAGCGCATTTGAAACATTCAGACAACAAACAATCACTCATGTGGTCAGTAAACAATCCACAGAGGAGACTGAATCCCAACAGCTGATCCTTTAAAGTGTGTGCAAGCATGTGTGCATGTGAACCAGACAACCTCTGTGTCTTGTTTAATGAATACAATCTCAGAGAGGGAGAGATGATAAGAGAGCATGCATGTGGGATAGAGAGTGAGGCAAAAGCAAAACAAGTACACTGACACTCACATAAACACTTACACACTCACACACTATGAGGTAGCAAAGAAACCTAGTAACCAGATCCCCCTATTTCAGTCTTCAGCACTTACCTAGCACCATGGTCATGTAGCGCTCCTCCACACCAGCCTCCAGCAGTAGCGGGGGCACGTATGTGATCCCAGCTGCCACACAGATCTCGAGGCCACATGTCAGGGAGTTCAGCAGGACAAGACGCCACTGAGACCTCCATCCAGACATATTTACAGGGACTGGCTCACCTTTCCTCCCCTCTAGGGTGACCACTACTGGGGGAAGGGGCAAGGGAGGGAGCGCAGGGAGGCAGATGGTGCCCCAGTGGGACAAGAGGGCTGCCGGGGAGGGACAGCAGGAAAGACACACTGATGTCCCAGAAGATCTGGGGAATTCATCCTCTTCTCAGCAACCTGGATCTGAACAGGGGAAGAGCAATTGAAAGGTGTGAGAAGACAACTTGGGAAGACCAAATTAAAACAACTGCACAAATATGAGCTGCTTTCAAGCTGTTACAGTATAAAACGTGCTGCTTTTGTTAGTTGGAATATAAATAAAGCTTATGGGATGCCACATTAGACAGGTAATTTCATACAACACCCGGATGTTGGTGGCCTTCGACTGACAGATTTGTCACAAGAGAATCTAATCAGCACAGGTTCCAACATATTTTGATTTTCAAAAACCATAGACATGGTACTCGCCAGCCACAGGGATATAATATTGATGTATTCTCAGAGCTTCTCACCAACAACTTCAGGACAGCAAAAGGAACAACAGGCAGACAGAGTAGATGAGTCAGCTGCAGCAACGTGGCAAACGCACCCAACCATTTGCCAAGAGAATTCTTTCTCCCCCTGATATTTGCTTGTGATTTTGTCTTGCAAAATGTAAAAAGCAGGGTAGTGATTTGAAAAAAAAAAAAAAAAAAAGGCTGATAAGCTCCAACGTCTCTTCTCCCTCTTTACTTTGGCTACCTTTTACTTTTCCATAATGACTGAACAATTAATGGGAGGCTCTAAAATCCAGGCTTCCGTAGGTCGACCCTGTCATTATCTGTATTATTAAACTTTGCAATTTTAGAAATATTCTCTAGTCCTACTTCTAGAAATGTTCAGCAGATTACTGCCATTGTTGAGCTGAGTGCACCTGTAAAGACATCTCACTGAAAGATGAGATAAGAAAAGAGGTAGATTACGTCACATGTAAGAGAGAATAAATTAGTGTTTAAATGTTACCATGATAGGCTTAATGTCTATGTTGTGCCAGATATAGGAAGTTATCAATCATGTTGTCATGTTTTGTGTAACCACATGAGCAAAACAGCAAGATTAATCACAACAGTTTTTCTAAACACCAAAAAAATAAATAAAAAAAGTCAACCAAATCTTATTGGATAATTTAGCTGAAATTCCCTATTACATGCTTTATGCATGCATTTTTGTGGCTGACTGTAGTCTTTTCTGTTCTTTTTTTTTTTTTACTGATTTTCATTAGAAGCAATTTGAATGAGGAAAAGCATGATATGGGTCAGAGTGTATATATGGGAAGTGTCTGCAGCTCCTGACTCAATAGATAAATATTCTTTGTGACATTAAGTCAGGGCACTAATATAACCATATACTGATGAGTAACAGAGCAGAGTGATTAAGCAACATGTCTCCAGTTAATATATCAAATAGCCTCCAAGATGTTTGTATCCATGTACAGATCTCTGCTTCCTAGCAAAATATGTGCGCGTGCGCACACACACACACACACACACACACACACAATTATGGACATCATCCAATGAAATGTGTGTTCTTTTAAAGCAGAGGGAAAGAGCAAGAACAGTCAGAACAGCCACAAACACAGAAACAACAGGGTGCTATATTTGCATTTGGTGTGACATTTTCCTGCCAATGCTGCCCATCTGTTCTCGCCCAGCAAACAAAATGGATGTCATCGTCTACAACAAGACTTGGCTAATCACAGAAGTATGCGCCACTTATTAAGTGATCTAATCAGATTCATACTGTATTCCAATAAAATGTCTGTGCCTTGCAAGGCTGGAAAAAAAAGATCTCTTTTACAAAGTGTACAAGCTGAAGAAAAAGACAAAAGAGATGACACCGTTTTCTCATGAAAACTGATTTCAGGAGGTTAACATCCTTAAAAGTGATTTGACACCACTTCCAAAAATCACTGTCAGAGCCTCAGAAGGTCTACATAAAAACTTGTGTTCCTTTTACATTTTTATAATTGAAGACATTATTGTCAGCAATGATGGAATCAGACTTCCTGCAGCATTCATACATTCCCAGCTCAGTCATCACAAATCCTTTGATATACTGGCTCTTTCAGAATCTCAAAGGACAAAGCAACAGTGTTAGCCAGCTGAATTTACCAAGGGCCTGGGTCACTGAGTGAGAGGACCATTTCACACCCGTCACATCTCATTCCCGCCCAGCCTGGGCACACTGAAAGACACCCATCAGGGGACCAGCCTTTGCCCTTTTGGCCTGTCTGGCCACTACAACCCCCTACACACATATTCTCCATGTGTGTATATGTACATCCTCCCTCTCTTTTGGACCCTCTCTCCTCTGTATTTCTTTCTTATCCTTCCTTTTCCCTAGAGGTCAGCTTCATCTCTGACCTGCATTCTAAAAGGGCCCTTTTGACTTATCTGGCCACTACTGGTTATGCCTTTATGGTTGTGAATCTCAGTGTGATTGCTTTCTCTTGCAGCCCCAGCTGACTCTCTGTCAGACTTTCTCATCGGAATCAGAAGGGTCCCAAATAGCAAGAATAGAAACATCTGATTTGTCTACCCAAGCAGCCGAGGCTTGCCTGGATGCCTGCCCAAATGCAAGTCAGATTCCAGGGTTTTGTAAATTAAATAGTTGTTTACGTCTTAACCCAGACACAGTGGCAGGTCAGAGTTAGGAGGGGAGCAAGAATGAAAGGAGGATGGAAATGGAGAAAGAGGGGGCAGAACAGCATTTATCAGTGTAATTATCCACCTCAATGTCAAGTATAAAAATACATTGTCCGTCTTAAATACAGTATGATCTATAGCACATGCAATGTTTGTTGCATAGACAGAACAGAGCAGAGCTGCCATGCTTGTGTTTAAGGGGTACAAGAGAGAAACACAAATACACTGACAACACAGTCATTTCAACGCTTGCATAATGACATCTCACCGCATTTACATGGACTTAAGTAACTGGGTTACAGTTGGCTTTCTCTGGAAAGCTGATTTCTTAAATGTCACAAATACGGGAAAGCTAGTTTCTGAAATCGGGGTAGAGGATTAGGGAAACCTGCTGTCACTCTGCTGTGACATGGACACAGAGACAGAGACAGAGACAGAGAGAGAGAGAGAGAGAGAGAGAGAGAGAGAGAGAGAGAGAGAGAGAGAGAGAGAGAGAGAGAGAGAGAGAGAGAGAGCTAAAAAGAAGCGTTTTCCTTCTTTTTTTTTTCCCCAGCTTATCCTGTGAGTTCAGGGTCGCCACAGCGGATCATTATTCCACACGTTGATTTGGCACAGTTTTTACGCTGGATGCCCTTCCCGAAACAACCCTCCCCAATTTCTACCGGGCTTGGGACCGACACTGCACAGCTGGGAAAAGGGATGGGCTGTTGGGGGTTCAGAGTGTTGCCCAGAGACACTTCGACATGTGGTTGGGAAGAGCGGGGTGCGAACCTCCGACTCTATGGTCAGTAGGCAGCCACTCTACCAACTGAGCCACTCCTAGCATTTTCTGTCATTATACGGTTAAAATCCATGCATCAGGCTTCTAAAATAAGTCCAAATTGAAGGACGAGAAATCAGGTTACTCTTCTGCTGCATGTATAAAGGGGTTTCCCTTAACCAGGTAACTGCATGTAAACAAAATTCCTGATTACCCCAAAAAGCTTATTTCTCTCAGTAACCCGGTTACTCAGTGTATTCCAACCACTGCCCTTGATCCTCTTCCCATAGCCTTGGAGACACAAATACTCACATTGGTAGACAAACAACACCACTTATCACCTTATGTGTTTTAACACCCCAATCTGAGCCAGACTGGGAAAAGGGAAACTGTGGGTGGCAGGGGGGGCTGCTTTTGTCACTTCTCCCACTGGTCCATTACGATGCTCATTCAGCTGCTGCAGCCCCACTGGACCCCCCCTCCAAAAAAAAAAAAAAAAAAAAAAAAAAAAAAACATTGAAGAATAGTGTTCAGAGCCCTAATGACTCTGAGCACTATTCTTCAAATACAAAGGAGGTTTTGTATACATTTTGTCAGGGAGAGCAATGTGATATAGAAAGGTATCAAGTCAATTTCCAAGTCTTTTATCAACAGGGTTCATATAGATTGTAGGATATAGAAAGTGTGTGTGGCTTTGGGTGGGGTGGGGGCTCCCAGCGGACAGTAGGGTTTGGAAGAGGAGAGGGAAAGGAATTACTGAGATGACATCAGAGCCACAAAGCACAGTAGAAGCTGTGGCTGTAGATACCTAAACAGGAGGTTCTGGTTGTGTGTGTTTGGCTCAAGCTGAATGGCTACAGCACTGTGGCCTTCCTCCCTTTAAGTTTCTGCACACAGCAAGACCAGCATTTTTGCTGACTGCTTTCCTGGCTTACTTCCTGCTTACCTTTCTCTATGGCTGTCCTTCTCTGTTCTCTAAAAATCACAATCAAGTTAAGATGGAGCAACACTTAATGAACAGTGCACTGCATACAATGCTGCTTTAGTACAACTACCTCAGCATTTTACAACAGTGCCAAGTTGGCACTGTTCTAAATGGTGTCACACTCAATGGGCCACAGACAGGATCCTGTTGGACACCGTCTTAAAAATGTTCTTAGCATACATATGGTATCAGTTCTCAAATTTGTAGTCCATCTACCCTTGCTGTATTTAATTTGCACATACAAAAATACTGTCTCCAGTGTGTTGTATACTTATGGTACACAATTTCACTTCACACTGCGTTTTTAATTTGTGCTGAGCAAATCTTGATCTAATCAAATCTTTAAATCAACTCTGTTAAGGCGACCGTTGACCTCTGTCTGAACACACAGTTTCCATTGAAATGCCAGATCAACTCCTTTAAGGCCTTGTAATATGCCAAACCCTTCAAAGATTCAACTTATACGGCAAATGCATTAACCCCAAATATAATATTAATACATTACATACAAACAATTAGAATTACATATTACATGCATACAAACAATTAGCATTTAAAACATTTAACCCGTTTTTTCACTTGTCGGCTTCAGCAGAACTACACCAGCTTAATGTTCTTTACAAAATGTAGGCTGAAAAGTAACCTTTAGTTATTTTAAGTGCATATTACTATTCTTACCAGCCCTTTCCTCCCTCTCTGATCTTTCCTCTTTCTTCCATCCCAACCAGGTGTTCTATATCATTCCATGCCCCATCATTCACATGAGAAAACCTTCAGAGCTTTGGCACCAAACACACCTCTTCCTTCTATTACTGAAGTAAAAGGACAAAAAACATCGAACTTGTTTAACAAAAAAAGTTTGCCGTTTGTGTTCTGCCTCTGCTCACTTACAAGACAGCCCTGACCATACTGACCCTACCCCCCAGCCTGTAATCTTAAGCCCACAAGCATCACTGTGACCCCCCTGACCTTGCCTTTTAATGCAAATCATGTGATCAACCCAAGTTTTCAAAGACTACGCCAGCAGTAGGAAGACTGTCTGCTGCTGATACTCTTTACTTAAAGAAAAGTCAACCTGTCAACAATTATTTTAAATGTACTGCTTCTGTAAGAAGATATGATGGAGAAACAGATAGTACATTTTATTTTATTTATTCTTCTTATTTCTGAAGTATCTTTCTATAGCCTTTGCAGTGACAAAAAGTGCTCTTTCCATCTCTGTGCCTAATTAGCACAATGTCTCACAATTCCCTTAAGTTTAGAGGACCACAAAGATGACAAGTAATAGTTCATGACTCCTGAGAAATAATTTTAATAAGAATAGAATTTCTGGTTCAAAAATTAATCACCAAACCATCATCAGTGTTATCTGACGTGGAACTAGTGAGGACCAGCACAAATAAATAACCACAGAAAAAATAACCCCCCACATATGCACTTATCAGATGAACATGAGAGGAATGCATGCTAAGTCCTGGTGAGGAATTAGTCTGGGTCAGTCGGAACTTGACCTAAGAGAGGCCTGCACCTTTGTCTCAAAGAGAGAATGAAGTCAGCTACAGCTCAGGGAGGTGACTGTTATCATACTGGCCAATGCAAATAGCACAACAATGGAGTGCAGCAGAGTTCACCCGTGTAGGCTTTTGTGAGTCAATGTGGCTGATAATGTGCCTCCCTGCAGACTTTTACTTTCCAGTCACTGTAAGGTGAAAGGACTAATATGAGAGAATGCAAACGCTAATGAGTTTTCATTCAACCATGGTCAGATGTGTTTACATTTAATTAAAGAGCAGATAAACCTAATGAAAAGAAGAGAATGTTGTCCAAACTTCTCTCAATCCTGGGCAATCCCTCCCACCCACTCCACTGCATGATGGCTGCACAGAGGAGCACTTTCACCCAGAGACTGATCGCAGTCAAGTGCTCCACAGATGTTTGCTCCTCTAGCTGTTTTTTCCCCCTACTTATTAATCAGTAGTTTGTGGGGGGGCGAAAAAAAAAAAAAAATTAATCAGTAGTTTGTACTTGTTTATTGTCTTTTCACGTGGAGAGCATCTGTAACAAGGCAAAACAATTTCCCTATGGGATCAATAAAGTTGTTTGAATGCTGAATTGAATCTTGAAGAGCTTAATCTAATTTCACATTACTGCTATGAATTCTTTTTCATCTTATCATCATTATCATCATCATCGTCGTCATCAAAATGTCAAAAAGGGTAGCATGCATGAAGGGTTAAAATCGGTCAATAAATTTTGATCAAGTGGCAACATGTTTACAACCCTTACACATAAATATTAAAAAAGCAATGTTCTTGGATAATGATAAAAAGGTCACATTAGGGATTTCTTAGTTGCAACCATGGCTCAAATTGGACTTTTTATCTAAATAAATAAATAAATAGGTACAGCTGACCTTTAACTACCTTTCACCAACACTGCAGAGAAGTCCAGTAATATCATGTGCTACAATGAACTCATAATTTCCTGAAGAAATTCATGATGCTTAGAATCTAAATCCGACCAAAGTGTGTCTTTACAAACCCAGACTAATGTCAAGTAATTTATCCTGTACATTTATTATTTGCATGTCTGGTCTTTCACACAGAAGGTATGACAATGTAAGTCTGATCACAGCAAATTAACATAATATAATTGATACTCAGTAGCAAAAGAAACAAAGCTCAAAAGTCCATGTACAGCATTGCAATGCTAAAAACTGAGCATCCAAACTATATTAAAACGTGTTCATACTCTTTATCCACTTAATACTCTCTACTCACTTGCAAAGCATATCTGCACAGACTCTTCACCACCTGCTTCAATTCTATGGTCAAGACTCTTTTTAAATCCTGCTTCTTTTTTGTCCCGTTCCCTCCTCTCCTATTTAGCCCACCTCCATTTGCATTATTTCCCTCCCTCTCTTCAGGCTGCAAGGTGGGAAATGAGAAAAATTCCCAATACACTTAAGGAATCCTGTCTGTCTGGATCAGTTACAAAAAAGAACTCGTTTCATCTTAAGATTTTGTCTAAGGAACAAAATACAGACCTGTAATGTAAAGTTAACAGAAACACATACACTGACCTGTGCTGTATAACCAGAGCATAACAAGCAGACCGGGAAGAATAAATAAAATGACACTGTATAACAACCCCACACTCCAGGTCCATTTCTCTCACTATCTATAACCACTCCCTAAAAGTTATGAATTATATCTCCTGACACTGTATCATAGTCATTTACCTAACAGGGAAGGGACTAACTCTACAACCCTCTCTCATTACTTCCCTTCTTCCAATCCAGTCTCAGTTAAGCTCATACGCTTGTCCATGGACTCCTTTAACCCTTTACCTGGTTCACTACCTAATAGGCAGTAATAAGCCTATTTGACACCCTGTGTTACTCCACCCCAGCTCACTGCCATGTCTGCACCCCATGGCTTCAAGCCAAGACCAACTCTCTATAGAAAACCTTTTAATTTGATAACAGTTAGAGAAAGAAAGTAATGCCATTAAGAATGTGGCTGGCTTTTAGGAATCTCATTTCTGGAGCACAGCACAGGAGCAGATCAATATAAAGATGGAATGTGGAGAATGGATGCTGGTAGCACTTCCCCTTTGTAACAGGAGTGGCTTGCCTGGAATTAAGAGAATTCTGAAAATCCTATTTTGAAAAAGGCTGGCCATCATCAACTCAGATTTGACGTGTGTACACAGAACTACTTCTACTAAGGTTTCCCGCACATTAAACCTCTGGTTAAATTTAGAACAAATACAAATTACACCCAGACATCTAATGTCCTTAGAAAGAAAGAAATTCAAGTAATTAATAAAAATAATAACGTCAAAGATTTGTGCTATTGTAAAAAAAAAAATTGCAAGTTAAAATAGAACTAACTTTTGTACTGACTGTATCCATAATTACAGTAACATTAGTATTGGTCATTTAACCTTTCCTTGTTTTGACTCATCCACACACAAACTTTTCTGAGGTCTCAAAAATAATGCAATTTTCTAATGGTTAACTTTGATTAGTAAACTACAAAAATAATATTTGCGTGTACTAGTAGTGTATTGCAGGGAATTAAAAATAAATAAGTATACACTGAAAAAAGTAAGGTTTCAGCCTGAACACCTCAAAGCCTCAAGCCTCTTAGTTCTCTTAACCAGCTGACAGGTCTTTATACTAACAGCTTTGCTATAGCAGACATTGATAAGACTTTGCATATCTTTTACCTTTTTCCTCGCTCTGCTGCAGTGATTTTTCTATTGTTAACATGGTGTGTGTGCTTGAGTACAACTGGCTAAAGATGTATGAGCATGCCAAGAAGGCTTTAATTCTATGGTAGCCATCCCCAATGGCTTCTCAAGCAATGGCTAAACCTAAGTCCATAATAAGCTTCAACACACTGTTTTCTGCTTTAATAAACCAATGAAACCAAACAGTGTGTCAGAAATAGAGCCCGAGGTCCAATAAAGCCTAAATATATCCCACATTATACATAAGGATGGTCTGGGAAAGCTCAATCCATCACTGTGTGCTTCCACAGCAAATTAACCTTTAAGTATACAAGTATAATATGATACCCAGTTGCTTTTAAGTTGTACCACTTTCAGGATTATCAGTACTCCCACAGTCATCTGAGACATTATCTATACTAGCACACAACATCGATGGTCCAAGACTCTTCTACACAGTGCCCTTAGGCTTAAGAATCCCATCCGCATTGTACTTGCACAGGACCATCTGTTGCGCACTGTGACAGAATGGCCACAGCTGCCACATTATCATAAATAATAAAAATTAAATTATGAAATGTTCAATCAAACCATAAAGCTGTGCCAAGAGGCATACATGATGTAAAAATTTTAAGATCAATGATATTTTGCTACTTAGCACATTTGCTCTTGTGCCTTGAGATTTCGACAAAGAATCAAGTTTATAAGGTTTTTCCTTGTTTGTGAATTTCACATCTTTATACTACATGAATAAAAAAAAAAAATTCATGTTTCAGCGAGAAACATTTCCTGAAAAAAGAGCCATAGTGTACAAATAAGTTCAGGTACTGAGAAAATTGTGTCCTTACAGAAACATGAACAGGCTCTTGCACAGCAAGCAGATAAAAAGCGAAAAAGTGAACCCAGAAGATGTAACAATTGAAACAATTAAAACATTTAATAAGGAACACTAATCTATTACTTAACATGCTCACAGAAATCTTGTCTTTATCAGAAACTCAACTGTTCATTCAACAAGAGCCCATGTAGACATGTTCATGTTAAGAATACGAAAAGTAAATATTTCAAAGTTTTTTTTTCATTTATTTTCAATGTATCATGACACGATTTTATACTTCCGTTTAGTTACTCAGTTGATGGTTAGGCACATTTTACTGAGTTTTTCTAGCATAATTGTGCATACACTGGTCCATAGTTCAACACAGCCACAAACACAAGAGGTGCAACAGTCTTTGCAGTGTTTGAGCAGTTCAATAATCAGCACTTAAGGCAAGTTAGCTAACCTCAAAATTAATTTTTTTGTATCAAGTTACTTGTTGGAAGGTGAGAGCAAAGAGACTTTATTGATAGAGGAAATAATCTTTGGTAGATTGTTCCAGCCGTTTTCAAAGAAACTATAAAAATCAAGGACATGAACCTTCAAGCTGAATCGATACAGCTGGCTTTGTTGTGAACGTAAAACAAAGTTTTGGTGCTTTTTTCTCATATGTTAAACCTACCCTCTGTAATTCAGGCATCTTTATGGACCAGGCTGCAAGTCTTGACCAGCAAGTAAATTGTGTGGTTTATTCCTGTTTAAACCAGCTGAGGAACATTGCTAAACTCTGGCCTTTTATGTTGCAAGCGGAAATGAACTTTTCCCTTTCTTTTAATCTTGGATGGACTGCAATTCCTTTTCACGTGCCTTAGCAAGACCTCCCTAAGTTGCTTACTGCTGGTCTAAATACTGCTGCCAAGTTTTGACAAAATTCTCCAAAAAAGGTCTTCTGTGAAAACTAAATTTGATTGCTTTTGTTTACCTATTAACATTAGAGCATTAACTGCGTACATTAAAAAGCTGCAGTTACCTGAGAATTTCAGTGGAAATGCAATATCCTCCGGGTCAGTGGAAATGCAATATCCTCCGGGTCCTCCCGGTTTATTGGTCCACATTTAAAACAGGAGAATGCTTCTGGAGTTGTAGATCCTAAAATCTGAAACTCCCACTATTCACTGTGAAGTAGCTCATAACACCCTTTACTCTTGAGGTGCTATATAAACAAAGCTACATATTTATTTAAAAAAGCGGTGCATAGGAAAGAGTGGCCCCAGAGCACAATGATTAACGCCTCAGTCAAATGCTACTCAAACCAGATGGTAACATGGAAGAGAAGGCCAAAGTCATCTTTCTCTCCCTCTTTGAACAAATACTACATATACAAGAAGTCATACACAGATGCACAGAAAAACACACACATTTATAATCTCTCTCTCTCTCTCACACACACACACACACACACACACACACACACACACACACACACACTAAATAATTTTTAATCAACATCTTGGCCAGTTATGAAGTGTTCAGCAGTGAAATAGTAATCATAAATAATCTAGTCCTTCCTGCAATCATATAAAAACAACAACACAATAGGAGGGGTTTTTACAACATCACTATCTTTGTGTGCCCAACCCTAAAAAGGCGGATGGCTACTCTAGGCCTTATGAGAAAATAAGAAACATCAATCAGCAGGTCTACAAAACAAAAAGCCTGCCAAAGAAACATGCATCAAGACAGGCAGGGTCATTCATAATTTGGCACACTTACTAGGCTGACTGTTTCTAGATCAGACACATACACACACACAGCGGGGTTTGTCTAAACTGCAGGCAGTCAGATTGTGAATATATATTCTAAACATCTGGCTAAGTCCTTATCACCATGGGAAAATGTCTAAGGAAAAGCCTGTGTTATCCCTGCTCCAGGGCCTGTACTTGTCTCATTTGGACATTACCAGCAGTTTAGCACCCTTATCAAACTGTCAAAGTAGAGCCTCTCAATAATAGGGAATCGCAGGAAAGTGATAAACTTGGGTTGTGAGAGCTAGACCTGAGGCCATTTTGGCTTCCGTGCCACACGATTCCCATCACCAGTAAACCATGTGGGTAGAACTAACTAAAGTCTTTAAATTGAATTAGGCTAGCAGACAGTGTGTGAGAGTGAAACAAAAAACAACACACTGTTAGGTCTTTTTCTTTTGCCAAAACGGAAGAGAGCACTGCCACAGTGGTGACATGTAACTTGGTTAATGTCAAAACCATTCAAGTAGTTGATTAACAATGAACTGCCCGTTTACATTCAACAACATGTGAGAACAAGAGGGAAGGCCGTCAAAGACTCTAAGGGAATACTACTCCACCATTTCAGCAATGCACTCCTGTAACACTGTGGGCAGAAACTTGCAGCAGAAGCAGATATAAACTTTTTTATTCTACACATCGTTTTTTTTATGTATCAAGCCCTGGCCTTACTTTTCCTACAATGCAACTCATTGACAGTTAAAAGATTTGAGTGTGTGTCTGACACCCAGTGCTAGTAAACACTAATGTAGTCTTGAGCTGCAAGCCACAAGGAGGTGAGTTAAACTATATTCTTTCGTAATCCCTCATGTATGTTCTGACAGATAAAGAGAATGCAAAGGTGCAAGTCGCTGCATTCACTAATTCACACAAAACAATGATGAGAGTTATACATGTTTCAAAATCTTCAATTGAAGATTTTGCAGATATGCTAAGGCTTTAATTCCAATTTAAAGAAGTAAAGTAAGAAATAGATAGACCTGGTAAATTCAGACATAAATCACATAAAACAGTTAAAAGAAAACAGTTGTAGATATTGCATCTATCATGTAAGATATAAGTGAAAAGTGTAAAGGTGTTTCTGGCATCTGGTTATAACTTGATTATTTTAGCACACAAGATCAATTAATGGCTTTCGGCTTGTCCCTTGAAGGCTAGTCACAGCGGAACATGTTCTGCACATTGATATGGCATGAGCTTTTTATGCTGGATGCCCTTTCTGCCGCAAACATCCAATTTTATCCGATGGCTGGGCGGGGTCACACCTGGTGGGGTGGGATTCATTACCGCAGCCTTCTGCATATCTACCCAATGCTCTACCCATTGAGCCACCAGGCCCCCTTTGTGAACACACACACACACACACACACACACACACACACACACACACACACACACACACACACACACACAGTTTTGGTCATTTTCTCTTGTACGCAATTAAAGGGAAAAGGAAAACATCCGTGGGCAGACAGTTACTAGCTGCAAGCCACTTTTGCTTTCCCATAATTTACTAAATGATTATGTTTTTAGAAACCGCTTCATATTTGGCATATTCTAACTATTGTGTTACAGTGCACTAAAGTTTGAATGACAAAAATACAAATCAGCACATTAGGATTAAAAAGAAAACAGTTGGCTAAGCAAGCCACTATAGAACTGAACCATTGCCAAGGCACCCACACAACACTTGGGTATAGAGGGATTTCATGCCAGACTGAGGAGAAAATGGGGAATATTCATGCCTTTAATCAGAGCAGATATTAAAAGAATAGATAACCTAGATGCCTAAATTGAATATGCCTTCAACATTTTGCACCAATTAAAGTTAGCCATGATCCCAGGAGTGGTCCCAAGAGGACTTTGATCCTGACGGAAGTCCAGCCATGCACAAGATTCTGTCAGACAACTTCAATGTGAGTGAACAGGACACATGAAATTCCACGAGGGAGAAAGAAGGGTTCATATGTTGGTCCACATTTGAAAAGAAATCAGTTATCTCATACATGCTAATGCTACTCATTTTGAAATGAATTATTTTTCCATTTCAGTCAAACTAACATCAGGTCTTTGTAACAAGCTAGCAAAACTACACAGGCAGGTTAAACTGCCTGGACAACTGTTAAAGTATTCATAATGTCAAAAACAATGATAAGGCTGAATGATAACAGTGTCACAAAGGTTACATTCCTCTGTGGTAGGGTAGCTGTCATCTTTCCTTTTAACTTAGGCCCATTAGGGGAAGCTTGTAAGCAGCCTTTCTTTCTGGCCCAGCTGGCTGCAGAGCACTATTACAGGGAACTTGTTTGGACTTTGACCTTGCAGCCTGCAGAGAGCTGAGAAAAACACATTTTCACTCCTCTGCTTTCCATCAACGTGAGATCTATGAACCAGACAGTTTTCTTAATATTCAGCTCTTTCCCTGCTGTTACTAAGTTATGGTGGTCTAATAATGTACATTCCAGCACTTGCAAGATTTCTCCAGTCTAGGAACAGGTGGTGTGTTGCTTTTGACTGGTGGTTAGCCTCCTCGAGAAAAAGCATGAATAATGGAAAATTTATATTATTTTTTCCTATCCCTTTTGTTTTGCCATTACCATTTTTTGCACCTCCTCCTGGTAAAACAAACGAGAATACTGTTTTTACAGTGATTAGCGCTTGAGGGACACATTAATTTCAGCAGTAAATGTACAAGACCCAAGAGATTTGAATGTTTGCCTAAATATAACAAAATACACCACATGGATCTGAGAAATGAATTCTCCTGTTAAATTGGAGTGCATGCAGAGACAAAGGAAATAAAGCAGCCAGCATGGATTCTGTCAATATAAAGCCAGCAGCTCAAATTACATTAAATCTCAAGGCAGTTGGTCCAACTTAAGTGCAGACAAAGTTTCATCTATCTTCCTAAAGACAGAAAACAAACAAATATTATTTTCACTATGCATAAAAGCAAAGCTTAGCAATAACTAGCACTAATTTGTTGTTACACACATAGCACGAAATAAAATAAATAAATAAAATGGAATAAAATAAACACAGCCATGAAAACACCAAAATAAAAAGCTGACTAAACTGGGACGTGAAAGTTGTAACATAAAAGCAATGCAAAGAAACCAGTTTGTCATGAGAGCCATAAAACAGTGTTTCCCCAATGAAATGAGTGTCTCCTGCACTCCACTGAAGTGAGAGACAACCATTGTATAGATCACATACCTGTGATTGTTCATGCTATACATGATACCAGAGCCAAAGTAGAACACAATGCTTTGAAGAGGACACAGAGCTTAAGAAAGAGAAAAGCCTCCAAAAACCCTTCCAGCAAAAGCTCCATGGGCCCTTCCCCTATAGGTAAAGATTGCTTTAAGAAAAACAAACCAAAAAAACAAACACCCACCACACAATCTCACACCTGTCTTCAAAAACATATGCAGGAGTTGAGTGTATAAGAAGCCAGGTACACACGGCAAGCACAGAGAGCCATCCAAGCTGGAGATAAACAGCCTACGACTGATTAAAACTGCAAAGCCTTCAGGCTGCCTAAGTAGCTTGGTATCCTCAACGGTGGGTGATTATCCTGCGCTTGGCTCGAGGGTATGCTATTCGACTGTCAGATAGCAGTTACAGAACAGCCAGCTGGTGTAGCCACAGCATTGTGGGTGAAGAAACATTTCTATCACTGTGGAGCAGATGAGCACTGGAATGAACAGTGCATCCCCCTCCTGGGGGCAACATATACAAATAGTGAGTGTTTGAAATGTGGCTACTATAAGATCTGCATTGGTAGTTTGAGCATGGGGACTGCTAGTCACTGATGATCAGTAGCCACACTTTTAGATAATGTAACATACCCTGAAATTTCTTTTTTTTCCCCAACAAAAGGGGAGAAAAAAAGACATTTCATGTTTATTATAAGTTAACTAAATACTGAAAAGAGAAGAGTAGCAAAGCTGGGGCCATAAGAGCTAGAAAGAAAGTCTAGAGTTTTAGAGTAGAATGAATATGATATACTTGAATGGTGCAGAGTCATGGTCGTAATCAAAATAAAAGTCCTCTGTTATGGGTTAAAGTTGTTTAACCTTTTGATCCTCCCAACTCTTAATGTGGTTTTAGAGCCTTGAAGGTTACAGTACAAGCCAAAGGAGCCAAATTCCAACACAGAAAAAACACACACATACATACACAAATAAAAGTGTGGAAACTATTAGCTCATCAGTTCATCTTGCTATATATACATAGATATTTAGTTAAGTTTGTCAAATGTGTGACAAAGGCAGAAATGTCAACAATAGGTATTGTCACTTTGTCTGTTCAAATAAAATAATCAAATAATTCCAGTCCACTTATGCTTTTCTTTAGTATCTTCCATTACAACTTGACACTAACCTGTTATTGGTAGCCAGTAACCCATGATTAAAAGATACTATTTTGACAAGAAGTAATCCAAGCTTTGTGCCAGTCATTCTACTGTTATCAATAAAAGTGGTGAATCTAGGAATAGGGTTCTGGTAAGTGTTTCCAGTCATTATGACAAAGTGAATACTCAGTAACTAATAAGAGGAACAAGGAAGTTAAAGGTTAAAGTTAAAGGCCACTTGGAAAATATGTCAATGACTAATTCTGCATCATGAAAAACTAGTACTTTTGAGCATTTTTTTCTGGAGACGTTAGACTTCCATGCTGACATGAACTGTACTTGATGCTGATTTTGTTTTACCAAGAATTCTGTTAACAGCTGCATCAGCATATCTGAGTCAAGCCGGTTCTCACCGAAACATACGAAATTACTACTACATGAAATCGAGGTTTCCGCGACACTGTCGGTTTAAAAAGTTCTGGAGCAACTTTCTAAGCGGGGCGCCTCTTCCCCACTTATCCATGTGTCAAAACACTGAGGTTCTGGCCAACGGCACCAACTGTTTACAGCGAATTACGAAACAACGAAAGCTTTCGTGTGGACATTGTTAAAAATTCTACTGATCAGGAACCCTGTGTAGTTATTGCCACCATGGCACTTGGCTGCGCATCACGGTACAGGGAGCTTGGTGGCAAAGGTGCAACCAACGACGCAGAGTGGCTTCCAAACTTCCAGAAACCCCATTCTGCTGGACGCTGGCTGCTGGCTAACTACACACCTTTCAGCCGCAGGCCAAAGCCAAACACCATCATTTATTTTAAGTCTCAGCTCAGGTAATCACTGTTTCTGGCACATTATGGATTACGCACAAAGGCTGCGGCACACGTCGACGTTTTCAGTCTAGATTTAAACCCTCTGTCTGCGATTTGGAAGCGGCCAACCGCTGTAAAACAGCAGCGTACGTTAAGTCACCAAGTATCGCGTTAGATTCACGTATTAAAAACAGGACTATTTTCCCCCCTTTCATTTAAAGACTATCTTACGTGCAAACTTCACCTCAAGTTGTGTGTGTGTGCAGCTCCGGGAAATCCATGCAGCAACTTGCTCGCTCCCGACGTACCACTGTTGCTCAACTTGTGGAGACGCTGCTACCCAGCTGTGACCATCTCTGTAAATTCCGGTTTCCACTGTCAAAATAAAAGCAGACTAAAACTAGTCACAAGGGAGAATCCGAAATTTTTCCCAGAATCAAACTAATTGCTATGCTTTAGTTATAAAAGTAAACTTACAATATATATACAATACGTATTTTTTTAAAAATATATACCTTCTTTAGTTATATATATAAATACATACACACATACACACACACACACACACATATATATATATATATATAGAGAGAGAGAGAGAGAGAGAGAGAGGGAGAGAAGGATTAACATACACACAACCTTTAGTTTTTAAAACTAATTTATATTTGTTGACGCATATTTAAATGAAATGTTCTTAGTTATTTTCCCTTGTCAATCACCTTTTGCTAATATATACTGTGTACGTTTCTATTTATTTCAGAAAATGCACTTTCTTCTTTAGTTCGGATAGAATTTTCCATGGCTGGATAGAGGAAAACATTTACACTTTGTTCAGTTTTATGTTGTAAGATTTATGTTATGAGAAGACACATATTACATATCTATCTTTGTGTGTATGCACCTACACGACTTTGATTAATCAAATAAAAATGATTTAAATTTTCTTTTACAGTTAAATAATTTTTCACTTGTACTGACTTGAAACAATATTCCCTTTAAACAGAATCCTTTATGACCTATCACATGCTGTACATAACCCTGGTCATGTTTGTGTGAGTGAACATCTTGTGAATACTTAAGCCTATAGTGGTGTGACTGAGGACAGCCTAAGGTTTCTCTCAGCAGATTACATATTAGCATGTGCCTCATGGCACTTTCCACACATACAGTATTTTTATGTATGATATACATAAAACATGTCTACCGAAAGTCTTTTGAGGTAAATTGTTGCCTAGGTCTCTTATGAATTTTTATTTTTCGGTTTGCAAACATTGCTGTGATAATTTACAGAACTAAAAACAGGACTAAGTATGTAAAGCACCAAAACAGGGAGAGAGAATTGGCACCCTTCACTATCTGCCCAAGGAATTCCAATACTGTAGGCCACTGAATGAATTTTTATTTTTCGGTTTGCAAACATTGCTGTGATAATTTACAGAACTAAAAACAAGACTAAGTATGTAAAGCACTAAAACAGGGAGAGAGAATTGGCACCCTTCACTATCTGCCCAAGGAAACCCAATACTGTAGGCCACTGAGACCAATTCTAAGAATGCCAAACACTCCACAATACATAATCTTGCAATTTTGTGGTGTGATATAAACTGTTAAAGGTTTCAACATGAAGCTATTAGGAAATCTCATAACTTTCTCATGGCCACCGGCCATTTTATTTATCTCAAAAGAAGAGAAGGCCACATGTTTTGATTGATACACTCAATTTTTTTAATCTGTCTAATGCCACCACTGAGTGTGGCTGTGGCAAACTTTTGACAAGCTGAAATGATTTCAGCTGGGGTGAAATGGCTTATTGGCCACCGTTTGATGCGCATGCAATACCAATGAGTGGCATGTATTATTAACTTCAGAGAGATTACGTTCCTGTGGATAACCCATCAAGAGTAAATACAACACTGAACCAAATGCCACTAAAAATCCATCGGTGCTGGCAGAGAGGAAAAGAAAAACTTAATAATCCAAAGTGTGAAGCCCTGTCATGACTTCATGATTGCCATCATAAAAATGTACATCAGTTTATTGAGAGTGCAATTTTCTTACATACAAATGTAAACTTTTACGGTAAATACAAATAATACACATGTAAGTAAGTTTTCAACACATTTGACAATCATTTACCAAATAAAAGCCAACTGAGGCTGCACTTGCTCAGAATTAATGCACACTAAATTGGCTTGAGATGAATTTCAATAGGCAGCTTAACCCTTTTTGAAACGGTACCCTTTTTCACATCTTTCTCTTTAGGAACAGTGCCATCTGCTGTTTACAGAGGTAGAGGGGATTGACTACACGTGCACAAACTCACACAAAGAGTGATCTTTGCTACAGCTTACTGCAATGCAGTATAAATACACCTTCACATAGCTCATTTCAGCAGCAATGCCATAAGTCTTTTGTATAACAAGAGCCAAGTACATGTCACTTTTTTTGGAAGAGCCAACCCTCAAATATGAAGTCAAACAGTTCACCAGATTAGACTGCCAAATCTCATATGGTGCGTAGCAATTTTTTATGTACACCTGGTTAAAACTAATGCAGTCTACAGTAACACAATACTACCATAAGAAACCCTCCTTTATGGACATGGCAATGATCTGTTCATTTTTCTTTTAGAAAAAGGTGTTTTATAAGGGGTTCAACTATATTATCAGTGTGGAAAATGTCGATTTCATTATAGTGACAGGTGTTATTTTGTCCACCACCTTCATATAAATTAGGCAAAGAAATAGAAACACCTCTTAGGATAATGAGAATATAAAGCATTAGCCTAGTTTAGGTCTTGCTAGCTGTACCCAATACACTGCCAGGTTACTGTAATCAAATGTGTGGTCATCCACCAAAGCTGAACCATAAACATTTACCAGATGAAATACAATACACAGAGGTACGTCCTACATGAAAATAAAACATTTGTGAAAATCATTATACCATTATTAGAACCATCTATATCTTATATGTGAGATAAATGTCATTATTTTCAGTAGGGTTGCTAAATGTAAATTTCCAGGTCAAATATCAATTTCTATTCCATCTAAATTTTTCCCTTGGTAAACAATATTGTGTTTTCACAGTTATATGATCTGCTTGGTTAATGTAATTTACTGCATTTAAGCTATAAAATGTCACTAATGGATGACTAGCTGCTCGGTTAAGCCATACCTCAAACATGCAGAAAATTATCCAGTGCAGCCTGAAAAGAAAACTGGAACAGTTGAAGCATATGTCAAGATGTCATAAAACCAAAGCTACACCCTGCAGACTTGAAATGATGCTGTAACTGTGGCAGCCGCTTTGGTGAGACACTGATTCCAGTTCATTTTCAGAAAGGTGTAAGGTTCAAAAATAACAGGGCTTTTCCATCTCCCTTTACTCTTTTGCACCTCTACTGTATATATATTGCCATAATAACATTTTTACTCAATTTCACTCATCTGTTGTAAAACATGGTGCCTATGTACCATTTCACAAAATTTCCATTTGCTTAAGTTTATCCTTAGTTGTTGTAAAATTAAGTAAACAACTTGCCAGTGCTATTAAAATAACATGTCTTTGTTCATCTGAATGCCAAACAGTTCATCTTCATCCATCAGTGCTTTGAGGTAAGCGTCAATGTGGAGGAGACTCGAAAGATCTGAGGCAGCATGTTGCTCAACTGGTAGAACATCTCCTCTGAGATACTCTGTCAATACAAGGAGACACACAAAGCAGGAGCCAGGATTACTGAACAACAAGGGACTGAGGTTTGTGCAGCTCATAGTGACAATCAAAGGGAACCATTTAAAACCTGTTTTTCCATGTCCCCATGAAAACAAAAATACATCTAGACTGTTTGTGTACATTCAAGTGTTAACAGCCCCTGTGGTGCCCTTTAGTTCAACACCATGGGGCGTTTCTTTTCCCTGAGGGAACAGACATCAAAATGCTGAAATGATGTGAGCTCTGGCAGCTGTGACTCTAACAGGAAAGCATACCGTGTCACTCTAAGCATTGCCACCCATCAAATAGGAATGTTAAGCATTAATCTTTAAGGGGAAACAAAGTCTCACACACACACATGCAATTCTACCACGAGCCTGCAGCATATTTTTAGCCACTGTATCTCTTTGAGCTGTAAAAAAAAAAATGTCATTTTAGTCTGTGCTATTTTGAATAATGTCTGAGCATGTAGCTAAAAGGAAGCCAATGCAGTCGAAATACTTTAATGCTACTGGTTTTATCATCTTACTCTGTCAACATGACATCAGGCTATAGGCTCTGCGGTGTTCCTGACAAAAAACACAATAGCTATAGGCCTACAACATCCAGCAAAGCCAAAAATAGAAACAGTAATGCTTGATCCAGCAACAAAGTCACATTTATTTAAAAATATTCAGACTCAAAGCTGAATGTGAAGAGTTTTCCACTAACTTGTCAAGCAAGACTGACTTAAGTACAGTATAACTTTTGGCTACAAACCATCAAGGTTACATTTCAGCACGGTAAAGCTACATGTTAATCCCATTGCTTATCCCACAGTTACTGTATATGGGTAGATCTCTGAGCTTTCTTTTATCACAGCAGAGTAAAAGCTGCTCAAGAGAACCTAAAGTTCTATTATCTGTTAATTACAATGTTTAAACGCTTTTCAAGCTCTCTATTCTCACTCTGCATTCAAAGGTACTGTATGTACTGCAAGGCCAGCTGTGCCTTTGTGTGCATTTGTAACTACGAGTATACATTTCTCTTCAATTAACATAAAGCTTTGCTGGAGGGTGATTACTTAAAGGATAACTGTATGTCACAAGAAATGTTGGTAGTACATTCGACTCTTACCTTTGGCACTAGAAACTGCACTGTGCGTGATATGCCCCCATCCCATGAAGCCATCTCCATCATAAACCCTGCAGGTGAAACAAAAAGAAAGTGCGTTCAATTCATGTTTTACACAGCTAGTTTTTCAGTTTAATTTCCAACATTAAATCTGAGGTGAAAATACTTAATCTTACAAGTGTTGCTGTTAATATTTAAGCAGACATAAAGAGCACAGTACTGCTTAGACATGTGTTGGTTTAGAATATCAACTTAATAAATAGGTAAATAATTAATTTCCATGTTACCTTTGACACATTTGAACACCAGCTCAGCTCTCTTAAGACACCAGGGTATGGTCATCTCCTACAAAGAGATAGGGATTAAAATTTTAATTATTTTTGTTTAACAATGTGCAGCTTAACTAGAAAATACGATCATAACACATGTTAATCTAATGCAAAGACTGATTCTGGAAGAGGGTAAAGAAGTCTGGAAGAGGATAAAGAAAAACATATTTTTAAAATATAATATATAATAAATCATGGTGAACAGACAAGTTAACCAGGTACAAGGTACATTTGTAATCTGAACAATCACTGAACATGAAGACTGTCAAACTGTCCGAGAGTCGTTGTTTGCCAAGTGGTTTTCTGAAGGTGATAACACTTTCAATTACCTCTCCGGAAACATTTACAAATTTATTATAGTGAAAATAATTTTTTTCTTCAGACTCCAACGTGCTCTCAAAGGACAAATTACCAAAAATGTTTGGGTTTAGTCTGTTCTTCATCTAGAGAAAATATGCCAGTTTTTAAATAAAAACAAAACAAAAAACAAAACAAGAATAGGCTTGCACAAACTGGCCCACATATCTACTGGGTGGAAAGCAAGCAAACATGGAAATGTGGAAAGTTTGGATATTAAGCTTTCAAATAAAGATACTCTAATTCCTGAGACTTTAAAATTTGAAAATTTTGGTTACGTAAACAAAGAGGCTTTATTAGACATTAGAAAAGGCACTAGGTCTGTTGTGGCATGTTTTTCAAAGAATTTTACTAGCAACTTATAGGATTTTCACTTCATTATGTTTAAATGTTTACTCAGTTTAGATGTTCCCCAGCTTAGGAACTAAAAATTACAGCAAACTAAATATGTCCCTCTCCCTAGCAACAATTTCAGGATTTTCTGGTGGGATCCTGATGCATTCCCAGGCCAAACGAGATATATAATTTCTCCAGTGTGTTCCGGGTCTACCCCGAGGTCTACAACTAGCTGGGCATTCTTATAAGATGTCTAAATCACCTCAATGTGTTGCTTTTGACTCAAAGGAACTGCCGCTCCACTTCAAGCTCTTTGTGGATGTATGAGCTCTGTAAACTATCTCTAAATAAAAAGAGATTTGCCAGTTTCCAAACATGATGGAAAAACCTACAGAGTTGTGCTGTACATACACTCTGAGATACACTATGACACTCTAAGTAAACAGAAAACTCTCTACTTTGTCCTTCTGGTTTTAAACCTGGGAAATGTTAAGCTGCAGGATGACAGCCAGGGCCTGACAAGCCAGACTGCAGAGGAGGATGTGCTGCATAAACAAGCAGAGGCAGAAAAACAGGGAAGACATTTCACCATATCAGTCAGGATCATGTGTGGCAAGCCGATTTTCTTCGCACAAATTACTAAGCATAAACAGAAAGCAGCAGTACATAAGCTTAACACAAAGGCACATAACCAAAGAATAAGAAGAATATCCTAATAGCAGGAATCAACATTAATGTTTGTTCACTTGTCAGTAGACTCTATGATTGGGCAAGTAAAAAAAATGTGTTGGTCTGAAATGTTTCTCAAACACCAATTTATATGTTTTGTGCTGCCACAATATCAGCACTAACAACAACATATTATTTTCTCAGCACATTTGATCTTAATTGGTCCACAATGTCTCATATTAGGTTTATTATTTTTTTAATGCTGTCCTACAGCCTTCATGATAATGCAACCGCAAGGGGGCACAAGCCAGTGTCTTCTTGTGCCAGTCCCAAGTCTGGATAAATGCAGAGGGTTGTGGCAGGAAGGGCATCCGACGTAAAACACATGCCAAATCAAACATGCGAATCGTGACAAAGACTTCCATACCGGATCGGTCGGGGCCCGGGTTAACAACGACCGCCACCGGTGCTGTTGACCTACAGGGTACCGGTGGAAATTGGACTACTGTTGGTCGAAGACGAAGAAGAAGAGGAGGAAGGTGTGTTCGTAGGCAGAGAGAGAAGAGGAAAGCTAAGAATGTAGGACTGACAGTAGGGACTTTGAATGTTGGTACTATGACAGGGAAGGCTAGGGAGTTGATCAACATGATGCAGAGAAGGAAGGTGGGCATACTGTGTGTCTAGGAGACCAGGTGGAAAGGTAGCAAGGCTAGAAGCTTAGGAGCAGGGTTCAAGTTGTTCTACCATGGGTCAGATAGGAAGAGAAATGGAGTAGGAGTTATACTGAAAGAGGAGTTTGTGAGGAATGTTCTAGAGGTGAAAAGAGTATCAGACAGGTTCATGAGTCTGAAGCTGGAAGTTGAAGGGGTGATGTTCAATGTTGTGAGTGGTTATGCCCCACAGGTAGGATGTGAGTTAGAAGAGAAGGAGAAATTCTGGAGTGAGTTAGATGAAGTGATGCAGAGCATCCCCAGAGGTGAGACAGTGGTCATTGGTGCAGATCTCAATGGGCATGTAGGTGAAGGGAACAGAGGTGATGAGACTGTTATGGGCAGGTTTGGTGTTCAGGACAGGAACGCAGAAGGTCAGATGGTGGTTGACTTTGCAAAGAGGATGGAAATGGCTGTAGTAAACACTTTCTTTCAGAAGGGGCAGGAACAGAGGGTGACGTACAAGAGCGGAGGTAGAAGCACTCAGGTATACTACATCTTGTGTAGACGTTGTAATCTGAAAGAGATCAGTGACTGTAAAGCATTGGTAGGGGAGAGTGTAGCCAGACAACACAGGATGGTGGTGTTTAAAATGATGCTGGTGGTGAGGAAGATGAAGAGGACTAAGGCAGAGCAGAGGACGAAGTGGTGGAAGTGGAAAAAGGAAGAATGTTGTGTAGTTTTCAGGGAGGAGCTGAGACAGAATCTGGGTGGTTTGGAGGTGCTTCCAGATGATTGGACTACTACAGCTAATTTGATCAGGGAGACAGGTAGGAGGGTACTCACTGTGTCATCTGGAAAGAGGAAAGCGGACAAGGAGACTTGGTGGTGGAACGAGGAAGTTCAGGAGTGTATACAGAGAAAGAGGTTAGCTAAGAAGAAGTGGGACACTGAGAGGACTGAAGAGAGTAGACAGGAGTACAGGGAGATACAGCGTAAGGCGAAGATGGAGGTGGCAAAGGCCAAACAAAGAGCATATGAGGACTTGTATGCTAGGTTGGACACTAAAGAGGGAGAAGTGGATTTGTACAGGTTGGCCAGACAAAGAGGTAGAGATGGGAAGGATGTGCAGCAGGTTAGTGTGATTAAAGATAAGGATGAAAATGTATTGACAGGTGCCAGGAGTGTGATGGGAAGATGGAAGGAGTACTTTGAAGAGTTGATGAACGAGGAAAATGACAGGGAACGAAGAGTAGAAGAGGTGACTGGTGTGGAGCAGGAAGTAGCAAAGATTAGTAAGAGTGAAGTGAGGAGGACATTGAAAAGGATGAAGAGTGGAAAGGCAGTTGGTCCTGATGACATACCTGTGGAGGTATGGAAGTGTCTAGGAGAGGTGGCAGTAGAGTTTCTGACTAGTTTGTTTAACAAGATCTTGGAGAGTGAGAGGATGCCAGAGGACTGGAGGAGAAGTGTAATGGTACCAATTTTTAAGAACAAGGGAGATGTGCAGAGCTGTGGCAACTACAGAGGAATAAAGGTGATGAGCCAAACAATGAAGTTGTGTGAAAGAGTAGTGGAAGCTAGGCTAAGGGCAGAGGTGAGCATTTGTGAGCAGCAATATGGTTTCATGCCTAGAAAGAGTACAACAGATGCAGTATTTGCTTTGAGGATGCTGATGGAGAAGTACAGAGAGGGTCATAGGGAGTAGCATTGTGTCTTCGTAGATTTAGAGAAAGCGTATGACAGGGTGCCGAGAGAGGAGCTGTGGTATTGTATGAGGACGTCTGGAGTGGCAGAGAAGTATGTTACAGTGGTGCAGGACATGTATGAGAGCTGTAAGACAGTGGTGAGGTGTGCTGTAGGTGTGACAGAGGAATTCAAGGTGGAGGTGGGTCTGCATCAAGGATCGGCTCTGAGCCCCTTCTTGTTTGCTCTGGTGATGGACAGACTGACAGATGAGGTTAGACAAGATCTCCCTGGACTATGATGTTTGCAGGTGACATTGTTATTTGTAGTGAGAGCAGGGAGCTGGTGGAGGAAAATCTAGAGAGGTGGAGGTCTGCTCTGGAAAACAGAGGAATGAAGCTTAGCCGCAGCAAGACAGAATACATGTGTGTCAATGAGGGACCCAGGTGTAACGGTGAGGTTACAGGGACCAGAGGTGAAGAAGGTGCAGGACTTTAAGTACTTAGGGTCAACGGTTCAGAGCAACGGTGAGTGTGGAAAAGAGGTGAAGAGGCGAGTGCAGGCAGGTTGGAATGGGCGGAGAAAAGTGTCAGGTGTGTTTTGTGATAAAAGAGTATCAGCGAGAATGAAAGGAAAGGTGTTCAAGACGGTGGTGAGACCAGCGATGTTGTTCGGCTTAGAGACAGTGGCACTGAAGAAAAGACAGGAGGCAGAGCTGGAGGTAGCAGAGCTTAAGATGTTGAGGTTCTCTTTGGGAGTGACGAGGATGGACAGGATCAGGAATGAGTACATCAGAGGGACAGCTCATGTTAGATGTTTTGGAGATAAAGTCAGAGAGGCCAGATTGAGGTGGTTTGGACATGTTCAGAGGAGAAACTGTGAATATATCGGTAGAAGGATGCTGAGGTTGGAGCTGCCAGGCAGGAGGTCTAGAGGAAGACCAAAGAGGAGATTTATGGATGTAGTGAGGGAGGACATGAAGTTAGTTGGTGTGAGTGAAGAGGATGCAGAGGATAGAGTTAGATGGAGGCACATGATTCGCTGTGGCGACCCCTGAAAGGGAGCAGCCGAAAGGAAAAGAAGAAAAAGTCCTACAGCCTTCATGATAACTTTATGAAACATGGATCTATGGTTAAAAAAAAAGGGTTCAGCCTGTTTTGGTCATAAAATTGCAATTTACCTCAGCTTTTATGGATTTTTCAAGCGTCCAACAACTTTTACATGACAGGAGCTGCAGCTGCCAGTTTCATTTTTACTGTGTGAATGTGGCATTATCCTTGATGCAAAGGTGATATCTGTAAAAATTTAATATCACCTAATAAATCAGCAAATTGTATTCAGCAAGATGTATTTTGTTATCCTGTTTCCATCCATCCTATGCATCCATCCATCCATCATCTTCCACTTATCCATATTCGGGTCACAGAAGCAGCAGGTTTAGTAAGGCTTTTGAGACGTCCTTCGCTCAGCAATGATTTGCAGCTCCTCTGGCAGGATTCCAAAGTATTCCTAGGCAAAATAAGCTATAACATGCTCTCCACTGCTCTGGGTTTACCACGGGGTCTCCTACCAGCTGGCCATGCCTGGAAGTGGAAGGCACCAAGGAGCCATTCTTATAAGATGCCTAAACCACCTCAACTGGCTACTTTCAACATGAAAGAGCTCCACATCCTATGTCTAAGTCTATCTCAGGGTCTCATAAAACCAATATAACCACATAATCTGCAAAAAGCAGTGAAGAAATTCTAAGGTCCCCAAACCAGTCCTTTTCCTCCCCTCAGCTGTCCCTATAAATCCTTTCCAAGAAAGTCACAAACAGAATTAATGATGAAAAGCAACCCTGACATAGGTCAACACCTACTGACCACCAGGTGGTGATCAGTTGACAGGTCTACTCCTCTCTTCGTGTCAAAGACATATCGCCTAAAATGTGATGATACCATCACAAAGTCAAACATTGACCTGAGGCCTTTCTTTACAC
Organism: Channa argus; assembly: GCF_033026475.1. Classification (NCBI taxonomy): domain Eukaryota; kingdom Metazoa; phylum Chordata; class Actinopteri; order Anabantiformes; family Channidae; genus Channa; species Channa argus. The sequence goes on from NC_090200.1 coordinate 23,129,744, forward strand.
CTGAGGGTCAAACATGTTGTTTGCCATGGCCAAACCATGACTAGCACAGAAGTTCAATAACAAAGCACCACTTGGGTTCAGATCTGGCAGGCTGTTCCTCCCAGTCAGTCCCCTCCACATTTCACTATCAATGCAGGTGGGTGTTAAAGTCCCTCCGCAAGAACTATGAAGTCCCCATATGGTACCTTATCAAGGACCTCACACAAGGTCTTAAAGAAGGCTGGACACTAAGAACTACAGTTTGGTGCAAAAGCACAAACAACCGCTTGACCCTTCATTTAAAACCTGAAATCTGGAGAAAAACAAAACAATACACAGAATATAACAAATCTAGTTGAGATCATTAAATCAAGCAACCACATCCACACCCCAATATTTGAGTTCTTTTTTTTTTTTTACCTTAGGTCTATTTCCACAAAAACTTACAGGGCTGCCGAATACATTTTGGCAATAATGGCTGGACTATAGCCCTTTCCTAATCTCTTTCTTTTAAGTGCCTAGTAGCCAAATAATTGCTTTGTCCAACTCAAACATTTACTTTTTGTAAACATGGTTTCAGTCATTGTTTCTCTCCTGGTAAAACACCTTTAAACAATTAATTTCAAGTTTTTACTAAGACTTTACAGGCGTGGGGGCGGCTGTAGATGTTGTCCACAGACCACAGGGTCAGTGGTTCGATCCCCAGTCCCGGCTATATGTTGAAGTGTCTCTAGGCAAGACACTGAACCCCTAAAAGCCTATTCCCATCCCTAGCTGTGCAGTGCAGGTCCGAGTCCGGTAGAAATTGGGGATGGTTGCGTCATTGTCCACATGATCCGCTTTGGCAAACCTGAACTCACGGGATAAGCCGAAAGGACAAAAAAACAAAACAAACAAAAAAAAAACTAACACTTTAAAGCTGTACAAAGATGAATTGTTAACTTTTGTAGTTTGTAACTGTGCGGGATAACTAACTCCATGTTTTACTGGTCTGTCAGAACTTGGTACAAGCACAGAGTTTAAGAATGTAATAAAATTTTTAACTACAATGTATGCCTGGAGCCTGGAAGAGAAGGAATGGGTCTATCACAGCATCCATCATCAAATAATGTAAGTTTTACACCGTACTAGCAGTTATTTCTACCTCTGACATGTCGTGGACCAGCAACAGAGGAATGGTGACAGTGGTGATGTCATGTGTGCAGCAGACCTTCAGGATGTTTCTCAAGCCCATGATAGCTGGATCTCGTGCTGTGATATTTCCTGAACGAACGTTGTCATCCACACATAGGTGGAAGACAACATGGACTTCTGACAGGTTGGAGTGCCGTGAAATGTAGAACTCACCTTGAGGAAATTAAATAGCAGGTTTTTATTCCAGCTATGCAATGCAAACAGAAAGGACACCTCTAGTGCAATAAAAACATGTAACTACTGATTAATGTGACAATATTAATAATAAACAACAAATAATAAAGTTTACTTTCATAATTAACTGCTAGGAAATATATTGATGACCATTACCTGGTAAAATGTTGGAGGAATTTCGTTCAACATTCTTACTCTTATCCTCACCATTTCTTGTTATCTCTAGAAGGAAATGACAAAAAACAAAATGCAACCAAATCTGTGAACAAGAATGCTCAATGGCAAGAGCAGCTAGATTTACCATTAAAGGATACAACTAAAAAACATACAACTCAGTTCTTCACATATTGGATTGCAACATATAGTAGATTCAAAGTAACCTTTACTTCTTTTTAGTTCATCTCTTATACTGCTGGTTGGTCACTGACATTTCGCAACTTTGTCAAAAAACACAACGTATCTAGCTATAATCCACGGTACTTTGTTCTATTGAATACAAGCAAATATTTGCTTTCTTGTTTCTGGGTTAAGAGAGAAGAGACAAACATCCTCTTTACATGCAAATTTAGTCAATTAGAGATCAACTTTAAAATAAATGTATTCTGTATATTAAAATTAAATACTTTGAAGGTACAACCAATTGTATAGTATAGGTGGATTTGTTTTACAGTATCACAGCACAACAAGGCCTGTGCATAAAGAATAGTGTAACCATCAGCCTCACAATGCTTGCCTTTCTCTTTACTAACTCTCTATAAAAGTTCTAACTGGATTACAGTCAATGAAAAAGTGCAAATATAAGCCGAACCAGGTTGGTCTTTCTGCTTGCTGCTTCGCTGGGCTCTGGCATAAAGCACCACCTGCTGCACCTCCTCCAGCTGCTCCTCCAGACAGGGAAAGTGGAGGTCGGTACACTCCTTTGCTACAGTTGCAAATTCTGGAGAGATTGAATTTACAAATTAGATTTAGTCATTTGCTGGACGCTTTTATCCAAAGCAACTTACAAGTGAGGTATAAAGCAAACAACAACAATAAAAAAATCAAATCAGGGAGAAACATTAGAGCCAAGAGCTATAAGAAGAAATGTTTCATTTCATCAGATGTTAGTGAAAGATAGGACAGATAATTTTTTTTTATTTGAGGTGCATAGGAAATGAAATGAAAGCACTTGCAAGACAAGTGTCTCATTTACTCACTATCCCTACTGTAGCAAATCTGCACACCATCAATTAAAACAATCAACATGTACTCAGGGTGAATGGAGTGCCTCTTCAAAAATTTCAAAAGTGTGAAAGAATTGTGTTGTTCTCTTAGTAAAAGGTGACAGACAAACAGAGTGAATTATGAGTAGGACCAAAAGAAAAACTGTTACAAGTCACCAGGACCAAAATACTAATTACAAAGTCTATGTGAGAACTACTGAAGAAAATGGAAACATGCTGATTATTCAGTGAGAGACTGACAAAACATTTGTGTCACTTCCCAAGACATAACCAGGGGTCACCCAAGTGCAGGAGAAGAGAAGCGGTCTCTAAAGAACAAAATATTATATATTTAAACATGTCCTCTAACCTCTCTTGATGCCACTGTACGAGTTGACTCTGTTGTCGACCAATAACACCAGGCCACAGAGTGAGGTAGAGTAGACTGAAAGGGCTGTCTGGAGCCGACGCAGCTTTGCCCCACTGCTGCCATGCCGCCGGTGTTTACAGAAATCCAGCACATCTGCCCTGACCAATCGAAGGTTGTGCATTGTCTTCAGTTGTGCCCCTGGTAAAAAAAATATAATCCATTGTGGATCACAGAATGGTTACTGACATGTCAGCCTTCACAAAAATGTATATGGATGCTTGGAAAGAATGGAATGCTCGAGGTCAATCACCTAGATGTATTGTGAAGCTCTCCTCCAGCTGAGGCTGCTCCTCAAACATCCTGGCCCCAGAATCTGCAAGCTCAGAAAGCTGGCTGGGCTGTACCTTTATCTCTTCACTGGAAACCAAATCAATCAGTAAAGGTAGCTAAAACTGTACAGTTTGTAAAAGGCATATTTTATAGACTAGAAAAAAATCAAAATTAATAATTTTAAGAGTTGAAGAAAAAATGAAATCAAGACATCATATTTACTATTATGAGGTTATACTGCCTGGAGGAAAATACTATTGAACATTTTTCAGATATAAAAAACAATTTTTGTGGTTAAATTTTCAGCCATAAATAAAATACCAAAGAAAATTAAAATCTCTGTAATATTATTTCTTTTTCATAAAATACTCAAAGATCCAATATGAACTGTGCACATATTTATTTACAGGCTACCGCCTTAAGTAAAAATTAATATTTAATAAGTGTTCAAATTGTTTGTTCAATGTATAAGTTTCACCTATACATAAGATAATGATATTCATTATTAAGAAAAATTTATGCTTAGCCAGCACATTGTCTGAGAACCTATTAGCATAACGGTCCTAGTTGTTTCTATGTTTTGATGGAATATCTGATATACAGAGTGTGCAAAGTGTAAGACCTGTATTTAAACCACCACTTTTTCACACTTTTGAAAGATGCTGAACTGGTGCTACCATGCTATACATCAGTCAAACTAAGATACATTTTTTACTTTATGTAATCATGTCAATTTCTATGTAATTGTAGATTGTGCTTCTAATGGCCAGAGGACATGTCATGTCTTGAATTAGAAATGCTGCAGGAGTGCAGCTCTGAGATCAGGTTAGTGCAATAACCTTCTGACCTCCAAATGGAAAATAAAAACACTTTTTTGAGTTACACAGGTCATATTAGAGGTGTTTTATACATTTTATGAACTACTACGCTATGTCTTCCCTCCGACTTTTGTCTTTAAATTACTATAATTTATCAGTGTGCTTTACAATCTCACTGCTTCTATGCTTAATCTCTGTACAAATAAACCTAAGCTGGACTTACATCTCAAAGCCTACACAAGCACAAGACTGTGTGCCAAGGGCATGCTGTCTGTGGACAGAGACATGCTGCTCTATCACTGCCAGTTCTCACTCTGATAATCCCACTCAGACTTGCTGTATTTGCAAATTGCATTCATTTGCATTGCTAATGCAGCTTTTCTTTCTCTAATTAACAAGAGTAAGCGCCTAAGAACCTGACTTTAATTATCATTAGCATTAATTATCTAATTTTTGTTTTGCCCCCAGATTTGAAAAACTTATTGGGATCATAGAATAGAACATGTCTGTTCTGGTGTATGTGGATGTAAAGAAAGTCTGTAGATTTCAGAGTTGCATATACATAAAAGTATTATGCTTCCATATACACAAACACATACAGATGAACATACTTAATTTTGCTGCTGTTGTTGGATTTTTGCAGGTCATGGTGCAGTTTAATCACCCACTCCTGGTACTCTTGCTTTTGAATCCCAGTAACATGCTTCAGCTCACTGGTCCATTTGTTCTCCAGCACCTGTTTAAAGAAGACAATTTCTTACACTAAGTATCTTTAACATGATTTTGACACTGACGGAATACCCTAAAATGTCTGTGCTGAATAATAGTATACTTGTTGTTTCTAACACTGTTAAAGTTTACAGAGTACTCCAATTTTGGTTTTTACCTGCTGTGCATCAAAGTGCTGAGATGCCACTGTATTCACATCTTGGTCACTTAAAGTATTTCCCAGCTCATGCATCACTTTGTCCATTTCGGCTGCCTGTCTACCAGACAAAAAAAACATCCACTGAAGTATAACATTATCTACATAACACATAAATAACAGAGATGTATGTTATGTTCACAATTGTGACAGGTGACTAAAATTATCATTGCACTAATTGACAAAACCATAACTTGGATAAGTAATAATGAGGAGAAAATATATTATATTTCAGGAACTGAAACATAGAAAGTGAAAATGTGCAGACGAGCAGAAACGGTCCATGCAACAAGAAAATATAAGGTATTAAAAAAGAAAAGTAGAGAAAAGTGTCAAAGCACACCAATATCAGATAAGGAAATGTCTGAGAAAACAAAGGTATGTGTCAGTTAGCTAAATACTGCAGTGTGTTTTAACACCTGAGCCTTTTGATTCAACTGAAACCCTTTTGGTTCAGTTGATATGAACGCAAAGCGAGCAAACCACAATTTTATGATGATTAATAATTTACTAGCCATTCAAATGCTTAACTGAAGAACTAAAACAAATGTTTGTGATCTTGTATCCAGCCCTGTCTATTGCAGCAGGTCCTAGTTTAAAGTTACTGCCTGGTAGTTATATGCCTCTGCTAACTATTCAGGCTGCACATTACATGCATGTCTCTCCAGACTTAAATTCTTATCAGTCCATCCATGAGTGCAAGTGGAAATTTGTGCCAGAAATAATGAAATTCACTGCAAGCTAGTGGAGATGTGTTAATGAGAATGGGACAAACATGAGGTTACAGTGACCTTAACTTTTGATGACCAAAATCTAATCAGTTCATTACTTTTGTAATATTTATAATCAGATTTGTTTATAACAGTTTTCAGTGTTCTTACTGTGTCTTAGAACCAGAAGTTAATTTAGTCACACCCTAACTGAATTTAATAAAAAAGATGGAGGGAAATATATTTCATGAAGGACCTCCATGACATCCCTAATACCAACCTCTCCTGAAGTTTCTTAATCTCCATGTCTCTCTCACTTATGAGCTCGGAGATGCTAACAAAGTAGTTGTGCTCCAGGTTGAGTAGGGTGTCAGAGGCTGGGGAGTGGATCAGCTCATGGTAAACATCAGCAAAATCCTCATCCCAGCTGGGTTCTTCAGGCCGGGCATGCTCCAGTGTAGTCTGAAATGGTGAGAGAGGGAGAAATAAAACTTCTTCAAATTAGTGGTCAAAAAAAAATAAATCTATATATATTTCTAGTGATTTCAAACAAGCAAAAAGATACTCTATGACCTCTGCATGCAGCTTTCCACTGTTAACAAGAAGCAAGTCCTGCATTATTAAATACTCTAGCAACTTTGACAATGACAGGCATTGCAGAAGTACATTTCAATATTTTTTCCTATACGCCTATTGGTTTACAGATATGCAAGGACCATTTGTTCTTATGCTCATTGTATGTTAAATCATTGTGGGTAATGAACTGCTGCACAGACTACAAGTTAAGTGAGGAGCTGACACAGTAGACAGGACTGAAACTAAATAATAGGTGTTTAGAAGGAGGTTCCATTAGTGTTTCTGTGTGGCTACAGTAAATTGCTAACAGGTAGTAGTAATTGTAGTAAATTTCTGAGTGTAGTTGGTCAGAGATATTCACACCAACTGGGATAGCCCCTATCTTTGCATAAATGCCTGAGTAAGAGACAGCACAGTTTAGACTCCAGAACTTTAAAGTGTAAAACTAAATTATCATAACAAATGCATTTAATGGTATAATTAGAGGCATTTACTTTCAAGAAATGTATCAGTGAGCATACTTCATTAGAAAACCACAATGTGTACTCTCTGCCTCACTAGACTGTTTGTTTTGTATTGATCCTTAATAAAATAGTAATGACTTCAAATACTGAAACCACTACCACATATTGGATGTCTGGGAAGAAACGCATCAACGTGTAAACAAGCACAATGCCTAAGAGAGACATTAAACGCAGCATGCAGACTTATGTAATGAGATTTGTTTTCTCCAGAACTCATGAATAATCAATTTCCAGATGCACTGCACTACTTCTGTTTAAATTACTTTAATGATCCATGACTGCCCTGAAGTTAGCAGGAGCATTCAACTTCCAAAACACTGCTACTACAGAATCATGGCGCGGTGGATATCAAATCAGAGTTTGTTGAGCAGCCAGGGTGTCAAATTAACTGCTTGGAAAACATGCCAAGTAAGCAGTCCAGATCTAAATATTTCAATTAGAATTATTATTCCATATGGTTTGAGAAATAAAATCAACTAAAGGTGCTTTCTTATACAAAAAAATCTATTTAACAAATGTGAATGTCAATGAAATGATACTCATAGTTTTAGATATGAATGCGTAGAGAATTTATTATGGATGCATTTATCAATCATGGATGATTCTAAACAGGATATTTGAATGTAAAATGTCAGAGTCAATGAATAATCATAGGATTACAAAACAAACTGACTTTGGAAATTTTAACTTTATGTGGATATCTTTCACCCAGTAAAAAAAAAGACTAATTGGGTAGATGGCACTACTCTCAAAACAAATTATATCCTAATAATTCAAATAATATATGCTTTATTATTAAAACACTGGTGTTATTAGGCATTTTAATGAAATGTGTTTTCACCTCCACATAAGATCTGGTCCACGCATTTGTGAGCTGGTTCACATCTACATCTCCTGTTGTGAGTCTCTGTAGGGCCAGATCTGCCTCTCTGTCATAATCCAGGATCGTCTCGTTCTTGATGAAGTTGGAAAGCAAGGTTTTTAGTTCTATGGGAAGAAAAAGACATAAAACACTAATTTTAAATTGTTTTAATTACAGTTATTAAACAGAAATTCCCTTCTTGTTTTAAACTTGCAAAATTTGTGGGCTGAACCTTAAGTATTTTATGCATTTATATGATACTGTATCATATATTTCAAAGCAACACTGTGCATGCTGACAATAGTGTGTAGCATATCATGTTCCTTGTACCACGTACAGGACTAGACATTGTTTTTAGGAAGATGTATGGACAGAAATTACTCCACTTGATTTGGTTTAAATAAGCGAATCTGATGTTTGGTGTCAGAGAAGATTAAATGACACATCTTTAATGAATAATACAGAAAGATACCTTAAACCAGTCCTAAAACACCAGAAGTCACAATCAATCTTTATGTGTTCTATTTATTTGCTCTTCCAGCGTAGGGTAGGATTGTTATATTCCAAGAAATGCACCCCTGGCCCCACTGTCCTAAAATAGATTTTCCAATACCAGGAGCACCAATCTCACCATTTTCGATGTAGCATGGTATTTTGTGTAGCAGCATCAGTCGTCCATGAAGGTCATTGATGTTCTCTTTAACAGGGAACTGAAGAGGCACTTTGAGGACGCAGTTGTGTTTACCTGCCCTAAACTCAAACACAAACTCCTTCTCAGCAGTACTGCTCATTTTACATTTGTTCTTCTTCATTTTCACAGCTGCAAAATAAAAGCCAAGGAAAAATAATTAGATTAAGTCTACATTAAGTGTATGGAAATAATACTCCATATAGAAGGTCCAATAATTTGGGATGCTAATGGGCTATAATTAGGAAAACACTTGGACACATACACCAATCAGGCATAAAATTGTGACCGCCAGTGGAATTTAAAGCAATCCAATACAGTGGCACTGCCATAAATTCTACTTTTACAAGGTTAGAATTTCTCAATTTTTCAGTTAAAACACTCAGAAAGGTGATAATTCTACTATATGATTATTATTGAGGACAAAGTGGGTGGTGGAGTCGTACTGGAGTGCATTATAAGAAGGGGTGGTTCTAATGTTTTGCCCACCTCATTGATTTTGAATAGGAAAAATTAAAGAACCAGTGTGTTGGATTGCTTTAAATTGAACAGGTCGTCATAATTTTATGCATGATAGGTGTATGCAGACAATGAAGCACTTTATCAACACAGACATCACCTTCTTAATGTCTTGATGTGTAAATTTAAATTATCAATGATAACCAACTGACACCGTAGAAAAAAAAAACATTTCCATACAGCACAAACAACACAGTAGGACCCATAATACATTAATATGTTGATAATACGATTGTATGTATCAAGATGCTTGATAGCAGTTTAGCCTGATACACTTTACATTGAATTAGCTCCACGTTAGCTAGCAGTAGAACTAATGTTTACAAAGGAAGCCAAAAAATAATTAAATGAGGCACTCTGTCATGGGCATGTCTAGCTGACCACAGGTTTTATCATTTGCTGCATATTAAAATCCTATAAGTAGCATAGTTACCTGAGTATGAATGTATACAATATTTCCTGTAGCAGACCCAGCTCTTCTGTTTTGTTCAGTCAGCTGACTCCTGCACACTGTATCAGTGTGACGACACAAGCACTTTCGTCAATTTTTTCTGGTTGTGTTTTCGATTGTATATCAGAACTTATCTGATATATTCGGAAAGCCTAATAATTTGGTAAATCCAATATATTTTTTATGTGTGTGTTTTATTTAATCATTGTTATCAACAAAGCAGTTTTGCACCGCCACGAAACAATCGATTCTATAGTTTAAAGCGGTTTCCTTAGACATTACCTCCCTCTTCTGGCCAAAACTTGTTGGTTGATGATTGACTGACAAACATGTATTCTTGTTATTAGCGCTATCAGCAAAAAAAATAAAAATAAAAATAAAGGAAACAATGACGTTGTAGAAAAAAGGGTTGGTAAATACTAGCAAATAGTACCTGGAGTTACAACGAACTCCTGGTTCTAGAGTTTATAAGCTGAATGATGTAGATCTTTTTCATACACCGAAAGAAAGGCTGAGAGACTGAAATATTGTGCATAAACATGGCAAGAGGTTGTGCAGGAGTCTTCTCATGATTTCTTCCAAAGCACCTGTCACACACTTAGGTCTGCAGACCCCTGACTCATGCTTCAACTACAGTGTAAGAAAATGACGAAGAAAAATAGCTTACCTCTCAACAACATCAACAAATGACGTTTGCTAACTTGTCATGACAAAAATTATATACAATTATGAACTCTAAAATAAAATACACATTGTATAAACATTCTTTTTTTTCCAGAATGCATATGGCAAATGTGTAAATTTTACAAAAAACTCATGACTTTTAAATTAATTGTAAACAGTGTCGCCACAATAAATAATGTAAAACTTAGGTAAAGACTTCAACTTTTCAGACCCCCTTGACTTTTTAATTTGATTATGTTGCTGTCTGATACTAAAATTGTTCCAATTCATTTTTTATTAATCTAAAATCAGTACCCCACATTGACAAGGCGAAAACAGAATTTTAGAAATGTTTGCAAATGTATAAAAAATGTAAATGTCAAATTGGCTTCAGTGTTCACACACAGTATTCTCTATTTAGACAGAACAACACTTAAAATGTAGCTCAGGCCCATTAGCCCATTTCTCTTCCTTTGATCATTGCTGAGATGTTTTACACCTTGACTCTTGTCCATCTGTAGCATATTAGGATGCAGAGGATACAGTTAGATGGAGCCACGTCATTCACTGTGGCCACCCATGAACGTGAACAGCCGAAAGCCAAAGAAGAAAGAATAACATGATTTGGAAAGGAACACATCTCTCTACAGAAGGCCTTACAGCTAACAATGCATACTGTATCATACCTCAGTTGGTAAGGCAGTCTTCCACAGGGTCAGTGGTTCAATCCCTGGTCCCAGCTATATGTCAAAGTGTCTCTGGGCAAGACACTGAACTCCTAACAGCCCATTCCCATCCCGAGTTATGCAGTAATTGCTGACAAAGGTGTTTCAGCAAAGGCCATTTGACATGTCAGTTTTTTCTTTTTAATGAATTTACAGACAATTCAACAAATCTCCTTTCACTTTAACAACTGTAGATAGAAGGCAAAAAATGGAAAGCGGGTCTAAATTCTGTATAAACTGTGTTTGTTTTTTGTTTGTTTATTTTAGTTTTTTTTCTCCTATTAAATAATGTTCTTGAGTATGCCGGTGTGTGTAGTGCGCATGTATGCGTGCACGTCTATAAACGCGTGCGTGTTTTCTTCAAGTTTGAGTAGGTAAGGGGATGTGTAAAAATATCCGTCCTACAACAATAACCAGTCTTTATAAAACCCTTTTATAAATTACTACTAATCGCTGCGATACATTAACAATAACAGCAATACAATAGTTTGGTGAAATATAAAATATTTATTGACTTCACAAATAGATAAATAAATAAACACGCCTTTGCTTCCATGCTCGCTTTTGAGCCGACGTCGACATTCGCAGACGCTCCCTTTGGCGGTTGAACTGTCCCGTCATACCTCGCGTGGCCAACGGCTCTCTCCGCCGAATGCTCGCTCATTGAATTACTGTACTCTGTCTGTTCGGCTCGCTTTAGTCTAATAATTTGAAACAAGCCAGCTCAGACCAGTTCCTTAACCACCTGCTATACACCACACTTTTCCTTGGATTTCTGTTTATCTGAGTGGGGCGTGCTTTCCTGCACTCGCTGGCTAGGTTTGGTCGGGGAGGCAGGGGAAGTACGGAGCTGGTCCCGAGCGATGATGGAGCTGGAGTCGGCCAGAGGCGAACTGGGAGCTGTGGGAGACTCGCTGCAACCACAGACCCCGAGCAGGCACGAAAAGAGCCTGGGACTGCTCACGACCAAGTTTGTGACTTTACTACAGGAGGCGAAGGACGGAGTGCTGGATTTGAAAGCTGTAAGCATGCAGCCCAGTGTCTTTGTTATTAGCTAGCACATGTCATTTTAGCCTGCCCGCTGTCGTTAGGTTACATGCACTTTCGCTAGCCAGCCTATTAGCCTAGCCTAGCCGTGTGACAAGCTAATTGAAGTTGTTTATACCTTTGTAGCTTTTATACCACGGATAATTTCAATTACCTGCTTTACTAACGCTATGGTAACGTCAGCGTTACCTTTACGTTTCGTAGTGGGGACCAAATTGAGGGTAACCTTACACACTGATCTTAAGGAAGACTGGTCAACTTTCCAGACTCTGCCCTTCTGTAGATTCAAAAGTTTAAAAAGTGGGTCAGCTTTTGTCGTTGCCTTAACAGCTAACGTTTACGTGACTGCATCTTCACACATGAACACATTTGCCTTCACAGTGATAACATCACTGAACGACATTTGTCCAATAGTCACGCTAAAGCATAGTCTTTTGACGGCGATGCATTCACTTATCAAACTAATGTAAGCTAATAGAACGAATGTTAGCTGTGGTCTCCACAACAGTCTCTAGGCCAGTGTGCCCTTTAATAAGAGCTATTCAAATATTAAGTTGGCTACATTAACATTCCCACAAAACTATGGTTCTTGGTCAGCAACCTTTATGTCAGAAGACTTTTATGATACTAGAACGACCTGGCGTTTAAAAATTAAATAACTAATATAAACAGTTTTCAATCAATCTATCAATATTTTTTAAGTCTTGAAGTAATTTAGCATAAAATGGTTTAACCTGAAGCCCAAATTAATAAAAAGCAATACTTGCTTTGATACAGCTTTATATAATAATATAATATACAATATATTGTAATATAAATAGAAATAATTTAATAAATCATGCCATCCATACATGAACCAGATGGCAGCTTGACCAGCCAACAGTAGGATTGGGTAATAGAACAGTTCCTCTTTTTACTGCAACCTCAATGCTTTGTGATTGACAGTCGTTATGGTGCTGGACTTTGCCCATACACACTGTATCTTTATAATAAAATCTATTAATTTTAAGCAGTCACTCAAGTTATTCTCTCCTCATTTAATCATCACAGCTATAGTAGTCATAAACATCTAAACTTTGTGTCATGTTCTTAACAGATCTGTTAACAGATGATTATTTGTTAAGACATTGTCATTGTTAGTATATAGGCCTATAACATTTATTTACATTTAGGAATTTATGTTGTATAAGCTATTCAAAAATCCTTATAGTTTTTGGATGTTGTTTAGCAAGTCTGTCACTCAAGTTTACACAGTTCCTTTTGACAAAATACAGACTTATCAGTAAAAGCCATATGGTTACTTGATTTCCAAGAAATTTGGCTGAGAAGAAAGTTTTAATGAGAATAAGATACGTGGTTCAGCTTGATGGTTTTCCGTTGCATGTCATTTAAATCAGACACAGCCTCCTTTTGTGTATGTTTTTAGCTAAAAACATACCAAAGAAGATTTCAGTAATCTTTATTGTATTTTTCATTGCTTATGTCCTGTCACTCAGGCTGCAGACACTTTGGCAGTGCGGCAGAAACGACGCATCTATGATATCACTAATGTGCTGGAGGGAATTGGACTGATAGAGAAGAAGTCCAAGAACAGTATTCAATGGAAGTAAGTTCACTGTTCATTTTTTATTATGGAAATGTGGAAAGACCCTCTCTCAAATGTTCATTTTTAATTCTGCTGAAACAAAAATTACAGCTAACATGTGCTTCGCATGACCTAATTACATTTGTGTGTTATAGTTTGATCTCACATGGCTTTATTTACAGAAATGTAATTGTGCATAGGAAATCAGAGGGTTGAACTCTGTGAAACCATAAAACAAAATATGTCTTGAGCACTTGCACCAATCCCACCCACTGTTTCCCTTTTTCTTTTAGCATACACATATTATAGCTATAGTCTGAGAAAGCTGATTCATCTGAAGATCAACAATAACTCTTGATGTCACGTTATACTTGTCTTTGCTTATGTTTTCTTGTGTTGATTCTCATTATTCATACATGTTAGAATTATTGTATAGGATGTGTTTAACTCATAAACAAAATGACCACAGCTTACATTGCACCTGCGCATTTAGTTTGTAGAACTGAGCACAATGTATTTTTCTATTTGCCACCTTTCCGTACAAATTTAGCTATAATTAGGTAATTTTCATAATATAGTTTTTTCCTAGTCTTCTACAAAATAAACTGAACAGAGAGAGAGAAATATATAGGTTAGTAAATAAACATGTGTCATCAGCTTTGTGCAGTGGTATGCAGTTACGCATTAGTGCATTTGTAAAGTCTCCTGTGGAATCTCTGGACGGTTAACTGGTAGATTTAACCTTAAATCAAACAATATGTTAAACACAAATAGTGATTATTGCCATATTTGTTAGAAAAACAGTCAGTGTAATTGTGTCATAGCTAATACGAGGCAAGTGGAATAGTACCAATGAGAATGAATCTACAGTACTTAGGGTGTTAATAAGAAACTCCTGCCTGCTCATGGGTCTGAAACTGTCTTGGCCTTCCATCCTGACCAATGGTTTCTTTTGTTTCAGGGGCGTAGGTCCAGGCTGTAACACCAGGGAGATAGCTGATAAGCTTATTGATCTGAAGGCTGAGCTAGATGACCTGGCTCTCAGGGAACATGAGCTGGACCAGCAGAGAGTCTGGGTCCAACAGAGCATCAAAAATGTCACAGATGACTCCAACAACAGCCCATATCCTTCTCTTCAAAGTGTGTTTATGTATCCATTGTTACCTAAAACACGTTTACAGTGATATATATCTATATCTCTGATTGGTGTTGATCTCATATTTAAAATAGTTTTAATCAGTTGTGAAATTATTCTGTTGCATTTCAAATCACAAATGATATGGCTGTTCCTGAAAATATAGATAATTTATTCTTTAAGCCCATTCAAGATAACCTTTGTGACATCAGCAGGGTAGTTTTCTTCACCACGGCCATAGAAGACTTAACACACCTCACGACTAGTAAGCTTACCTTTATGTTCTTTGATACATTCTTACTTTAAATCTTATCTTAGTCCATCTGGTCTCAATCTATCCAAAGTTCCATCTGATATCTGAAGTACTGTAACTTGTTTATAAAAAATATTTAGTGGATTTGCAGGCTCATAAATGGCATTATGAATGCTACATACTCATTATAGGCTATGCACAAACCTGTAATGGTTGGTATATGGATATGTGTCTTTGAGATTAGGTGGCAAAGAGTGACACAACAGTGAAACGTATCCAGTCTCGACACCATCTGGCACCTCATAGAGGATAATCCTGAGCATACATTTCTACAGCTCATACCAAGACTCTCGTGACTATCGTAGTCACTTAGAGGGGCATGGCATTGATTTTTATGTTGCCTTATGTGCTTCTAGAGAGAGATTTCTAAAGGGTGACAGGTTTGGATGCCATAAAAATTATTCCAGGATATTTCAAATCACATTTTACCCTGCTCTTTTTTACCTGCCTCTTTTCTTCCAAATATACAAAATTAGTCTGTTAGTAGTAATACATGTTTTTTTTTTTTTTTACTGACCCTTAACACATTCATACTATGGCATATGTAAAACACGAAGACCTCTGTGGAGCTTTCAAAGGTAAAATTTTCACACACTCTGTATTTATATAACTTTTTTTATTTTTACCAAACATTTTGTGAGTCACTGTCACCTCTTTTTTCAGGTGACACACTTCTAGCAATTCGTGCTCCCATTGGCACACAACTAGAGGTGCCTATACCAGAATCTGTAAGTTATTTGTACACACTTCATGTATTTCAGATCTTCCTGTTGTTGTTTTGTCCTAGCTCTGACTAGCTCTTCACATGCGTGCGTGTCTGTGTGTGTTAAGGTTCTAAATGGACAGAGGAAATACCAGATCCGTTTGAAGAGCTCATCTGGTCCCATCGAGGTTTTGCTGGTCAATAAGGACCCATCCAGTGCCTCTCCTGTCGTTTTGCCCGTCCCTCCTCCAGATGATGTCCTTCAGAACCTCCCAGCACCAACTCTTACCTCCCAGCTACCGATGGATGCCACCCAGGTCTATGCAGATTTTAACTTTCAGTATGAAATTAGTACTATTTGTTTTGGTTTTTTTACTTTAACAGGCTGAGTGTTAATTCTTTTGACAGTAAAGAGGATGAGAAAAGATGCTGGTGCTAAGATGTCAAAATTAGGGACATTAACATATTGACTTTACAGTTTTTAAAAAGGGGCTTCATAAACTTAAATCTCTAAGTTAAATAATTCAAAACCCACACTTGTTTAATTCATCACACGAATGCGTTTTCATTCATCATGTAGTATCATGACTTTCTTTGCATTGTCTTTTTACTCTGTAGGTCACCAAAGCACCTCCAGCCACTTCTACAAAACCTGGTCCTACTACAACGTCAACTACAGTAGCCAACCACACAGCCTCGGCAACAGGTAGGGAGAAATAAGGTTCCAGGGATAAATGCAGCTAACCCAACAAACTATGAATTTCACACGTTATGTATCATGTCTAAAATTTGTTTTTTGTTTTGAACTAAACCTTCATTTCTGACTGCAAAATGGTTGCAGGGGCCACAATTACCTTAGTAATTTACTTCATGTTGTCTTGCCTTTGTTTAATTTCAGAAGTGACAAGCACCACGCTACTCAGCCCAACAACAGATACACCTGCAGCCATCCCTCAGCAGCTTCAGTCCTCAGCCTCATTGGATGGAGCTGTGTCATCTTCTGCCTCTGCAGTATTTGAACCAATTAAGTCTAATCCCGCTGAATGTGAGTTATTTATTTTTTGAAGTCCACTGGAATAAAGGATTAAAATTTTCCATTAATATATTAATTATGGAAATCAGTTTTTATTTATCCACCTATGTTCCCTGCATGACTATGAGTAACATCTCACTATTCATATTATCAACTTAACTCTCTGGTCATTTAGCTTAAATGTTTGTTTTGGTTTTCCCTCTAGTGTTGGACTTTCCCAAAGAACTCTCTGAAATGTTTGATCCAACAAAAGGTAAATATTAGTTATTCACAAATTTGTTATTTCATTCTTCAGTGATTGTGCAGGCACATATGCATTACCTACTGGGTTTAGGGATTGAAGGGTTCAAAAAGCTAGCTGAGTTGTGTTTTGTCTCCAATAGAGATCATGAGTGGAGACCTGTTGGAGGACTTGATGTCATCAGAAGGTAGGTTTGTTTACAGGCACACTAATGAAAATGATAATAAAATGGTTTGCAAAAATAATTTTATGTATTAAGTATAAAGGAGAAGCCTGTGATTCCTTTTCATCAAATGGCGTCCTTTTTCCTTCATATCTCATCTATTTCTCTTGTCTGTTTCACCTCCAGTGTTTTCGCCTCTCCTGCGTCTGTCCCCGCCGCCTAGCGACCACGACTATGTATACAACCTGGATGAGACAGAAGGCTTGTGTGACCTCTTTGACATCCCTATTCTCAACCTCTGACCTCCAAGAGTGTTGTCAAGTGTGGAAATAGTGTGATTGGTCTACATTTTCTCCACGTTTTTTTACCCTCACTGACAGTGAATGCAGGAAAAAGTGCTGGAAAGCCAATAAGCATTCAAGGACACCTCTGCAATGACTTGGTGAGCTCAGGCTCAGCTTAGTCAAAGTCATAGCTTGATGTACAGCTTCACGAAGAAACGCAGGCAAGAACAAAACATTTTACTTAATGCTTTTCCAAGGCAACCGTCAAAACAAGTGAAAAATAATTCTATTTTTGGATTCTTGTGTATTATAAAGCATTTGTGTATCAGCTTTCCAGTGTGCTTGTAAGGGAGTGCATGTGGGCATACTTACTACATGAGTGTGCTTGTGTGTCTGTGTGTGTTTTGTATGGAACGCTCTCTTAACTTGAGTCAGACATCTGCAGGAAAAATAAAGATAAACCTATCAGGTCAAGAGTTATAGCAGACTAACAACACACATCCAGGCTTGAATGAGTCCAAACACAGGTGGTTAAATATGCCCTGTCCTCGTGTACATAGAGAATATATATTTTGAATTACCAGCACACAAGCCTATTGTATTATTATGATCTATATTTACAGCCAGAACAGTAGTTTGCAAATGAACATAGGTACCACAATCAAATGATCATGCTTTGTTTATGAAGTGCTTTGTGTTCAATTAACCTTTTAGTGCAGAATTATTGGTCCAATTGGGGGATCTTAATGTTAAACTATGGAGGCCAACATTTTTGTGGCATAGGATACCAAGGACCAAAAAAAATGCAAGGGTGGGGTGGCATTTTAAAATATTATGATTTTATATACAACACCTTTTTGGATCAACAAGTTGGTTTCTTAAAATAAAATGTCCGTTTAAACGTACTGACTACTATTAACTGGTTCAAAATTGGCACTTCTACACTGAGAGTTAAAGTTGTAAACAAATCCTTTCTGTATCATTCTGCCTCTGATCTTTGCAGATATTTATTGGCTCTGATTTATATATAATTTAACATATTGTACTCAGCTCATTTGTACTGTATGTAAAAGGACATGTATGTATTTTTACTGATGCAGTGAATACAGTCACAATGTCATGAAATATGCTACTGTTTTTGTATATTTGGCACAGATCCCTATTCAGTAGTTCTTACTGTTTGTTTTGTTATGCTTATCACTCTAAATTAGAATATTCAACTCTAATTATTCTTTGTGTGCAGGGGACAGGTGAGTAGCAATTCAGGATGACCTATTGTTAGTCTTACTGCTAAACTACAAGAATGAAATTCATCTTTCTATGTTGCCCTCATCTGGGACATCACTTTATGTTTAGTAGTTTGTCTGTTTGACATGCCCTGTCAATGCCCAGGACAATGTGTGTCTATGTACAGTTTGTACTGTGTATATTCTTGTCTACTGCTTGTATAGAATAGCATTTATTTTTTTATACCTGCTAGATATATTATTGCCTGATTGTTGCTACTAATTTTGGTCAACACTTTTAAGGTTTAAGGATGTTGTCTGCAAAACTCTCTGCTTTATCAAACTGTCCTGTCTCTTCATTGAACTTCGTGGACTGGTTTGATTGCTACTCATTTGCTCCTTGATCAGTTGCTGTGTTTGGACAGTGTTCTGAGCAGCCAGGGAGTTCATTCTTGGCTTTAAATCATCATGACTGTGTGCTGGTGTGTGAAACTCAATCCTACAGACTGTTTTAACAGACTCATTATTGCTAATCTGTAGTTAAATCAAATAAAATAAAAACTTTGGGATACTTTGTATTTTCTGGTTTGTATTGTTTCTTTTTGTCACAGAGGAATTTGTAACATATACAGTATAGTAAATGCACTGAAATTAGCACTAAAATGACCTACAGAATTTGATGTGTGTTAGGAGCATTCATTATTTTTAAAAAACATTTTTAATCAGTAGGCAAAGTCATCCTGCTTTAATTCAATTTATATGCATGTGTTTTTCTTCAGTACGTTGGTCTACTGTAAATCTGTACGTTCAGTATAACATTGACAGATATGTAATTCAAGATGGATACTAATTTGTTCTGTGTTGCTGATAGATTCTATGGATGTGGCCCCTGGGGTTATCTAGATTTGTTTTCCTCCACTGTGCTCAGGTCTTTTTTGAGATTTTTTTTTAAATGTTCAGACTCTTCGTAAAGATCTGATAATGTGTTCACAGAACTACAGTTATTCTTTAAAGATGAAGATAATACAATTTTGAGATTAGGGTGTATATGATGTACAGTGTGCTTCCCATATGATTTAAAGCCTAAGCAGGCCTGTATGAGCCAGTGGGTGTTCTCTCTGTCCTGTTTTTGTTTTTTGTTTTTCTGTAGTCACTGTGTCTTGAAGAGTTAGGTTAATTAAGAAGTATGGGTAATCTGCTGATGACCTCACATAACTGCAGACAGTTAATGTATATTGTGATGTCAAAATCTCCAACAGAGACATTTGATTGCATGTCATTCCCTATCTCTTCCATCTTTTTTTATGATGATAGGAGACCATAACGAGAAAGGACATTTAAAATACCAAGTTTGTACAGAAGATACACATAGTGGCAGTTTATTGGCAATTGGTGCAGTGATATGACCCACAGTAGTGAGTAATTTGAAACTGAGCACAATACTGGCACGGTAGGTCGTCTAGACTCGAAGTAAGGAGGGACAGCAGGGGGCGTCTGTGACCAACTGTACCAATCCGGGAACGTTGAAATTGTCGATTTACTATTTCTTGGGAAATGTGGAAGATATTTAGCTAAGTTTAGCAAAGGCAGCAAGTTCTTTTTCATAACGTATCGTGTTTGTACTTCAAAGTAAAAGCGATGTATCTCTGGCGGGATATAATTAGACACTGGCAGTGGAAATCTGCTTCGTAAAGGTTGACAATACAGTCCTTCATAAACTCATATGAGTGGAATTCTTGGTCATAAAATAGTGACAGGTTCTTTCCCATGTGATGTTTTCTTTCAGCATTAGTTTCATGCTGATTTTAACAGACACTGGAGAGTGAAGGTTTTATTTTGAAAGTGATAACCGGAAACCAGTTGTTTAAATTTAACGAACTTGACTCAAGCCTTCGCGAGAAAGACTCTGACCAACCCGGAACTTTTAAGTGAACTAATAATTCCTTTAAACCTATTGCAAGGAATTTAGTCCCGATTTTATGACCAATTCAAATGCTTCTCTAAGAAAAACCGCAACTTCTGGGGACTGATTTGTTCTTTTTTAAGGAAAGGAAGACAGTTGCAAATGTTTCTTGCTCCCACTGCGGCGGCGGTGCCTGCAGGACAGTAGCCTCGACTTGTCTTTTCAAACCAGGTAGGAAGGAGCCAGAGGATAAAAAAAAGCTCTGCAGCTGACTCTTAACATTTCTTTTTCACTCACTATTCTCACAGAATATCTTCCCAAACCTTTGGGAGTAGTCTAGTCGAGTTTAAAGACGTACTAACTGTTCATGTGCTGTTTTGATTTAATTGCACGCACTGGTTTAAAGTTAGCTTAAACACAGTAAAAGGTTCACTTTTGCAGGAGCGCATGAGTGGGGTTTTTAGCAGCACTTAAAATGTTACATATCTGTGTGCGAACTACAACTCTATGATTATTATCGAGTTTTTCTATGGCATTTTTTTTTTAGTTTAACTTTATTCCTGTATTTGAGATATACTTTTATTTATTTATTTTATACAAATGTGTGTGGGGGGGACACTGTCAGGTTAGGAATTTCAGGCAGCTGAGAGCTTCCCCCTCCACAAACACACTTCCACCGAGGGGGTGGTGGTGTGGTGTGTGTGTGTGTGTGTGTGTGTGCGTGTGCGTGGTGGTGGTGGTGGTGGTTGGGGAGGTGTTCTGTCAGTCTAAGGGGGTCTGCAGTCTAACAAAAGGTCTGGGCGTGCTTGTGGTTTTAAGCTTAATGAAGCAAACTGCTCAGAGGTAGAGTACAGGCACTGACAGCTGCAGAACATAGTGGACAGTCCATTTTACAACTTTCTTTTAACGACTAACATAAGTTGATATTTGTACTGATGTTTGTTCTCTTTCAGAGTAATACACTTTTTATAGGCGGATAGGTTCATGACTATACAGTTCCCCATAAGTAGTCACAACTTCCCATATTGTATTTACGTAGCAATACAGAAATAATTTGACAGCCAGTATCTCTTGATAATTAGGTATGTGGTTTGCATTTAGAATATGTTTGAAGGTCTGATAAAACCCTTTGAGGCTGAAAATTAGTCTGTGATTTGATTGCTCATTTGGTCTATTCAATGTAACAAAATCGTGAAAGTAGTTCAATGTGATGTCAGTGGCTTGTTTTGTCTGTCAAAATGCAGAATCCAATAATATTAAGATTACCATGCTACAAATTATTTAATCATTGTGGTTTAATCAACTAATTGTTTATTTGACTTTATTTAGGCAACAAAAGAAAAATTGTGAAATATTTTAGAAACTAATAGAAGTGGATATAATATAGATAGATAAACTGTGTTAGTTAAGGCATTTTCTTTTCTGTATACTGTTGTTTAATAGCAGATAGTCACATTCAGACCATGCAGTTTCAGCTTCCTTTTAATTTAGAAGAGATCACAGAACAGGCAGAGACAGGTATAAACACTAACACATTCATTCAGTGGTTAACCTCTACAGAAGCTGAGATAGAAACCTCCCCCCTCATTTAAAATAAGCACTGAACACCAAACAACTTGCACATTTTTATTGTTACACAGCGTTACTGAGAGACTTGTGAGCACAACAAACGGGGTTAACTTGACAGTACTTTTAATGCAACCAAACATGCCTGAACACAAATTCCTATGTAGTTCACAGAAAAATTCTTACCAGTAATTCTACTGCTGTTAAAAAGGGTGAAAAGAAGGGTTTACAATTAGTCTTATTACAAGCCAGCAAATGCCATTACTTGTAAAATTGTATGAAAATAATTTGATTAGTCATATTATATGTTACTGAACTGTACTATGTTTTGTTTTATTGGCAGTCAAGGAAACGAGTCAAGGCTGAAAGCAGAAGCTTAACATTATTCTTTGTCATGTTGTAATGTAGGGACATTTTCAATGAAGTCGGAGCTCTCTTAAGTGCTGCATTAGGCCGGGGCATGTTTGGACTGGTCGTGATGACTGTAGAACTGAGACGTTTCACATCTGATGCTGAAGACATAACATGTATTTTTAAAATAAAGTGATGAAGAAAAAGATCTCAAATGTGAGAACGTGATAAATTATTTTGACATGTGAAAGTGAAACTTTACACATGTGAACAAGAGATTTTCACAACATGAACTAACTAACTATCATAAAATGTATACACGTCCACGTGTTCATTAATAAAATAGTGCAAAGGTTTTAGAGCAGTATCGACTTGTTTATACAGAAGCTGTATATTTATCTGTGAAGTGATGCCCATTTATATCATGCCCAGTATCTCAATGGGTAGAGCACCAGGATGGGATGCAGAAGTTTGCAGGATCAAATATGTATATGAGAGCAAGCCCTGGGGAAAAGTGCACTGTGGAAGACTGTCAGAAATTTAACTATTTGTCTGGGAGCAAGATTGTTGGTTGTTTAGGTGATAAATCAGAGGATAGGATCGATGTGGCACTGTACATTAAGTGACAACCAATCTCACCAAAACTTAACTCAATTCTAAAATTACTCAGGCATGACCAAATCAAGGCTAAATCTGTATCGTGTCCCTCCAGCTTAGCACTGCTTTAGGAGTTCTCAGCAGAGATGGGAGACTGTTGCAGAATGACAATCATCTCATGATTATGGCACGGCTGCTCATCACCTGTCTAATACTACCTCTATGGTAAAGCTTGGTGGGGGCAGCGCCATGCTAGAGGCATGCATCATGAAAACCTGCTCCACAGTGCTCACAACATGATATTGGTGATGGTTCACCTTTCAGGGCAAAAGTGATCCAAAGTATTCAAGAAGGCGATGCCGCAGTGACTTTAGCGCAAGTCTATGAATATCACAGAGTGGCTGAACCACAGCAGAGACTTATGCCCCACAAAAACATCTGTGGAGAGACCTGAAAATTGTTGTTGTGTTCAGCTGATAGATACCTGAAGTGAGCTGCAATACATCATTATGCTGCAAAGACAGGCACTCAGCAGAGAACCCTCAGGTTTTCTTTGTTGTTAAAAAGACATGAAATGCCTTCACCCTGAATTCGCCCTTGAATTTGCTGACTCAAGAACTGCCAGAGAACAAACGTTTATTTCCTCAAATCTCTTTAAGATTAAAATTGCAAACTGGTGAATCCTTTAATAACTGGTTGTTATTCTTTGATGGGAAGTTGACCTTTGGCAACAGCACCAATACAACAGATTTA
Organism: Channa argus; assembly: GCF_033026475.1. Lineage (NCBI taxonomy): Eukaryota > Metazoa > Chordata > Actinopteri > Anabantiformes > Channidae > Channa > Channa argus. Next base: position 23,153,354 of record NC_090200.1, read on the forward strand.
CTTGCTCTATAATTTACTCACTGTCACAGTCACATAAATGATCTTAAACTAGATGTGATTGTATTTGTAAGTTAATGTAATGTTAATAAGTTAATGTAATGTTGTTAATGAAAGTAATTTAATCCTCAGTCCGTCCTGAGATAGAAAGCAGGAAGCATCCCCATTTTATTGTTGCTTTAAAGGTATGCCTTATTAGGAAAAAGGCTGCCCCAGGGCAGCTGAGGTGAGAAGTCAATAAAGTGTGGATGTTTTGACAGGAGTATTGCTTTAAAACCTGCCAAAAATTGCTAACATTCTTTTTGAGAGTGCAGTGTTTTCAAATGAATTACTCAAGCGCTCATTTGCAGGGTGGAGATTATTAATCATACCAAACACAAGCAGGCACAAGCTTGGCTGCCTTACTTTCATTATGAGCTCATGCATGTACAGAAGAATTTTGATCTAGCTATATTGTTTCCATGTGCAGAGAGTGAGGGAGAGACGGAGCAGGACAAGGAAGGGGGGGATGGTAGGAAGCACAACAACAGCTTCTTCTGTATCATTTGGGAATGCTTTCTGAAGGCTGAGGAGGAAGTGTGTACAATACTGTGACAGAGTTGGAAAGGGAAGAGTGAACAATCCGTTTTACGTGTTTAGACAATATTTAGCACTCTCAGCTTTACTGTATGAACCAGAAATACAGACTGAAAGAGGAACACTATGTTCACTAACTTCATCTTGAAAATGATAAATGCAGGTTGCTATGAGTCATTTGTTAGACAGGGTACTCTACACTGCTCTTGGGTTGATAGCTTTGACTATACATATGTAGAAATATTTGAACTGAGCCCTGCTGATCAGGACTGGGTCCATATTGTTTTGAACATATAAAATAATCAATATTCTCTCTTAGTTTAGAGGTCGAGTATTTAACTTAACCACAAAATGTCAGTGTGAATTTAAATGTAAAAATAATTTTATTTTAAGCTGATTAGCTGATTTTGGTTTTATTAATTTTCTAGTTAGAAAGGCAGTTTTATTGGTTTTATTTTTTTTATAAAACAAAAACAAAACTATACTGTATGTATGTTATAAGGCATTATTGACACTATCTCTTGCATCATTACCAGCTAGAGTGTGGAAAAGTCCAGAGTTGCCAACATGCCACAGCAGAAGGACATAGTGAAGATAGCCATCCAGATGCCTGGAGCCTACCCCCAGCTCATACAACTGGACCAGGTAGTGCACATATAAGTACACAAACATATACACAGTGGGTATATCTGGAAATTATCAGCTTTTACTGTTTTACAACATTGAATAATTGTCAATTTGATTTAGCCATTTTTGACAAAAAATTACCAAAAAACACTTGTTATGGTAAAAGTGGAAACAGATCTCTACAAAGTAATCTTACTTACTGAAAAATAATAACCAAAAAAATAAATGATTACATAAATATTCATCCCCTTTGAAGTATGTAACTCACCTAAATCATAAGTGGTTCAATTAATCCCAGAGGTCACACAGTTAATTAATGGTGATAACCTCAGTGCAGTGAATGTGTTTTATAGTATGTAGTATGTAGTATAAATAAAACCTGTCCTATCTAAAAGTCTAGTTGGTTAACTGGTGAATCATGATCATGGAGACAAGACCATGGTGTAACTTGCGGAACACGTACTGCTGTGGTGACCCCTGAAGGAAAAAGCTTAAAGCCGTTAACCTATGGAGACAAGACATCAGATAATTCTATGAAAAGATTATTGAAAAGCAGAAGTCAGGTAATGGATAGAAAAACATTTTCTAGTCTTTAAATATCCAGTCCAGTGAGGGAGGCCAACAAACATATGTGAATCATTTGAAGGATTCACAAGCTTCAGCAGCTGAGATGGGAGAAAACTGCATTTTGATAGGATTGATATCAGCAAAATAAAGCTGCTAAAAATCTGACTTTTTCTTTATTGAACTCAAATGTTTTTTTTCAATGTTCTGTCAGTCCTGGCAAATATCCAGGATTACATGACTCAGAATAAGATTGATCTTAATACCGACATACCAAATGCAAACAACTCCCGATATCGCCACTTTCCAAATTCCAAATACAAGTAAAAAGGGGATGAATGAGACATTCTGTTACTCTGTTTTGTCAAAATAAAAAATATCTATACACATAAATATCTCTTTCTGTTCTCAGTGTTTGTTTCAAGTGGCTGCTGCACACTCTGGTCTGCTTCATTGGATGATCTTGGTAGACCTTAAGACCACAGAGGATGTGCTGATAATGTCAGCTCAAATGTTCTCTGCAGCAAACTACAATATGTAGACCTAATATAAACACTGCATTCCTATTCATTGTTACTTGGAACTTAATTTGCAGTGTGTTACAGAAGATCTACTGTATTTGGGCTTGAAGCCAAAAATCATGCAGCAGATGTTGTATTACATTCCACAGCTTGTGTGTGTGTGTGTGTGTCTGCTTCTCAGCTTTTTAATGTTTTTCTTCCTTTTTTCTGAGTCATACAGATTTTACATCCAATCACTACATGTTCTGCTTAGCTACCCATGGACCCTAAGGTCCTTATAGATATAAATGTTTTGTAAAATAATGGACCTGTATTACATTACATTCAGTAATAGTACTTTTTATTTGCACCACAGGTCCAAATTAGTTCCTGTTTGCAAGAGCAAGTAGCACCAAAGAACACAATCAAATAAACTAACATCTCCTTTAATGTTTTAACTTACCTAGGGTTCTAATGCTGTACCATCTTCTTAGCTGACTAACAGGCTTGTACGGTTGGTTCATTTGGTATTAGCAGCAACTAAAGTTATATCTTGAATTCAGAAACATTTTGTCTATAAAACTATCCTCTCACAAGTCTTTGAAGCGTAAAAAGACTGCTGCTCTGCCCTCTAGTCAACTGGAGCTAATTAACAGCGCTAACAGTGTTTTGTTGCTTTAATGCTGTGTAATAATCTAGGCTAACAAGATTAACTGTTAAGGTAAAGCTTGAAGATGTTGAATTACAGTGTCTGTGTATATTAACAGCAGCGGTCAGTAGTTGATGGATACAGAATAACTATTACATTGGTGTGGACTTTGAACAGAACCACTGTCATGAAAAGATTATGAAATAAAATGTCATAAAATCAAAGTAGCACTGGGGGACGGTAACAATATGAAACAAAAATACTTTTGATCATTTTAAAGTAACTGTCTAAAATAAACATTTTCTCTGTTAACTTATCCATTCCCTAATGTTTTGTTTGTTTTGCTTGTTTATTTAATAATGAAAGTCTTTCAACACTCACTGGTTTTGTTTCTTCAGCACCAGATGTGAGGGTGGGGAAGTTTTCCATTAATTTCCCAGAAACATTGGGGAAGCTGTGGACTGCTTCTTTGCGCAAGAAACTATGAGTTTATGAGTTTCTGAGAGCCAGAATGCAAGAGTGCATGTTCTTAGTCACAAACACACTGCAAATCTCTTCAAGTTTTGACCAGAGAGAGAGGAGATTGAACGGGTACTCACCAGACTTCAACATCTGAAAAATGAAACAGAATTTAACTGGGAGTAAAGACAGGTCCTAGTTTTCACCCATTTTAAACCCTAATAACCCTTAAATAGTTACAACAATATTTTTTTATGAATTCTTGTATAAGACCCATTCTCTACTCAGAATATTTTTATTTTAGATCACAACCAATCCTGTCAGCCCTGAAAAATCCCTCCAAAAGTTCTTATTGGCTCTGCCATCTTCAATAAACACATCTGATTGGTCACCCCTCTTGGCTGCCACTAATAACAGACTGTCCACAGGGTCTACCACAGAACCTGAAGACATTTTGATTGGTTGACCACAGGGTTGACCACTAATAGCAGGATAGCTGAGAGTCAAACATGGAAGTAGTCTGGCTTATATTTACGTACAATGAGGCATCTGGGAACTGAGAGTAACATTGTTCAGAAAGTGTTGGGGAGCACTAGGATTTCCTATTCTAAGCAAATAAGGTTTGCAGCCAGATTGAATAGCTGTGGTACTGTGATCCCATAACAGCGTGTTATTACCGAAGCATGTGTTCAGCTCTGTGACAGAGAAAATACTTAGATTGTAGAGTCTCATAAGTCCTGTTGTCTAGCAACACACATTCAGCAGGTGCGTGCTGTTATGTTTTCTATATTCATTTGGGTGTGTGTGTGTGTGTGTGTGTGTTAATATACTATTTATTGTTTCTCTGTGCAGAAAAAGCCTCTCTCTGCTGTAATAAAGGAGGTGTGTGATGGGTAAGTTGATAATAGCTCTACTGTGTACATGCTAATATTTGCCATACTTGTTATTCGACTTTATGCTTCTCAGATAGGAAATATATGTGTTTGTCTGTGTATGTTTGTGTGAGCATAGCTGGAATCTCCCAGGTCCTGACAACTACGCACTGCAGTATGCTGATGGAGTGCAGACGTACATCACTGAATCAGTGAGTCATGTTTTGTATTGATCTATGTACATGTATGTGTAGGTTTATGATTGATATAAATATTTGTCTACTGCAAACCAGAGAAACAGTCCAGTAAATGTTGAAGACACTGAGCAACAGACCTGAGTCAACTCTTGTTAATTCTATGATAATGACATCAGCTGTAGAAATCACTGAGTCACTACTTTGTCAGCAGTCTGTGACCTCTTTCCACTTCTGGTTTTCTTTCCCTTGAGTCCAAAACTACATGGAATTTTACTTTACCCAGATCCCAAGTACACAAAATCATTATTATTAATACTATTGTAAGACAGAAGGAGATAAGTAAAAAGAGAAAAAAACAACTGCACTCAGTTTCTTAGTATCAAGTGAATTTTTGAAACAGCTACTACTGGGAAGTCATTGCCCTCTATTGTAGTGAACAGATGATTTTAGAAGTTATTATGATGCCATCTGTGGAGTGCAGCCAAAGATGTGTTATTTATTGTAACAATTTTAAATAAAATTGACACAATGTTATTTTACAGTCTTTAAGTTCTGATAGAGTTTGTAATAAACCCAGGTGTTTCCATTTAATCCATTTAATAAGTATCTCAGCGGGGGTGTGATATATGAGCTTGGAGTGTAATTATTAATGTTTGTTTGTTTTTTTATTTCAAAAGCAATTTGAAACAAAAAAAAATGAAAAAAGGGATGCTCTTAACGTTACAAAAAAATCAAACACACTGGATGATCCTGGCAGCAGCCTTGAGCATGTATCTTTTAAAATCACTGTGTATAGCTGGCTTAGCAGTACAGAACAAAAAACAAAGTAGCCTAAAACTGCTCAGCTTATCCATTTCAGGTTGATTGAGATTATATTGTTTATTAGTTCTGAGCCTCATAAAGCCCTCCTGATTCTGTGTACTGTCAATACTAAATGATCATATTATTTTGTGTGTGAGAGAGAGAGAGAGAGTGTGTGTGTGGCTAACTTATTTCTGTCTGTTCCTTATTTCCTTTATTGTTGTTTGTATTGTAGAATCGTCTGGATATTAAGAACGGTTGCATTCTGCGTCTGACCAAGGCACCGGTGAGTCTGCAACCAACAGGCTCTCAGCCATGTTCCTCTACAACCTCCCTCTTCTCACATTCTTCCAACCCCTCTGTCTCTCGCTCTCTATAATGTCACTATTTTATTTGCATTCTGCTTTCAGAAAATGTTTTGGAATAATTCAACATTCGTCTGTCACTGCCAGTAGCTGAGATTTATTTAAAAGCAACAACAGCAACAATTAGGAAAAGAGGGGAAAAAAAAAAGTGTGTGAGCATGTGTTTGTTTGTTTTTTGTTGTTCTGGTGAACACAGGGTCGCTGTGCAGAAGACTTGTTTAAGGGAATCCAGAGCTCTGACTCAGGCGTACGCTGCGATTCACTAAAGGAGCTGGCAAGCGTTTCCACAGACGTGACCTTTGCTCAGGAGTTCATCAGCCGAGACGGACACCTGTTATTGGTCAAGATAGTGGAGGATTCTAATGAGTCAGTATCCTGTGTTTCTGTGAATATTTTCTTTGCATGAGATGTTGTTACTCAGATAGATATCATTAGTGCTGAGAGGTGAATTAATTTATGCATATGTGTATGCTGCTGAGATAAAGCTGTAGAGTGTAAATGAGATGTGTACCTGTCAAATATATTTCAGAAAGAAAGGTTTTCTCTCACTCATTCTAGACACTTGTTAGATTTCCGGTTAAGCCTATCACTTGATTTATCTTGTGTAATTCCAAAGATTACTGACAACAATAACAAGCTGTACTGCAGCATGTGCAAGCATCACAGTGATTTAAATCCCGTGAATGCTGGAGCATAATATTTCTTGTGTGTCTATATCATTCAGGAACAATGTCATCATGACCCACACACTGATAAGCTTTATGGAACTTATGGATCATGGGATAGTTTCTTGGGAGAACCTCTCATCTGTCTTCATCAAGAAGGTGCTGTCCCTGCCGCTCCCTGTCTATTGTCACTAGTTTCCTAAATTACAAAATCTGCATTCTCCATTCCCATCTTCTTACTCACTTCTCACCATCCCCTTTTTTCCAGATTGCCCATTTTGTCAATGCCAAGCCAGCAGATGCATCAATCCAGCAGGTTTCCTTAGACATCCTGGAGAGCATGGTGCTGAGCAGCCACAGTCTCTTCCTGCAGGTGAAACAGGAAGTCACCATGGAGAGGCTGATTGCACACATCCAGGTGTAAGTAACAAGATTGGGACTTACTCTCAGAAACTTATTGTGGCATCACTGAATACTTACGAATACTTAAATTTTACATTGGCGCAGTGTGGCAATGAGTTGGCAAGGTGATAAACACCAACACTGTGAGTGTAACAGGAAGGTTTTAAATGTGTAAAACTTAAATGTTGTTAGTATTACTGAGAAAAAAAACACAACGGTTGTCTGCCATTTATCACACTTTCACAGTAAGATGTGACAGCCTAAACCTTGTTTGTTTTTTTTCCTCCCTAAACAAAATTTTTCATGCAGCTATCAAACACTGAATTCTTTGTCTTTTTCCTGTCAAACCTCTTTTAGGACAAATCAGGCAATACAGACCAAAGCCATGGCTTTACTTATGGCCCTGCTACAGACAGCTGGAGACTCAGAGAGACAGGTGCTGCGGCAATCTGGTTCTTACTTTCCGACATTTTTCTTTTCTCCTTGTAGCTGTTCATACCAGCAAGTATGCAGACAAATCCCTGGATGTCTGTTTCTCTAGACATTCAGATGCAACAGTCACTATGCACTGTGCATACTTTAGCTTAGCTCTTTTCATTCTAGTTATCTTAACCCTTTATATTTCTCTATGGACAAGAAACTTTAATATCCCACGTTTGTTCCCACGTTGTTTATTTGCACCAGGAGACCATTATTGTACATACCAGTCAGAATCTTGTAAGCAGAACTTCTGTCTAACAGCTGGAAATAATCCATCCCATTCCATCTGCTTATGCAGCTTTTCTAAAGACAGTTAAGGCTTTTTCTCCCTCTGATCCTGCTCCACTTTCACTGTACAGAAACAGTTCCTTCATTCAGCCCTCCATTTCTTTTTTCTCCACTCTTTGTTACTCCCTCTCCCTCTCAAGCACACACACATTCACTCAGTTTTACAGTAAATCAACAAATCCACCCTTCTTATCAGCTTGACCAATCCAAGAGCACATTAATCCTGAGGAAAACGAAGTTGAGTCAGAGATGCCTGTACCAGTAACTGTTTCTTTAGAGAGGTCAAAGTCCCACAGAGACTGGCTCCTACGCTCACTGATCTGTATATGAAACTATATCACCACCCTATGTTAGAAATGTGTCATTGCACCTCCACAGCACCTTTATTGTTCAACTTTGTTCTCTTTTCCAGGAAATGTTTGCATTCATGAATAAGAACAATGTCCGACAGTACATTCATAAGGTACATTGTCTTCCTTTTAAAATTTGCATGTCACTGTAATTTTCACCAACGCTCTGGCCATTTGACGAAACTGACAAACATGTTATTTTCAGAACATCCTCCATTGTTCTGGTTCAGTCCAGGACGAGATGGCCCACTACCTCTATGTTCTACAGTCAGTTACTTTGAATCACATGGAGCCTCGCATGAGAACGCCTCTGGACTGTTACAGCCAGGTGAGCTGTAGCGTAAGGTGTACAACTCAAACAACATCGCTGCTAAATATTTCTCAAAGTTCCTGTTAGTGGAGTGGTTAGTGCTGGCACCTCACAGCTAGAAGGTCCCTGGTTTGAATCCTGGCTAGCTGCTGCATTTCTGTGTGGAGTTTGCTTGTTCCCGTTCTTGTGTGGGTTTCATACAGGTACTCTGGTTTCCTCCCACAATACAAATACATCCATGTTAGGTTAATTGGTGACTGTAAAATGCCCATAGGTGAGAGTACTTGTATTTCTGTTCATGGCTCTCTGTGCTGGCCCTGAGATAGACTGGTGACCTGTCCAGGATGTACCCCACCTTTTGCCCAATGACAGCTGGGATAGGCTCCAGTCCTCAGACCCTAAACAGGATGACCGGTTACAGATAATACATGTATGGATTTCTGATTCATATTCAGATTCTGATTGCCCACTGATCACAGATCTTAATCTATACCTGTTCCCTGGCTCAAAGTCAAAATGTTAATGTATTTGTATAAGTCTCTTAATATGGACAGATGTATGACATTCTTACTGAAAATGCTCACATAAACATAAATACTGTGTGCATGGCATTGACCTACAATAAATAAAGAAATATCAGTGTTTACTATCTGTTCATTGTGCAATAGTGTGAGACACTGTTGTTTTATTATCTGCTATATTACTCTGTGACATTAGGAGCAGAGAGACATCCTTCACGGTTTGCGGCAGGCAGCGTTTGAGACAGAAAGCGAGAACAGTCTGAGCCATGAGAGGCGGCGTTCACTTTGTGCTAAGGAGTTCAAGAAATTGGGGTTCTCAGTAAGTGTCTACTTTCCGAATGTATTCTGTAATTTTTGTTAACTTGCATCATATTATCATATTATTGCATCATATTATTCACAGTAATATTATTTGTATTACAATTTGTTTTCTGCCAGAACAACAGTAACCCTGGTCAGGACTTGTTGAGGACGCCGCCTGGTCTTTTAGCTTTGGACACCATGTCTTATTTTGCCATGCGCTACCCAGATGCCTATAGCAGGGTGAGGTTTATCTGTTGTCTATTCTTTAATTTAAAGAGACGTGCGTGAATCCCTACAACATGTAGTAAAGTACATTTTCCCTAATAAACCACTTGTCACCCACTTCCAGTTTGTTCTAGAGAACAGCAGTAGGGAGGACAAACACGAGTGTCCTTTTGCCAGAAGCAGCATAGAGCTCACACTCATCTTGTGTGAAATTCTTCGTATCGGAGAACCTCGTAAGTGAACCTCTACCTGGCACTGCCATAAAAACTATAACCTCTGACCAGATCATCTCTAATCCATAATATTTTACATTGTCTCCATCCCTTCCTTTGTTGGCAGCCTCAGAGACAGGATCTGACTACCACCCCATCTTCTTCAGTCAGGACCGACTCTTGGAGGAGCTTTTCTGTGTCTGCATTCAGCTACTAAACAAGACCTGGAAAGAGATGAGAGCCACACAAGAAGATTTTGACAAAGTACGTTACTATAGCCATACCACAGTCTACTATAGTAAGGTTTGCCTCTTGTTAATTCATCCAGCTTCCTTTCCTCTTGAAATTATATCCACTTCTGCCCCACTTATATTAATGGTAGCAGGAATATATACAGTTTTGCAGCATATTTTATAGTATATTTTTGTAAATGTGTGGTGAAAGTTTGGATTACCCAGCAGGAACAATACTGGGTTTACTGGCAGAAACTTTAATGAGTAATGAGTTGAGCTAGCAAGTTGTAGCATGTATTTTTGCTATTTGATTCAAAACAATTAGCTCTAGAGGATTACACAGATGCCTAAATTGATTTATTGTGACACACGAAAAAAGATTTGACTGAAGCCATGTTTATTCTGAGCATGCTGACTGACAGGCTAAGCGGTTGTCTTGATATCTTTAAATGCAGTTTCTCATTTATTTCTCATTTCTCATTGCTACCATGTCATGTCTGCACCCTTCAGTAGCTGAGCTGAACTGCACTCTCTTGTAACAAAATCCTTGCGTTGCATTGTTCCCTTGACAACTGCACAACAAACTTAAAAGGTAAACTACAAACGCAACTATCAAAGGCAAATTAAAGCTATATGATGTCACTAATGACATCATCAGTACACAGAAGAAACACAACACACAATACATACTACATAAAACAACAACTAAAACTGAGGAAACCCTTGGTTGGCTCATACCATCAGTGTTTCGTCCACTTTAGTGGACTTCCTACGCAGATAGGAAACACAACTGGTTTGCAATAGAGATATTACAATTCTGTGCTATAGCAAAGTTTAATGGCAAGTCCTGAAACCAAATCTTGTGACATACGTAGCAGTTTTGTGCATCCCATGGAGCACATTAATCTCATTTTTGCCTGTTTACACAAAGAGATCTACAAGCCCTTTTAACTTCTTTTTACAGTGTGTTTGTAAGTTTATACTTTTTTGTCTTTATTCTTATGCTAACTAACCCTAACCTGCCAGGACAGACAATATTTAGGAATATGTGACCATACCACCACAATGTAGTTGTTGTATTTAAGTAGTTATTTTAAGCCAAGCCTTGAACAACATATTTGTCTACGGAATAATGGAAAAAGATTCCAGCTGCCCTAAAAGAAAAAGTGGTAGGGGCTTTTGTCCCAAGCCAGATTCAAACATAATTTATGACCATCCATTCTCAACAAAGGGCTTTCGTGATAGCTGTTTAACTGAGTAACCTTTGACCTCTCAAGAGTGGCCCAGTGTCGTGAGGCCCAGAGCAGCAGAGCAGCCTTTTGTTTTTGGTTATGGCCCCCTGCACAGTGAGCTTTGGGGCAAGGACAAAGGGGCATTAGGTGGACAAAGAAGCACGGTGAGCGGCAAAAACAGACAGAGAAGGAAGCGAGGAAAACAAAGCAGCCAGGGCATCAGCAATAATTACACAACAATAAAGGGAACGTAAAACCTCTGGAAAAAAATGAGAGGGAGAAAATGAGACTGAACAGAGCAGAGTGTGAGAGAGACCAAAGAAAACTGAGGTGGTGGACACTAAAAGCATTGGTGTTGATGTGCGTGAGTGAAACAGCTCCTACATCACACACACACTCACTCACTCACTCACTCACATTCCCTCCATAGAATCACATGTATGTATTTGTGCACCTCCATACACCCACTGTGATACTCCATGGCCGCACACAGAAACACACAGCGTACATGAACATGCTGCAGGGATTTGGGCAACAGAGACAGCTGCCAGTTATCACTCCTATTGGCCAGTTGAGACAAATGACAGAGGGGCTGGACACAAGGGGTGTGCATGTGTGTGAAAGTATCAGGGTGTCTGTTTACAAAACACCAAACAGGCCTGTACCTCTCCTGTCATGTCGGTGATCACTACATTTTTACCTCTGTTGCTGATGAAAGGTGGAATTCAAAGTTGCGATTGAAATATTTTTCCAACTATTTGGCTCAACAGGATAAAAGATGGAGGTAAGATTGGGTTGTTTGTGTTCTTGGTTAGAATGTGACTGAAGTAAAGGGTTTGTTGTTATGTACTGACTAATTAGGCAACTGGGCAAATGTTTGAGGCGTGTAGAAAAAGTTTTTTTTAAAAAGGGACCACAGAAAGTACTTATACCATTAAAGTTAAGAGTACCTGTCTGATATTCATGTGACAATTAAAAGTTGATGGATATTGAGGTTTGTTTGTTTTTTTTTGGCTCAGGTGACTTGAGCAGGAAATAACCGTATCAAACCTAGACGCTTGTTTTGTGTAGCTGCATGTTCACACAAAATAGAATGACAGTCACCAACAGTGCTGACCTGAGTACCTGTGGTCATAAGCATCACAAAGTCTTGTGAGATGGTAACAAGCCTTTCTCTTTGGACTTCTACAAACACCTAATGTAAAAATTACATTTCTGGATTTGTGTGAATTTTCTACTTGTGGTTTATAGTCCTATGTAGAGAGAAGTCTGGAGAGAGCTCTACTGAATGAGTCCAATGACACTTTAGTCAGTGATAGTTCACAACTAGTCAAACTGGGTGTGAACAGGAATGATCTAGGTCAGCAGAGCTGCATGGGTGAGGACAAATAGTGCTGGAGTTGGCGTAGTCTAGGAGATCACTATAGATTTTCTGCTCTGTATGGGTGAGGTGCATATAATGAAGAAAGTTATAGATTTTACTCACATGGGAACAGTTTAACAAACTGCTCACAGCCGGGGTCACCCTCGGCCCCTATGTGTGAGCTTCAGTTTAACAAGTCATGTAGAAAACACACACAGATCACACATCTGCAGCAAATGCAGAATCTGTTCTACAAGAAAGCACTCTGGTGAGTCTTTTTAGTTAAAATGTATCTTAGATATTAGATATGCAGTAGACATCCCGATTGTAAGGAAGAACCTCATAACTGTTTAGCAAAATACCCTCCAGGCCTGTTTTAACATTGATTGATTCTGCATGGTTGTATTGAGGACATTGTAGTTAATTGGGGTAATAAAGGGCACATTCATCAATGATCAACTCGTGTGGTTTAGAGAGGAGGGTAGGTGGGCGCACGGTTTTCTTTATTGGACATTGTGAACCAGGAGGATTGTCTTGAATTAAAACCGATATCAGAAGCAGGCGGGAAGACATGAATAGATCTGAGCCTAAAGATGGTGGAGTGGAAGTCACCTTGTTTGAACCACCCGTTTACTGCATTTAGTTTCTTTCAATCCATGGTCTTTGTTCTGTCCTGGAGTAAACAGCACAGCACAAACAACAGTCTTTCCAAAGCTTTGTCTGTTAACAGCAGCTCCTGATAGGTCACCTGTGACACGGCTCTTCACTAAGTGGAAGTTCAAAATTCCTGTGAAATTGAGCATAGAAGTTAGCTATTGACCATGGGAACAGTACGTGATGAAGCTGGCTTAGACCTTGCAAACCCATCTCATCTTCTGCATTGAAGAAGTGATAATTGAAATTATGATTGTGGTGTGAATAGAGGTTTGAGTTTGACCGCCATAAAAAATATATACTTGGAAGACTCCAAACTAGATTCAAACAAAGAAAAAAAATTACTGGCCTTTCGTAGCCCTCATATCTGAATTTACTCCCTCTTTTTTGGTGGGGACTTCTGATGATGTGTACAAGTTGAGAATACAGTACCATTCCTCATAAGGATTGTCTTAATAGCGTACTATTGCTACATCTTGTTCTTATCCTCAGGTGATGCAGGTGGTGAGGGAGCAGATCACCAGGACATTGTCCAGTAAGCCAACCTCCCTGGAGTTCTTCAAGAGCAAAGTGAATGCTCTCAACTACAGTGAGATCCTTAAACTGCGGCAGACAGAGCGACTGCACCAAGAAGAGACTCTCGCACCACCTGTACTGTAAGTTCAAGTCCTTTGCTTCAGCTTCAGCTACAGTTTATACTAATTTGAGGGCCTGGTGGCTCAATGGGTGGAGCATTGCTTTGGGATACAGAAGGCCCCCAAGTGTGGCCCCGTCCAGCCAACAAGGGCTACTTTGGTGCCGGTCCCAAGCCCAGAAAAAATTGGGAGGGTTGCAGCAGGAAGGACATCCGGCGTAAAAACTCAAATCAATGTGAGGAACGTGTTCCACTGTGGCGACATCCCTTTTTTGATCTACAGTTACTACTAAAGTTAATACTAATCTCTAAGTCAAGTCAGCTTTTGTTTTTTTGGTGGTGGAAACAAAAAATTTAATTTTTATTTTAAAAAAAAGCAGGTTATTTTCTGATGGAGGTGCTGCAAGCCCCTTTTTGATGTATAATCTAGTAGTTAATTATGGCAAATCAGTTTGAATACTGAATATTCCCACCGCATAAATCGTATTGAAGTTTATATGACTTTGTTTAATCTTTGCTGCGTGAGTTTGTAACTGCAGAGGCAATCCTACTCGTATCTCGTGGTCCAACAATTATCCACTCCAGAGATTGTCGTATGACAAACACTGAACATTCATTGAATTCCACGTTTCTCAACTTAGCCGATAACGGAGTCTGCAGTCTGGAGTTATTTTACCAGTGTAATTCAACAAAGCATTTTGAAGCATTTTTGTGTGTGTATTTGTTTTGATTTCTAGTGAGCTCAAAGAGCGCCTGAAGCCAGAGCTGCTTGAGTTGATACGCCAGCAGAGACTCAATAGGCTGTGTCAGGGAACAATGTTCAGGAAAATTACCCAACGACGCAGACAAGGTGATAAGCCAGAACAGTCACAAGCCATTAGAAGACAGTAGACTTGTCTTGTCTAGCTAACCCTGTGATTTACCTTTTTTAACTCAGACAAACTATGGTACTGCCGTTTGTCACCGAACCATAAAATGCTTCACTACGGCGATGTGGAAGAAGACGGTGACAGTCCACCAATAGAAACACTGCAAATGAAGAGTGAGTTGAAGACACATTTTCTAACTGGAGCCCTGATGGATTGTTTTTTGTGTTCATTACTCCTCCTCACCACTTTACTTCTTATTTTCTTTCTATCAGTTCCAGTAGCAGATATCAAAGGCCTGTTAACAGGAAAGGACTGCCCTCACATGAAAGAGAACAAAGGCAAACAGAACAGGGTCAGTAGTGCTTCTTATCTTTTCAGATTATGGTCATGTTCCCCTCCTGTAACCTGAGATCTCACGTTTTCAATGTGTGTGCCTGGGCGTTACCCTCACTGTAGGAGGTGCTGGACTTAGCATTCAGCATCACATATGATGTTGAAGAGAGCAGCTTGGACTTCATTGCCCCCTCCAGAACTGACGTGAGTTCTATCTCTTACCTGCCCCCACATTTCTAGAAATGGCCGAGAACATTTTTCTCTTAATCACAGTTTCTTTTCTCTTCTGTGTTCTGTGTACAGTAAGATAATACTTCATACTTATTAACTTTATTCCTCTGTCAGTTCTGCCTGTGGACAGATGGACTTAACGTTCTCCTGGGCAGAGAAATGAGTAGTGAATCCATGCGCAGTGAGCTGGAGATCCTCCTCTCCATGGAGATTAAGCTGCGCCTCCTGGACCTTGAGAATGTCCCCATACCCGAGATTGCACCCGTCGTTCCTAAGCCTCCAAGCAACTACAACTTCTGCTATGACTTCAGTCATACTGAGCAGTAATGTGTGACCTCAGGCTGGAGGGAAACTAGGGTGTGTGACTGTGTAAATATGTGTGTGCGTGTATGAAAAAAGAAGTGTGCATGTGATGAGATTTGCATCCATGTTCTTATTTCTATAACAGATTTATAACCCTGACGTTAGTTTTCTACTGTGGGCTGGTCATCTACATCCAAGTAAAACCATGAATGGTGCCATGGGCAGAAATACTCTTATGTCCGTCACTACACCAGTTTGCAGTTGCCTGTAAACTTCAACAGACTTGGATAAATGACATTCTTTGTTATACAATACAACCACTTGGTAATGGTACTTTTAGTTTTATAATCAGTTTTATACTTCTGTATACACAGTATCTAAAACTATGTATGCTATGTGAAATACTCCTGCTGCTTATTACTGGTTGAAGCTTTGGTCACTTGGTCTCAGAAAGGCTGCTTGTGCTTATCTTTTTTAAATTCCTTTATCATTTTTTCCCATTGTTTTAATGGGCATTAACTGGACCAAAGTGTTTTGTCATAATGTGATGCATGTTAGACTCACCTCTACCGTGTTTCATAGTATTTTTCCAGTATTGGACAGTATTTGGCTTGAATATACCTATATTCAAGCCAAATAGGTTTCAGTGGCTCAGTATTGGTTACTGTACAGCAGAGATGCACTAAAAGCTCTTTATGACTTACTGTTGTATTGCATGCAAATCTGCATGAGGTACCAACCTGACTTTTTTGTTTTTCTTACGAGTATTAATTGATAATTTGCTACAATCAACTATTTAAAAGTGAGGAAAAAATCTTGGAACAAGTTTATCTAAAAAATAATAATCATTCTTGTTTATCTGTATGGCACAGTATACAATGATGATCCTTATGTTTTCTTAAGTGTCTTAGATCAAATCCTCAACTAAAAATGGTACTTATTATATTGTGATGAAGGTGACTCACCAGGCTTTCAGTAGTGACGCTCAAAGCATCTGCACAAAAACTGACAAAGGCCTACAGTGTATCACAGTGTTCCAGTGTTTTGTGCCCTTTTTGGCTTCAGGTCGTTTCACTGCAGCACAGTTCTTACTGCCATCAGCAGTGCATTTCTGACACACAACTTTGAATCATGCACTTCGGGTGATTTCACACAAATAAACTGTTTGGTTTATTCTGAGAAAAAAAGCATCTAAATCATGTGTTTTATTCAAAGTATAGTTTCACAAGTTTGGTTTGTTTATAAAATTGTCCTTTATATTGAGTCTTTGTCTTTAATCATAAGACTTCCATAGTGCACTTTGAACAATATACATAGGTTATAAAGGGCTACTATTTATTCAAACAGACTACAGTGCTTGAGGAAGATCAAAAAGGGAAAGATGATCCTTCAGATGAGTTTAAGTAAGTTAAACACTAAAGTGCTATTCTGGTAGTAATAACAGCCAAGTGCAGAGATTTAGATTAAAAACTTATGACATAATTTTTTTTTCTAGTCTTAGGATAAAACTCCCTTTCCTAAATAATTGAAACTCAACATGCTTATAACATCATATCTCTTAATAACACTGGCAGTGATCAAACAACCAGCGGTTAAAACTTTGAATGAAGCACAGAGACAGGCACATGGCTAAAATGCTTTACAGGAGCAACATGTTTAGCAAAAGCAAGAATTGTCACTATGCAAGTAGAAATTAGCATCTGCTATTTTCAGTGACATGGGTTTAGAATTCTTAAATATACTCTTACATTATATATAAAGAACAAAATCATATCATGATGGCTTTTGTCAGTTTTTTTGCTTATCTGTCAGCTATAAGAGTACTTTCTGCAATACAGTTTACAATTTAACTTCGAGTAAAAGGACCTCGTTAACATAACAAGCAAAATATCTTATTTGGATGACAGAGTACCTCGTTTCATATTCTTATAATGAGAGAATCCTCGAGAATACTGTTAGTGCTTTGTGATTCAGTCTTCAGGATTTTTCCTGATATTATCATTTGTAACTTAGATCAAATGTGTGCCATCAGTGGTGATGCCCTGCAAAACCTGGGCATGAAATTTTACATTAAAAATGTTTCCCCTTACACTCAAAAGTAAATGATTTTTGTAGGTGGCGGTTAGAGTGGGTGTGTTGTCTGGTACTTATCTGATTTTGGTAATTTGAAAATGTTTATAGTCTGATGTTTTTTCAAAGTGGTTTCATAGTCTACACCTTCCCTACACCAGAAAGATAAAAGCAAGTCTCTTATAGGATGACACATAGATTAGGGATTGTACAGTAGCTCAGATCGTAAATTGACATCTTAACATTTCCATTAGGTCTTGTGCAAATTGTCAAAATATGCAAAAGCTCAAAGAAGAAGCTTTGGTCAGTAGGGTGTGTTACTGAAAAGGTCCAGCGGTCAACTGTGAGGGTTCCAGTGGACATGGAGGACATTCATTCAGTCAGTCAGAGCGAAAATGTCAGATCTGCACCTCCCATGAATTTGTAGTTGACATTTTCCAAGAAGGGCAGCTGTGATTGAAGGAGGTCCACTGTTGTAACTGAGACGTTTTTGCACTTTGAGATATCGAGTGTTCTCAGACGCTTACAGTGCTGTGCCAGGAGGAACAAGGATCTGTCAGGTTTAAAAGGTCAAAATATTAGGGTTCCACCTTTGGTTACATATACAGTACAAAAAATGTGTTTACCACTCACCTGTCAGTGATGTTATTACAACAGGAGAGGTAGAGATGCTGCAGTCTGTGGAGGTATGGTGCTGCCTGTGCCACACCGCAGTCACTGACACCCGGACAGTGGCTAAGAGACAGGCTGGTGAGGCTGCGGCAGTGCCAGGCTACTGACGCCAAGCTGGCATCAGTGATCTCTGGCAGCATGGACAGTGATAGACGCTGAAGGTCTGGATAGCGCACCACCTGAAGTGGAGGCACAATTTAATTCTTTAAAAATATTCCTGATTTAAATGGAAACATTTGCCTTTTCTAAGCCTCCCACCTGTGTGATGCTGCTGTCTCTGAGTTTGGAGCAAGCAGAGAGGTCCAGCTCCTGCAGCCTTGTGAGAGCTAAAAGTGAAGCTCCAGCCTGTTGTTTGAACTGCTCCAAGTCGTTCTGTGTCACCAGCTTGGGTTGCTCATCAAACGGCAGACGAGGAGGCTTGAAGAAGCCCATGTTGCCAAAGGTCCGGGTGAACCTAGGACCCTTGTCTCCCTGTTGAGAGAGAAGTTGATTATAGCTACGGTGCCTTTCAGTAACATAAGTAAAGCTTTTCTGTCTGTGGTTCTCACCGTTTCCTCGTCAGACATACACTTGCTTGTTTCCACCATCCCTAGCAGACCCCAGTCTGTGACTTCTTTACACCAGCCAAGCCGTAGAATTACCAGCCTCTGCAGGTAGGTGGCGATGGCACACACAGAGAGGTCAGTCACATTGACACATGAAGTCAAGTCCAGCTCACAGAGAGTATTTCCAAGAAGCTTGGTAAGAGAGAAAACTGCAAGATCCTGAGGACAGAAGGGGAAAGAGTTTTTTTTAGTCATATATATTTCTCACACACACACACACACACACACACGCGCACACACACACACACCCTGAAGTAGGTGCAGCTCCTCAGGTTGAGCCTCTCCAGCTGTGCTCTGGCAGTATCGGATCCTGTCAAGCCTTTCACCATCTCTGTTCCACTGATGTGCAGACACTCAGACAGATCCAGATTCTTCAAGGACGACACAGATAGCAGGTCGGAAAGGCCTGAGACAACCACAAAACCACGACTTTACACATTTTTTGTTATGTTCTGGACAATAACAAAAACTGGCTTCTAAGTGCTACAAATAAGGTTTTAGACTTAATGTTATGATAAAATACTTTATGTACAAAACTATAATGACACTATGGGCACCTTTCTCAGTGATCCTCCAGTCACGGGACAAAGACAGGTGCGTCAGTGACTTTAGGCCCCATGCTATGGCCTCTACAGACCTGCTGGTCAGCTCAGTGCAGGCACTGATGTCCAGTCTCTGGAGATTTGGCTGGTGCTTCACCAGAACCTCGATAGAGTAGTTATTCAGCTCCTTGCAGCCATGCAGGCACAGTTCCTCTAAAATTAAATTAGGAACCTTAGAACAAAAAATAATAATAAAGAAATTAGAATTGACTTTAAATCCCACGTTATGAGTCTTATGTAAACAAGCACACATCAAAATGCACTGTATATTAAATGTGTGTGAATGCATCCTTTTGTCTCTGTATAAACTGACAGACTCGTTCCCAACTGCTCAGCAAAAAAAGAAGCTGTTGCATGGACTTAAAAGTATTCTGACCTGTGCAATAGTACGCAGTGACTCAAGAGTGATCGAGGTTCTGCTCAGGTCCAGAGCTACAAGGGTAGATTTTTGCTGTGTTAACAACCGCCTCAAATTCCGCAGTGACAGTAAAGCTGATGAGTCCTCGACAGCTCCCACCGGGCACCCTCGGTACGGGTCAAACTCGAAAGCAATGTGGCAGCCAGCCAGGGAGAGCCGACGGAGGTGCGGCGTGCAGCCAGTGAGGCGATTGAAGGTGAGGTCAGAGAGGTAGCGCAGGTCAGACAGGTCTAGCTCCTCCAGACCAGACAGAGCTGACCTAACCTGGAACAACATAATGAAGGTTAACCTGAAATTAGAGCATGAATTCAGGTGGAGAAAAAAAAATCTATAATGCTATAATACTACAATAATACTATAAAAATTTAGTGTGGGGAAATAGTACGAAAGGTTACATTTAGTTGCTCCCCACTGTCACATCATCGTCAGGATTATATTTAATCATTGCCAACACATTGCATAGCAAATACCTTCATATTATACCTTCCTTTTATGGCTTTTTTAAAATCCCTGCCAGAACCTACACAATAACAAAAAATTGACTGCAGTCTGCTGGTTCAAAAGGATTTAATGTATTTAAATAAGATTTCAAAATAGCTTAACGGCATCAATTTGCAAAAATTCCACTAGTTTAGTGACTGAGCTAAGATGGCACGCTACTAAGCCAGTCACATTGGCTTCAGCAAAGTATAGCTGTAACTTTGTTTAACATCAGTTACTAAATCTAATAAAATAAGCTGCATTTTTAGCTTGAATCTTGTGATGAATCCTCTGAGACTATGCTCAGTTCTTTTTCTTGATCACAGAGAAGTACACATGTATTTCTTCTTCACATCCTGGATAGTGTTCTTAAGTTGCTGAGCGGGTTTTTTCTTAACCATGGAAATTTTCCATTCACAAGCCACACGCTCCTTAGTTTAACAGGCCGCTTTCCACCTATGTCTCCAGTTCAATCTCCTGAACCCTTACACTTCAGGTACTATACAGTCATGTTCAAAAGTCAGTACCCCTTCTTTAAATTTATTTTTTTTGTGTAAAAACATAATAAAACCTTGTTTTCTCCTGCCAGTATTTAACAAAAAGGAAGCCAAAAAGATAAATGTGAGCGATACTAAGTAACCCCATGAACAGCTTATAGATCCACCTTTAGCTCCTCCACAACACCTTTCAGTTGTGGAGGAATAATGGCCCTTCTTCTTTACAACTTTGCTTCACTTCCTTGAGGTTTTGGGTCATCAACTTTCACTCACATTTGCCTCAAGAATACTGATAGAGAGGAGTTCATGGTCAACCCAACGACTGCATGGTCCAGTGGCTGCAAAACAAGCCCAAATTATCACTCCTCCACCGCCATGCGCTTGTTTGAGGTGTTTCAGATGGAATGCTGTGCTTGGTTTTTACCAAATATGGAAGTGGGCATAGGTCAAACAGCTCCACTTGGTCTCATCTGTCCATAAGACATTGTTCCAGAAGTCTTGTGGTTAGTTCAGATGCAGCTTTCATGTTCTTTAGACAATAGATATTTTTTACTGGAAACCCTTCCAAACAAACTGTACTTTCTGAGTCTTCGTCTAAAAGTGCTGTTATGGACTTGAGCATTTAAAATGCTGAGTGAGGCCTTTAGGGTCTGAGATGGAGCTCCTGGGTTTATTTTGTATTAAGGTTTTGCACGATCGGTCCTTGGGGCCAATGTGCTGGGACGTCCGCTCCTAGGAAGATTGGCTGTTTCTTTCCACTTGTGAATAATCTTTCTCACTGTAAAACACTGAACTCCACATTGTATGAAAATTGTTTTATAATCCTTTCCAGATTGATTGCAAGACCATTGCTTATGTCTTGCCTTGTTTCCCAGAAAAGCAAACTTCTACTTTTATGGACGTCAACACACCTGCTGATGATCAGTTGATCAAGGGCTGATGATTAGCATCACCTGGCTGAACTTCCCCTCCCGTCAGTAAGGGGGTGCTTAGTTTTGCTCATATTTTATTAACTAAATGCACGGTAAAAAAATAAATAAAATTCTGTTATTCATCTGAGGTTGTATTTGCCTAATACTAGGACATGCTACGATCAGATGTTTTCTTTTGGCCTTTACACAAAACGCACAGAATTAAGAGAGGTGGTACAACATTTTGAACATGACTAGATTAAAAATGCTACATCATACACACTTTCTATATTGCTGTTAACCTTCTCAAAGCTGAGACTTCATGGTAGAATTATGCTACAGACAAACAGACTCTCAGGATCGTCAAGATATTTTAGCAGGATGAACAGCTCCTCAGGACAGTGGTCAACCTCAGCCCGCCATTCTGGTGTTACATAAAGTGTGATACCTGCTGTCTGTGCTCCTCCCTGGAGAGGAAAGCTCCGGACATGAAGAGGCTGTCCAAGCCTCTGAGGTCCAGCTTGCGGAGGGATGTTAGGCGAGGGAGGAGAGCCAGCAGACAGGGCTCTGTTATACTGCTGCCAGGCAAGGCCAAACTCTCCAACTTAGAGCCCAGACACAGACCCACCTGAATAGAAAGAGACAGAAAAAGAGACAGTAGATGCAATTTCGCATGGGGGAAGATCAGCAAGCTTCCTCAAATAATTCATCACCAACTGTTTGTGAGTCAATGCATGCACTGATAGATTGGACTTTGTACTTTGCTTTCAAGGCAACGGGTTTATAGCTTGTTGCTACAAAAACGGTTTAAAGAGGAAATTCAACATTTAAACGCAAATACACACACTTCCCTGAGAGTCACAGTAGCTGTAGCTGCTCTGAGCATTGAACTACTGTACAATATGTCTAATTATGATTGAGCTACATCATAGTAAGTGTGATAGCAAATTAAAGAGTAAAACATGCAAATAACCAGGACAAGGAAAAAGTATTTAAATGTAGTTGCTGCTGTCTTATACTAGAATATCAGTATTTAGAGGAGAGAGATTTAACTTCCACTCAGCTTGGTTCAGGGCTTTGTGAGCCCTGGAGGTGGGCAAGTTTTCCCAACTATCTCCAAAAAGCATGTAATGGTTTTAGGTCTAAACACAAACCATATTCAAATCGGGGTTAATATTTCTTGACATGCCAGCAGCAATATCATTTTTATGATACAAACAACTGTATTTGTCCACAGGGGAAGGAGTCATGTGTTTTTCATTATAAAAGCATACCACACCTCCAGAAGCAGCATTCTGGATATGCTGAAGCCATCGAGCTGGCTGATAATCAGACTGCAGCGTGACTTTCTGCTCAGAGCCCTGACCACCTCAAGAGAGGAGGCTGAAGCAGGGAAGCAGAAGGTGACGTTCTTCTGCACAAAGAAAAAGGACACACAGCATGAGCTTAACTCTGCCATCCAGCACACACAAACACGCAGAGTCTTCCACAATCACCTTTCAGTAAGTCACACTGGAGAACCTGTTATGCAAATTCATCATCATGTATCATGTGTCACAGTGTGTCTCTTGAGCAAATCACCTGAAAGCGCTGGTCCTGGCTGGCATTGTACCAGCTGCGGCAGACCAGCGAGGCTTCCTTCCTGTCTGCAGCGTGGAGAAAGCTCAGGATGTAAACTATGATCTACAGCAAAAAATAGATATAGAAATAGATATATAGCATTAGATGACATTGCAGCTACTGATACTGGGGGGAATCTACAGAAGGATTACCTGGCAACAAGTCAAATGACAGCATGACTAAATGGCATAAATGTCCTCTGACACCAACAGGAGTCTGTGGGCTCTACATGCATCTCCTGTCTGTGAGTGACTGCTGTGACCTGCAGCCTCCTTGTTGATGCTTCCACAAGCAGGTTGTTTCTACAACAAGGAGTCTGTGTGGGCTGAATCGTTTCTGACCAATGATTGACTCACCTCCACGGGTAGCTCAGGTGTTTCGATCACGTCCTCTCCATCGCTGTCTTCCATCTCAGTTTCTCCTTCGGGGTTATAACGAGGTCCAGGCCATCGCTAGTAAATCTGCTAGATGTTCACGAGCTAGCTGCACAAAATAAACCCCTGTAGTTAGCTAGTTACGTTAGGTAATTCAGGGTAGCATTTGCGTTAACAGAGAAGCTGTGTACTCGTCTTATTCGTCTCTGTTAACTAATAAAAAAATAATAATTTCAGATGTAAAAGTAATGAAGAGCTACGCTGCCTGCTCGTCTTTACAGTGAATCACAGGCTGCACTTTTCCGTCAGTGACTTCAGTTGGATCAGCTGACCGGAGAGGGACAACACCGTGACGTCAGTGGGCGGAGCATTTTGTGAAATGTGGTTTTCACTATTTGTTCCCCAGCTCAGTTGGTGACACCGAACTCCCAACTGCCCATTCCCATCTCTAGCTGTGCAGTGCCGGTCCAAGCCCGGTAGAAATTGGGGAGGGTTGCGTCAGGAAGGCACAGCGTAACTGTGCCAAATCAACATGCGGATAATGATCCGCTGTGGCGACCCTGAACTCATGGGATAAGGAGAAAGTTCCCTAACACCGACTCCATCCCCCACAAACTGGCAGTTACTAGTTGGTTCCATTTATTTAGGTCAAAGCGGTAAAGTAAACACTGCAGCGGTGGAAATAATTGGGCTTTAATTTGGGGCAATAGGAAATTGACTGATTATGTTTAACCAAAAGTAAATTTCCCAAGTAGGCTACTTTATTACATTGTTATGTTATTTACTAGTTCCATTTAAACATACTTTATACTAACTCCATTTCATAGGGAAATGTTATATGGGTGCCCTGTTAAAGTAAAATATATTCAAATAATATAAATTGTGATGCCTTTAGATTATCTTTGATGTATGCATAGACTAGATTAAGAAGTATATGAACTAGTTAAACTTAGTCTCACTTTTACCAGCTGCAAAAGCAGCCTATTTATTGCATCATATACTAATAGAATAGACATTATTCATTAATAATGAATGTACAATGCACACAATGCACAATTAAGGGACAATTTAGGGAGTTTATGATATTAAAACTTACTGTACTTATGTTTTTTTACACGCTGGTATCATTACCACCATTGTTAACCTGTATGATATGAAATAAATATGAAGTGCCATCATTGCAAACTAATTTGTACCGATGGAAAAATAACCTCTATACAAAGGTTAAAGTAATTTTTATATGGCTAGCATATTTCTGACAGGCAATTTGGTGACTGCATTCAGCCAAAACTCAGATTAAAACCTGCAGAAAACAGGGCAAAATTTATTCAAACAACAGGGCAACAACAAGGACAAAATCAAGTTTAAGGGAATTATTATGTTTGTAAGTTCATTGGATGCAACCAATTCTCTTGCTTACACATACACACACACACAAACAAACGCACACACACACACAGAATAAACAAAATTTATATTCCTTATTTCTTTCTACAGAATGTCTGGCAGTATGGTTAGCTGGTTCATGGGCCCATCATCTGAGGGTGTATCAATAGCCTGTTAGTAATTAAATTATCCATACAAAAACTCTTATACCATTATTGACTCATTATTACATTTACAGCACAAATTCAGCAGAATTTCCAGAATTTTCCAGAATTCATGTACATCTTGTGAAACTAAAAAAGCAGTAAAAGGATTAGTGATATTAGCGGGAAATGAAAATGTGATTTATTTACTGTGCATGTCAAAAAACAAACGTATGAACATTATTGTATAAAAAACATTAAAGCAAACATAAAAATAAATGCAAATTGTAGCTATAGTTCACATGTATACATGGCTACAGATTTAAGTTAGGGATTTGTGAAATTACAGTCCCTTTGAGTTTACTTAACGTGTGTGTGTGGGTGTGTGTGTGAGAGAGAGAGAGGGAGAGAGAGAGACCTTTCATTTAACTGTCAAACATATGTGTACATATGTGTGTACAGTATATGATAATAAAGCTACTCACACCAACACAAGTTGCCATTTACGACACAAAGATAATATAAGGCATATTGTACGTTACCAAAGAATCTGTAAACATTTAGCAGAAAACAACAGCAAAAACTGTAATTCAGTTCTGCAGGACAGACTGATCTCAGTTAACTTTTACAACTGAACTATTTCATTCCATACAAGATCCCCATCATCATCACAGTTACAGGGAATTCAATCACAGAAACCAGGTGAGGGATGGCTTGCTCCTAATTACTTGATCCAATAACAATAAGTTCTACTTTCCTGTGGCCCTGGTTGGAAAACTAGGGAGAGACTTGGACGCTTCCAAAATATCAAACTTAAGCTTTCCCACACACTTTACCAGGTCTGTCTGACAGTGGTACATTCTGCATCTATATTACATTTAAAGCCAGTTTTCTTTTAGTTTGTCACAGTTCTTCGTCTTTGTTGTCCTATCTTCCAAGGACTAGTCTATACATGCTGTTCTTAAATTCTTCTGCCATAATTTCTTGCTTTCCACCTTCTCCAACCACCTTTGTTTTAAACCTGTGTTTTAAAAGCTATCACAACTTCTTCTCTTCCCTCATGTTTCAATCATCGTCACTGACACTCCCCTTTCTTTGGTCTATCATGGTTGTTTCTTGAGTGTTGCCGTGGGAATGCGACGCAAAGTGAGGCGGGGCAGAGTTGTTGTTGCGGCAGCTGGAGGCAGAGCGAAATGGCGTGGAGTTGGCAGAGATGGGTGATGGCGTGTCCACCTCTCTGTCACGTCCAGTGCTAGACACAGGAGACGCAGGAGGCAGGGAGGTGGAGATGGATGCCTGAAAAGCATACAAGACAAGACAAAAAAAAACCCCAAAAATAAACATGTTCCTTAGTCTTCTCACTGTTATCTGTGTGTGTTTTTTTTTCTAGGTTTTCCAATAACTTTACCTGTAATGAGATAGTGGACTTGATGGACTTCTCTTTGACTATAGCCAGAGCTCCTTTAAGTCCAGAAGATCTCTCTGTCATCTCCAGTGCAGCTCTCAGCAGTTTGGGAGTCTCAGTCCTCACAGGGGCGGCCGGGACCTGAGGAGGTTCCTTAGGCTCTTCTTTGGGCTCTGGTTTCTTTCCCTTGTTAAGCATCTTCCTGTGGATGAGATAGTAACTTCTATCAGACTCTGAACACAGTGATGATTGGATGCATACAGAGAATAGTTGTGACTCCAGAGTTGGGAAATAACATGATAATTTACACAGGACAGATAAAGAACATGACAATGATATTTGGTAAGTGTAATGCTATTTTCGTTTGACCTGGCCCTCTTGCGAAGCAGTTTCTTCGATTCAGGGTAGTGTACCAGGATTTCATTCAGGTCTTTTTTGTCCAGAATGAAGAGATTGGCAAAGCCATGAGCAATTACATTTGCTGTGCGCCT
The DNA here is from genome assembly GCF_033026475.1 of Channa argus. Classification (NCBI taxonomy): domain Eukaryota; kingdom Metazoa; phylum Chordata; class Actinopteri; order Anabantiformes; family Channidae; genus Channa; species Channa argus. The sequence goes on from NC_090200.1 coordinate 23,180,243, forward strand.
GTTACCACCGCCAACTGCAAGCAAACTGTTATTCAGAGAAACTATGTGTAAGTATTCTGTGTTTAACATTTCAATTAAAGAACTTTTTTAAAGTTAAGTTTTAAGTTAAGTCATTTTAAAAAGTGAAAATATGTCATTTTAGTTGACAGGACAGTTTTAATTCAACACCACCTCTTTACCTGATCTCTCCAAACACTGATCCTGCTCTGAGGGTAACAAACACTGTTTTCCCATCTGGTCCTCCAACTACCTGCACCTCCCCGGCCTTTATGATGTACATCTCTCGACCCACTTCATCCTAAGTGAGTGAAAAATTGTAAAAGCAAAAGCAGATGATGAGAGACAGACAATAAGCAATAAAAGTGAACACTGGCAAAATTATCATGTAGTTGTGACAAACCCACAAATAGGCAAATGCACCTTTTTGCAGACATAATCTCCCGGCAGGTAGACAACAGAACGTAGGCTTTTTAACATGTCAAAGATCATTTGTCTGTCACAGCCCTGTTAAGATGAAAAGCAGTTTCCAACACAGACCTTTTATTAAGCTCAACACCGTAAAAATTAACTTGCCATTTCAATTCAAAAACACAAGTTGCCTTAAACCTTAGATGCATAAGTGGGTCAAAAATGAACCAGTGAAGTTGTTTTCTTTCAATATCTTTGTAATGAAAAGTTGTTATCATTTCATAGTCCAGCTATTTAAAAAAAAAATAAATTGACATCATGCCACTTACAGTCTTACAAAGTGAAAAATCAAAATTTTCAAACAGGAAATCATTCTTGTGTGGACAAAAATATAATACAAATGATTATTTTTAACCGAAATGGTAAAAGTGGCAAAAAAACCATGTTGATTCTAAACCGGGTAATTTTTGACCCACTTTTTGACCCACAATGAATACATTAATTGTGAAAATGAATAATCATGAACTTAATTTAAGGAGTTGAGTGAACTGAGTTGATTTAACTTATGATTTTAAAACTTTAATTCAGAACATCTCTTGTTTTAATATTCTGACAATAAAACTAAAAATATAAACCTTTGATATTTATGTTACGTTAATTTAAAATAATGGCTTTTCTACAACATCCCTGAATGAGAATTTACTGTGAAAGGTAAATGCACTAGCTCCATTAGATGCTTAAGACTAGTTTAATTTAGATGTGAGGCTCCTTGAATAATGCGGCTGTAATGTTCTACTATTTAGTAATTCTTACCTGAAAAAGAGGGACTTTGCTAATGATTGAGTAGTTGACATCTATAGCTATGTCCAGGCGCATTTTATCTGGCAACTGGATCAGCAACTCCTGCTCATCTAGATGAACAACAGTGTTACAGAATGACTGAAATGTCAGGATGTACAAAAATACTGAATACACAAACATGCACACAGGATGTTCTTTTTACCCAGCATGCCCTGAGATTGCCAAGTGTAGTTGTACCAGGTTTTGACACGATTTTGGACATCTCTAGGGATGCGATAGGAAGACATGTATTTAATAGTGTTGTCCACACATGTTCGGTAGTAGGTTTGAGCTGCTGTGGCTGCACCAACCACATCACGCATCTGAGAGACAAATGAGCAAAATTAGCTATTCAACAAGTAATATTTGTAAATTTAACATGTTTTGCACAAAGTCGTGAAGTTTTAGTATCTTAAATGTGTAAAGTACATAATCAAAATAATAACATAATGGAGCTTTTATGGTAAATATTCAGTACTGTTTTATACAGTATGTTATATATCCCTATACCTGTCCAATCATGATTGAAAAGACAAAGACTCCAACAAAGTAGTTGACAAGTTGGAAGACCATCTCAAACAGGGTAGTGGGTGCTGGCACACCCCCAATAGTAATCAGGGTCTTCACAGCATAGTAGTAACAGCGTATGTAACTGAGCAGAGAGAAAGACAGAAGGCATTTTAGGGAAGCAGAAAAAGAAAGTGGCTACAAATGAGCATGATAAAAGACACAAATAATGAAGACAATGAATGTCAAAAGAGCAGAAAATGAGTGGTATTTGTGACCAAAAATGGGCATTTATGGGACTTGTTTTTCTAATTTAAGTGGACATAGTGGTACACTGTACTGTTTTTTGTTTGTTATTCTGACATTTGTAACATTTCTACTTCTAAACTGCTTTCCACACATCATCCATCCATTATCTTATCCTAATATCCTGTACATGTTCGTCGTGGGCTGGAGGGTATCCCAACTGTCACTGGGTCAGAGGCAGAGTACACCGTGGACAGGTCTCTAGTCTATCTCAGGGCCAACAAAGAGAGACACATACAAACAGAAAACCATTCACACTAGCCGGGATTCCAACCAGGGACCTTCTAGCCATGAGGCAACACCTCAATTTTTCTAAAACCCCCGACACTCATCATCAAAAGTGTGTGCGTGTTTGTGTGTGTGTGTGTGTGTGTGTGTCTGTTTATCTCACTAACCTGTTGCCCTCGCCATTGTACACCCAGTCAGTAGATCCCAGTCCTTTAAAGGCAGAGCACCAGTAGTAGAGACAGGCGTTACAGTGGAGACAGTAAAGGAGATAGGTGGTGGTACGGATCACCCTGAGGGTCAGAAAGTAGGATGTGATTGAGGATACAGCCAGCACTAAATGTGAATACACTGAACATCTAAATCACTTCTATCTTTAGCTGAGTCACTGCATTGATGTAGCTTTATAAGGAAGGCAGGATGCAAGAGGGGTACAGAGATTAAGAAGTGAGAATTATTTTCAGTGTTCATGGTTTGCACCGGAAACACCCCCATTATCTTCCATAAAGTTGCAGCTGACCTGTAGATGTAGGCTTTGGTTAGGATGGCCTCAAGACGCTCGTTGAACTCAAAGAAGGAGTTGATCTGGGGAGGCATTGGTTAGATACAGTAAAATACTTGTAAAAGGTTAAAAAAACTAAACCTATAAACATCTGAAACATGACAGCCGAATAAATGTAAGTTGATTTCCATAATTAACACATTTAGCCTTGAAAAGAAATGTTAGCATTGTCATACTACTGTTGCATTGTAACATAGCTGTGTGTGTCTTGAAAGACGTGGTACATAATTCTGTTGGAAAATTAATAAAAAATTTTCAATGTTGATACTGGTTTTAAAGGATTTTTAAGGGTCAGTGGTCTAATCCTCACCTTCAGCAGCCTGGGTAACCGAAGCATTGGGTAGATGCCAGTTTTAAAATAGAAGAGCTCCAGGGGAACAAGGCTGGCTACATCAAACTGCAAAACAGGAAGGCACCAGCTTTTTCCTGGTTGTGAACTGATTCACTGATCAATATGCAGCATATAAAACTGTATGGTTACTTACCTTGAAGCGTTTGGTTTTTATATAGTTGTTTCTGGTCTCTTTTCTGTCAGTCTGTAAAGAAACAAAATTATTAATGATCCTTGATCCTGGTGAGGTGAACCCTACAAACTGAAGCAGATATTATTTGAAAAAGTGACTCTCTTAATGTATATACAGAGATTATTATATTAAAATACAAAGAAAGTGTATGACAGGGTGCCAAGAGTGGAGCTGTGGTATTGTATGAGGAAGTCTGGAGTGGCAGAAAAGTATGTTAGAGTGGTGCAGGACATGTATGAGAGCTGTAAGACCGTGGTGAGGTGTGCTGTAGGTGTGACAGAGGAGTTCAAGGTGGAGGTGGGTCTGCATCAAGGATCGGCTCTAAGCCCCTTCTTGTTTGCTCTGGTGATGGACAGGCTGACAGATGAAGTAAGACAGGAATCTACATGGACTATGATGTTTGCAGATGACATTGTGATTTGTAGTGAGAGCAGGGAGCAGGTGAAGGAAAATCTAGAGAGGTGGAGGTCAGAGAGGAACAGAGGAATGAAGCTTAGCCGTAGTAAGACAGAATATATGTGTGTGAATGAGAGGGACCCAGGTGGAACAGTGAGGTTACAGGGAGCAGAGGTGAAGAAGTTGCACGACTTTAAGTATTTAAGGTCAACGGTTCAGAGCAACAGAGTGTGTGGAAAAGAGGTGAAGAGGCGAGTGCAAGCAGGTTGCAACGGGTGGAGAAAAGTGTCAAGTGTGTTGTGTGATAAAAGAGTATCAGTGAGAATGAAAGGAACAGTGTTCAAGACGGTGGTGGAAGGAGGAAGACCGAAGAGGAGTGGACATGAAGTTAGTTGGTGTGAGAGAATAGGATGCAGAGGACAGGGTTAGATGGCGGCACATGATTCGCTGTGGCGACCTCTGAAAGGGAACATCCGAAAGGAAAAGAAGATTATATTAAAATACAAAATGCCTTTCAGCTGTTGCCTTTGATTTCAGCGTCCTTTGTCATTCTGTGATTTAAGATTAACTGAGTGCTCAGTCAAAGACATGTTTCCAGTGTCCCACTTACTACTATGTCCCCTCCACGAACAAACTGCAGACGTGGCTGAAAAATAGTGATGTCCAGGATGTAAATGAGGTCACACAGGTAGTCAGTCAGCAGCCAATAGTAAATATTATCTGGAGTCTGGTAGGGGAAGGCCCAGCGCACCGGGATGAACCACGCGTTCCAGTTCCACGCCAGACAGACTAAAAACATCCACAGCACATATGTTAGGTCTGCAAAGAGAGACAGATGACAAGATGAAAGTCAGAGAGAAAATTGAGAATTCAGGGCATCAAACAATATGAGAAGTGACAGCAGAGTTTAAGTCAGGTCAGAGCAAGTTATGGCTACTGAGCAAGCACCAAAAGGACTTCACACACTGAGCAAAGCAAAATTTGTATTACCCGGAACTTGATTTTGTAAAGGGAAAGTAACAAGTTCATATGAATGGGGCACTAAAAGAAAAGAAAGGGTAATAATATATATGTATAATTGCATCTTGGTCACATAACACTTAAAACATATTTCACTAGTGTTGAGTGATGGGAGTTGGTTTGTCAAGACTCAAAATTTTGTTTTGGAAAAGTGCTTATAATTATGTGGCAAGAGCCACAGAATAAGACTCAGGGTGTTTATGACTAATTTCTGAGTGGTTTGAGTAATGATGTTTCTACGGTACAGTATAGCAGGTTGAGGCAGCCTGTGTATTCGACAGAGTTCTCACTGGTGAAAGGATCGATGCTGGCAGGGAACCGGTAGTGCGCACAGGCTTGTATCCATCGAGGAGTTTTCACCTTGCAGCAGTGGCTAGACTGTTCTTCCTTTGCCTCACTCTCCTTTCCTCCTCCTCCTCCACCTCCTCCTTCTCCTCCTGATGGACCTGGTGACTCTTTGGCTCCTCCAGCTGCTGGCTGACCTGCTGGAGGAGGCTGAGGAGGAGCTGAAGGCAGATCAGAAGGGAGGGGAAAACAGGTCACATTTTAGGTCCACATTTACTAAAGGAAAGAAAGAGATTATAGTCAGAAAATGTCTTTGCAAAATGCTGAAGACAAAGGATCTTTCCCTGAAACAGGGGATGCAAAGATGATTAAGCAGCATCCTCAAGTCATAAAGAGCGCAAAGGTACTTTAGTTTGGTCTTGGGGCTGTGTAATACAGTTTGTGCTATTTATATACTGTACTATGTATTAAAGGATGTATGCAATGTTACTGTCTATCGAAAAAGAAAAACTGGTAACAACTTGGTGACTGCAACTCTTACTACTTCTTTCTTAAATTTTATTTATATTTGATTTCTATTATTATTTGAAAATTGTTTGGCAAATATTGTATAGTTTTTATATATGGAAACATACTGAAACAATGTAAATAAAAAAATCTCGAGGAACCATAGGCCCAATTACTGTTGCTACCTTAATGGGCAGTTTCAGGTTTTTCATTTGGCTTTGTGAGTATTAGACAGTTAAAGGTTTGGGTGTGACATTAATGTGCAGGACACACATGCAACACATGGAGACAGCTGCTAGCATTTACATATGTTTGTTTCACTCATTCAATAGGGTGAATGCTCAGTGTGTAAAATGTGTTGGTTTGTGAGTGTAGACTTTCACTCACGTGGGATGATGCTGTCTTCATCTGAGCTGTCTAGATCAATGAGTTTCTCTTTAGCCTTTTCTGTTCGCTCTTTGAACATTCTGACTAGCTCCTGAAGACGCTCATTCACCACTGTACTGGTCTGACTGGCTGAAGATCCAGGACGTTCTTTCAGACTTGGAAAAAAGTTTCCATTAAGAATCCATTATTACATCTCAGCCCTTAAAAAAAAACCTAATAATAACAATAAACTTTATTTATATTCCACATTTTAAACAAATTTACATTCAAAACTAAATACTTACTGTAGGTATAAACTCCCTATCATACCCAAGTTTGAGTGTGTGTGTGTGTGTGTACTCACATGTCATCTGTGCTGTGCAGGCTGGACTGGCTGGGCCACGCCTTTATAGGGATGTTTCCTTCCTCATCATCATCTTCACTTTGAGAGGGAAACCTGGTACTGTTAGATAGACACAGTAAAAGCATTTGTTCAACACACACAGTGCTGCCATGGCTAAATTCTGGGGTCTTCTCTTCCTTTTTCATAAATTATAACTTGGCTTTAATATATATGATGAGGGGCATTTAGATGAGAAGAAAGAAAAAAAAATGTAATCCAAATGCTGCTTTCTGATTGTGACCAGTGTAGGTGAATAAGGTGATTTAACAATTACTGGTAAATAAGCTAAAACTGGTCTATTCATATGGGAAAATTCATAAAGTCTAAACAGGTAAGAACAATGTGTGGATGCAAGATCAATGAACACTATATGAATCAATTTAATAAAAGGAATCTTACATCTTTGTCCAGACAGTCCTACGAGTCCTTCCACTACTGTTGGGCATGGTCAAAGCAGGTTGACAGGGAGAGAAAGGGTTTGTGTATGGTGTGTGTGAGCAGAAAAGGCATGATGGTAATCCAAGAAACACTTAAATCACCTACAGCAGAACATTCAAAAGGTCGTGATAGAGTGAGGATGCAAGACAAAGACTGTGATGCATCTGTTTATTGACATTTACTATCTTATGGCGATATCCATACAGCAGCCAAAAGCACAAAATCACGTAAAAGCCATGCAACAGTAAACAGTTTCATCACACTTCACAACAATACAACACAACAGAGTACAACACAAGACAGGAAACACTCAAAATATTCCCAAACAATTTTAGCTCCACAGAGACTCATAGAACAAACTTTTTGCGTTCTGCATAAACACTATGTGCTCAGTTTGCTTGGGTGAGTCACTTTTGTCAGCTCTCATTGTCTTTTTAGGCAAACCCAAAACAAGTACGTTTCTTCAACAATCTTTTTTGCTTGTTTTACATGCATGGTTTCTGCAGGACACTCAGTTACACACAGAGTACTATGATGCTTCTACCAACTTGGACAATAAAGCAGACAGTAGAGGGCAATCCATCTATTTCAAATAGCACTCAACAGAGAGCAAATGTGTTTTAACTCCAAATGGTACATGAATGGTTATAAAATATGATTCTGTTTCTGAAATTCTTTGTATATAATTTGCAATTTCTAGTTCTGTTTTGTCAGCAATTGATTGATTGATCTCATTTAGGACAAAAACACATCACAGCAGAGAAGCTTGCAGGCCTATATAAACCCTATAACCTTTGTTAATGATGTTTCTTTGCTTTTTTTGTGTGTGTGAAATTTTTGGACAACTACAAGATATTCATATGTTTATTTGACTGGAGAAAAGGAAAAATCATTTGACAGCACTGCAACATAAACAACCCATGTAGTACTCTTACTCTTTATTTCCTTTACTGCAGATGCCGAAGCATGAGGGAGAAAAAATTGTGTTAACTTAATAGCAGAAATATACAGCGACTAGTATCTTGTAAGTTAAGTAATATAATTTCATTAACTAAATGTGATACAATTTCTCACCTTTGACGAACTCCAGAAGGGGTCACAGGAACAGTGAGGGTTGTTAGCTTGGGGTCCTGTGGGGTAAGGATTTGGGGAATATTACTCTGTTCCTCCCCTCGTCCTCCATCGCCTCCTCCTCCTTTTTTTCTTTTCCTCTCACGGTCCGAGTCAACATCCTCCACATTGACGGCTGGGTGAAGGCTGAGGCTAGAGGTCTCTGGAGAGGTTGACAGACAAGACAGTTTTTAATTAGGCCAAAGCACCACATATAAGCTTAAATGCAGTATTTCACCACTGAGACAAAAGTAAATTGAGACCACTTGCAAAGACATGATTTAATCATAGGAGAATGTTACATGGGCAGTGTTGTCTGGGACAAAGCAGGTTGTAGTTCTGAGCAGAAGCAGGGCAGCATAGGCAGATTTAGCAGGACCTACTGTACATCGCTTAATGCAAGAGGATCCACCTCTGAACTAGGCCACGTATAACAGCTGAGAGAAGTAGTTGACTCATTTGAGCAGAGAGCCATTCAATCTGGATAATCTGGCTCACAGTACATTGGCACACAAGAAAATAGTTTCATTGACTTTGTTTTATGGACAGAAGTGGTATAGTTGCATGGGTAAAACTATCTGTACAACCCTTCCTCTAAAGCTCAACCAAACAAACTTTGCAGTATCAGTAAAATCAAGTGGGATTTTATCTGAGAAACAACACGAGGGAGAAAAGACACATCATGCTATCAGTGAACTTGCAACAACACCATAACTCAACTGATGATTTACTGTCGTGTGCATATAAAATTGAGTGTCACTAAGCTGCTGAATTAATTTTAGAGCTATTTTATTAAACCATTTACTCCTATTCCACTTATCCTGAGACCAAGTTCATGTATAATCACATGAGGACAGTTCACCTGTTGGTCTCACTGCTGAGACATCTTCAGTGAAGAAAACCGGGTTAGAGAGACCAGACAGCTGGTGGGACGGGGAGTTGAGTTGCTTTGATGGGGGGCTGACGATTGGCGGCAGGCGTGAATAGGATGGCACATTGGGCAACTCGAGGGTGCTACCAATAGGAGAGGATGGAGATGGGGAGCGGGAACGAAGCTGAGGATGATGGGGAGGAGGGAGAGGGGATTGTCTGATGAGATGGTTGAGTTCTACGTCTTGATTATTCATGTCTTGCTTCTGTTTTTGCTGTTGTTGTTGTTTCTTAGGCATCTTGAGGCATAAGGCTGTTGAGGCGGTTCTGGACATTGAGGAAGTACTGCTGTGTTTGGCTGGGAAACTGGGAGAGCTTCTGCGGGATGTTTGAGACCCGCTGGGAAATACTGGACAGACTGGGACCAATGGAGCCCTCTGAGCTTTTGGGCAAGAACTCAGTCAGAGTCTGAACAATATTTCGTGGGACCTGTGTAAGTCTGATCTGGGAGAACTCTTGTCTTAATTCAGGGGGTAAAGAGGGTAAGAACTTGGTCACGTCAGAGAACTGGGTGGGTAGTTTAGGCATGGAGGGTAATTTGGGAGAGGAAATGCCATTTTCTTTGAAGAATGCGTTGATGTTGCCGAAGCACTCAGAGGTGTGAGGGATGCGCATCAGGCAGTTCTTAAATGCATCACAGCTGACTGGAGCTAGAGGAGACAGATGGATAGGCAGATGAACAGTCAGGCCGAATACAAGCAATGGGGGAGATGACAAGTACTAGCAGTCAAACAGCAATTCAGTCAGCCAGGATGACAATATCAGACTTTTAGTAGACAGTACCAGTGAGACAAAGAGAGAGATGCTATATATATATATATATATATTTGTAGAATGAATTCAACACACGTCTGCCAACAAGGTTAACGACATTGTCCTGATCAGAAACACAACAAAAATTATAAAGGAGGAGACAACATACCACCACAGCCGTCATCTTTAGCTTCCTCCTCCTACAGAAAACACAAAGCATATGAATTATTAACAGCAGAGTGATCAGAAAGAAATTCTTTAACACAGAGGCTGTATGTATGTATGTATTCTGACTATCTGAATTAATCTTTAGGAGGAGGTTTCCTAGCGGTGAGAGGGTTATGTTTTCATGTACTGCATGTGTCCAACCAAGGGACTTTACTTTCTCAGTAGCTTTGTCAGAGGTAGTTTCGTGACCGTTGTCCTCTGCTTTTTGTGGCTGCTGTGTAACGGGCTCAGGTTCTGAACTGGTTTTCTGAGGCTCTGGTTCCGGCTCTGGCTCTGGCTCTGGCTCTGAGATTTTAGCTGGTTCAGGGCTTGAAGGAGGAGAGGGAGATGTCTGCTGTGGCCCTTCTTCCTCCTTTGGCTCTAGATATTTTAAAATGAGATATCATTAGCAGAATACTCAGCTGTCTGGTGCACATTATTTTTGTTTCTTAGGGATATTGATAGATATTATTATTAGATATTATTGAAGATATTATAGAAATATTTTTTACATTTTCCAGCTACAACATAGAGAATTATCTCAATTCAAAAATAATAAAAAAAAACTTCACCCTATGGTTATATGGGTTATTTCTCAATCTCTACCTGGTTCTGTGATAGTAGGTTCCTCTGCCACTTCCTTCTGTTCCTCCTCAGCAAGGCTCTCTTCCTTTCTGGAGTACAGAAGAGGGACAAAAAAGTTATACAGTTCATCAGTCAGGCTGTCTGGCAGGATGGAAAGCTCTGCAGTAACTAAGATGGTGTGTATTCACACAATCTAATCAATTACTGTTGCAGTAATAGAGTATTATTTGACTTAACCACCACAAGGAAATAATGTCTATTTGCGTATGTGCATGATATCTGCAATTTGATTGTGTCTGTACATGTTAGAAGCACAATTGGTTTGGATTCTGATTAAATAAATCAAACCTCTACATGTGTATGTATGTAAAAGCACATAAAATTCAGAGACATTGTAAAACTGGACCTGTGATAGGTACACACTGCAATAAATATTATTATTGTTATGCATATTTTATTTTATGGTTGACTGTCCTTGGACACTTGAAAATGAGGATATATGAACTTTAGTTAGTCTTAGTTAACACTATAACTAGTGAGTTTTTGCTCTAAGGTAAGGTCAGCTTATATAACATTAACATCTGTTTACATGGGTAAATAAGGTTTATAAGTCAGACTTATAAATGCATTAGCATACATTAGTCCGTTAGTTAATTAACAAAATACTCACTTCCTCTGTCAATATTCATGTACGATAACAGCCCGCCAGAAAATGTCCACGACCCAGGAGACACGACAACTAACACAAACTGAGCTGTAAGGCTGTGTAAACCAGATTAAGATGTTTTAACAAATCCTTTTAAAAAAAAGAGGCGAATATTCTCTTACATCACTGTGTAGCATTTTTCCTGCCTGTCCAAATGCGAAACAACAACAGCAGCAGGAGCAGCAGCAGCAGGTGCATACTGTTACCGAGGAAACCAATGAGACAATGGATGGGGGGGGCGAGTATAGGAGGCCTGCTGTTACCAAGGTAAGCTGTGGTTGCTATGTCACTGAAGGGTAATGCTGTGGAAGCGGGTGGCAGCAATCACATAACAAGAACCCACGGGATTTCGAGTGAGATCTGTCAGCCAGATGACTGTGGTACATACTGTACATCAATTACTGCATCAGCACAAAAGTGAGAGCTGATATGGGGATACTAGCTCTACTTTAGGGGGAATTCTCTGAGTGCTGAACTCCTTTACAACTTAGGGTTCTTGTACTGTACTACTAGTATGAATTTTTTTTGCATGTGTATCTAATTTGACATAGGAAACCTATCATCTTTGAAGTTCAGATAATTCAGATTAAGATTTGTTATTGCAGATTAAACTACAAAATATATATATTTATTGCATCGAAGATCATTGAAGATCATCGAAGACCACTGATCATATCAGTGGTCTGAAGGGGGCCAAGAACTAGGTCTCTTGCTTTAGTTCCACATTCAATTTAACAATCTCACTTTAAGATCAGTTGGTAAAGGCAATTGTCCACAGACCACAGGGTGAGTGTTTCGATCCCCGGCCCCGGCTATATGTCATAGTGTCCCTGGGCAAGACACTGAACCCCTAACAGCCTATTCCCCTCCCAGCTGTGCAGTGCCGGTCCAAGCCCGGTAGAAATTGGGGAGGGTTGCGTCAGGAAGGGCATCCGGCGTAAAAACTGTGCCAAATCAACATGCGGACAATGATCCGCTGTGGCGACCCTGAACTCAGGGGATAAGCCAAAAGGACAAAAAACAAAAAAAACTTTAAGATCCAGGAATTTCAACTTCAAACAAAACTGTCACTGGAGTAGTTTGTTAGATTAGAATTTAAAATGTTTTCATATTTTAACATATGTATTATTATACATTCTCAATGAATCGTGCACATTCTCATCTTCTAAATACATTCTCATCTTGTGGACATACTGTATAAGCAGTATGATACAATTTATAGGTAAAAGATGGAGTAGGTCTAGTGTCATACAAAGGATTTAAAGGAGGTTAAGAAAATAAGATGATTGGGTTCTTACTCTGTGGCTTTACAGTGCTCCACTTCGCTCTCCTCTTCTTGTACCACTGGCAGTCTGGTCATAGTAAATACAAAATTTAATTGCTGTCAACATACAAATTGTCCCATCATTTCAAAAGGAGCCCACAAAAAACAAACACACACATACACACTCGCGCACGTGCACACACACACACACACACACACACACACACACACACTTTCTTGATCTTTCTCTAGTTGAGCACAGGTTCTTACTCAGCTTCAGGTTCGTCCAAGTGTTCCTGACTGTCCAGAGAGAGTTTAATGGAGTGACCCTCACTGGCCATCTGTCTAATGGCCATCTCTGCTGTCTGCCTGGCCACCTCCTCAGCCATGCGTGCCATCTCCATGCGCTCCTGCAGCAGACTAATTAGATATCACAATGATATGATGGATTGTTTACTTCCTACAGCACAATCTTGTAACCAAGCACCAAAGTAGGTCCCTTTAGCTATGTCAAATAGAAACCATCTCTGTCCACTTCCACCTGTCTTACCGTTCCTCCATAGTAGCCAGAGCCACGTCTTCGGCCTCCCTCTTGATGCTTTCAATGAATGGTGTCCAGCGGCCTGTCTGGGTCTCAGCATCTTCAAGAGAAATTTTTGCTGCACTCTCTGAGGATTCACAAGACTTCTGGGGCTGCATGGAGGCCACCAGGAGTGAGTTGGATTGTGTCTGCTGTGTTGCTTCCTGCTGTTGATGTTGGTGTGTTGATGGTGATGCTTTTGTCAGCGATGTAGAGGGTGTAGCAGCTGCTTTGGAGAGATTTTCACGTTTGTGTTGAATCTCGTTGTCTGACTCCATGTCCTCTAGTACCATGTCAGGTTTGAGTTTGTATGAAGCTATGACAAACAAAACATTTGGTTGACCCATGACTTCCTGCTAATGGATTTAGTTTTGTCTTTGGATGTATGAGGGATTTTTAGACACAAAAAGGGACACAAGAAGTAGTTGATCAAGATTTATGGGCAATACAACAGAATATTTGTTCTAAGAGATATAATTATATATGATTCCTTTCAGTTGTGATTCCAATCTCTGTGAGCAGTTTTGGGTTTTTGAAAAGCAGAAAACATCAACTACACCTTACTATTTAGTAATTCAGCTTAAGATGCTAAAACAAAGTTGTTTGTGAGGAACGTCAATATCTTGATTAATGAGAAATGGTTAAAAAACACTACCACATAAATTATTTCACACACCGAATCTTTATTAATTCCTGCAGTATCGTTACATTACAGTATTATTACTATGTTGACATGTACAAGCTCCTGCTCTGCTTGTCAAACAAAGTACTTTCAACTGTGAAATCAAACCCACATCTTACACCTAGGCCAAATCTCCCAGTTCAAGGCCATAAATGCAGATCAAGTGATTTAAAGCAGGCCTCATACTACATGCAGTACTCAAGTAAATATCCTCAAGTACACCTTTGTAAAAGCTTACTGTAACCCGATCAAGAAGCAAACTGTTTGAGCACAAAAAGCTATGATAATACTTTCCTTTAAAGTAAATATCAAGTATAAATACAGATATAGATAACCACACATAACACAAGTAAATTAAAATAGCTGCCATTTAATCATTAATAATGAGATGATTAAATGAGATCTGAATAATTTCAGATTTCTGTAGTGAAAGATATTACATATATTATTACATATATTGTGAAAGATCTGTAAACAGAATCATTTTCATGATCAAATTTTTGAGCAGCATTCATCCTTCTTTGGATATATGTTCTTTTGGTGGTCTTTAAAATGGCAACATGAATACGTAGTGTACATACCCATAGGTTAAAGCACAATAAAGTAAAAGAAAGGTATCACAGCTCCAATGCTTTTCTCAAGAAACCTAAAGTAATTTTAAATATTGGCAATTACTAAATGTTTCTGTCCCAAACGGAAATTGTGCAAAATTAACTGAAATTGAAGACAAACACACATTTAATTGCCTACAGAATATACAGTGCACAGATACCAGTGCAAGTTGTGATACATTCATGTCAAACTGTGTGGAGTACAGTTAGGTGAGTTGAATATATCTACTATACTATATTTTTAATAGTATTTAATATTTAAGCTGCCTAGAGTTTCTGTACTGAGCTGCACACTGTAGAGCATCTGTAGCTCTGCCAATAGTACAGTTTGTCTTTTGGTGTCTATCTGTCTGTTTGTTGGAATCAGAGCATCCCCCAGTCGTCTCCTCCTGCTGTTTAAGGGGCTCGCAGCACCTTCCCCCCTGAAACAGAAGGAGAAGAGGGACTGAGTTAGGCTCCGACCGTCCGACCAAAACACCTCTTCAAAAGCTATGGGCGGAAAAACAAGAGGGTGCTTCAATAAAAAACACGTATACACCCATTTTGATGAGAATTCACCAATTCAATAAAATAATGAAGATTTAAATAAAAAGCTCTCCATGTTTTTAGAAAGGTGTTTTCTGCTACTTTTAGGTATTTTTTTTTTAGCAAATTAACGCTTGATCAACTTGACTGAACTGTGAATTGTGGCCCAGGCAAGAAAGTGTCAAGCAGCGGGTTTTGAAAGACTACAGGAAAATACATTGAAACAACTCACCCTTCTGCAAAATTTCAGCTGCACCCTGAAAAAGTGAAAACAATGGAAGCAGTTTAATTGCTGTCAATATACTGTAGTTCCAGAAACAACTGGTGGGTTTAACCTGCAGAAACCTAATGGTTCAGTCAACTTCTTGCAGTGGAAACCCACCTGATATTAGTTAATGAGGTAATGGAAAGCCTGACAGGTTGGAAGTTAAGGAGAGTAGAAGGACTGAAGCTGCATTTATTTATTCCAAAAACTTACTTCAGTGCCATCTTTGGTTGGGATGGCAGGCTGAGGCATCTTCAGACCGAGCCCTGAGACAAACCAGCCAACCACCCTTTTAAGGGACAAAGGAAAATGTTACACATTGTAGTATCATGACAATCCAGACTAACAGTGAGGGATCACACATACCCTGAGGCCTTGCTGTCAGTATCCAGTGAGATTCCACTGAGAGATTCAGGTGGTGGAGACAGAACTGCCAGGAAGAGAAATACATGAAGGTCGGAGTACAGATCACTGTGGATACACAGCATCGGTTAAACTAACTCAAACTATGTCTCTTCACTTGCCTGCGTGTGGTTTTGTGTTATGGTTAAATTCAGATGCTACTTTGTAAAACAATATGTTTGTGGGCTTGTGTTTATGGTTTTGATAGACTGGTGTGTGTGTGTGTGTGTACTTTTGTCCAGGGAAGACCGGGTCGACTTGGATGATGGTTCTATGGGTACGGCACCAGGGGGCAGCGTAACTGGTTGAGGGATAATCTGTTTGATCCAGTTCACCATTCTGCAGCAGAAAAAAAGATCAGCGTTTTACATGTTTTTAATTTAGAGACTGACTGCCGATGTGATTTATACCCACTTGGGAGGGAATTGAGGGGTCAGATTTTCCGGCTCCGACACCTCTTCATCTGACACCATCTCCACCACTGGGATGTGAGGAAGGGGATCAAAATCTATAAAAAGAGACCATTTAAACAGCTCAGTCACGATGGAGTTAATGAGTAATAAAAATAAATCTTTTTAAAACTGGCATCACCAATCATTCATCAAAAACAAACGAAAACATGACAAACATACCTGGCAATGTTGCAACGTCATAGACCTAGGGCAGGAGAAACAAAACAATTTTTTTAATTGGAAATTTTTAATTACATAATTTATCTTCAGTTCTGTGCCTGTGATGATACAAAGGTGGGAAATAATGCAGAGAACACAAATTAAATCCTTGCTGTGTCCATCATTATGATATGTTGGTTGGCCAAACTGTTTATTTTAATTTAAAATTTGAAATAGCTTTATGATGTTTTTTAAATTCAACGTTAAAGCTAAAGTAGATTAAATATATTATATTTTTTCTGAATCTCATGAATCATAGAATCAGCAAAACAATAAATATACTGTATGGTGATTCCTCAGAAAAAAAGTGGACTGGATATTTATTACTGCAGCTCTATCCAGAAGAGATGGTTTTTAGACAAACAGCCTGGTTTAATGAAAGTGATTAACCTGGCTAAACCCCCAGTCAATTCTTTTATAAAATTAATTCTAAACCTTTTTAAGCCTGTGGGACAGTATAAGTTGCTTGAAGATAGATTAATTAAGTCATGGTCTTAAATTAAGTCATTAAATTTAGTGCCACAGTAAATGTAGTCCTAACCCTCCTACAGCAGTTTAACATAATAGTTGTACAGTTCTAGTACATTGTGGCTCCAACAGGAGCAAGTTAATCATATTAGCTATAGAACTTTATAAAATTATAGTTTTAAGGCAGTAGTTTGATCAAACTTTTAAGTTCAAACATGCTTTAGGATATCTTAAGGTTTTAAGGATGTATTTTGCGCTCGTTGGGATGTTGATTTGTTGTAAAGTATGTTCTGTATCACAAAATAACCCATAATTGAAGTGCTCTACTTCTCACCTCAGTGTGTTCTTCATTGTTAGCATTGTCAGTCTCTCTGTACTTTTCATCAGGCTGAGGCAGCACCTTGGTCAGACCCTGAGCGACCCAGCCCATCACACCAGATCTGGGACAGAAAAAAGCTGGAATTGACATTTGATAGATCATAATTTTATTAAAATTAATTATTTCTTTTCTAATCATACCACACCTTTCTCCATCCTCTCCTGGCTGTTAGATGGAAAAGCGCAAGAAGAGAAAATGAGAAATGAACTACATTCAAATGTGTCACCAAAAGGACATATGAATGGATCGCTCTCCCCATCGATCTCGACTGTAATACTGTACTAATACACAGAGGTGGAAAGTAAATGAGTTATTCTAAGTACTATAGTACTAAGTTTTTTAGGTATTTCTGTTTTACTTGAAAATTTCTATTTTCTCAATCTTCACACTTTTAAGCCGAAAGGACAAAAAACAAAACAAAACATATGATCAGCAAAACAGTGTATAAGGTCATTAAAATAAGCTAATTTCATTAACACCTCCGGCTGTAGTACATTTTGATTGATTAGTTTGTATTTTTGACTAAGTGACATTTTAGCTGTGGGACATGTACTTGTATCAGAATATTTATACACTGTGGTATCAGTACTTTTACTTAAGCAAATGATACATAAGTACTTTATGATCACTGATAATACAGAACTTTTGTGTTAAGTAGCTTTTTTTATGTCATTTCAACAAGGTACAAAGCATGAAGGACTGTCGCATGAGCACCAGCAGATTCTTACTAAGTTTAAATAACTCTGCTCATTGGCAGCCTCACCATAATGAACATGGCTGAATAAGATAATTTGATTTAAACCCAATATCAGCCTGTTATACTGTATAATTAAAGTTGCTTTAAACATGCTATAATTAGTTAACAGCAGAAACACAGTTTGGCTTTTTTGATAATAAAACGTGTTCTCACTCACTCTGGCATCAGAGTTAGCTCTGTCGAGCCGAGGTGATCCAGAAGGCTGCGGCAGTGCGCTGACAAACCCATTAGACAGCCAGCCTAACACTCCAGTCTGAGCCTGGCTGTAGAGGAGGTGAAGAGAGGTAAGAGCTCAGTGCACACACACAAACACACACAGTCCCTCTTAAATAGATTCATAGAAACTGGTTGAAAGTCATTTACCTGTCGTCTGAACCCTCGTCTGTGTTTTTCAGATGAGGGCTCTTCACTGTAGGTCATTAAAAACAAAACACTCTCACACATATTCCTGTTATCAGTTTTATGTGTACATAAATGTGCAACACAGATATATAGAAGTAGCTAAAAATCATCCTCACCATCTCTGTTTTTGGCGGGGTTCTGGGAGGTCAGAGAGACAGAGAGAAAACCAGATGAGAAGAAATTCTCACAAAGTAAAATGTATGTGCGTGTGTGAGTGTGTTGTCATACAGCAGCAGGGGTCTTGGTTGCTTCTTCTCTTCCAGGAGCTTCAGGGGGTTGAGGGACCACTTTCACCACCCAATTAAACATCCTGTCGAACACACGTAATCAGCGTCTTAAAGTTCTTTATCAAACATTGTCGGTAATGCTGATGTTAATTCCTAAAAACTCTGAATCCACGTGGATGCATTCAGCCACTTCACCTGCCAGAGAGCCCTCAGCTGGAGCTAATGAAGTCTGATGATGGAGGTTCACCTGTTTGCTTTTTACTTTGAAAGTGGCCTTTAGTGTCTCATCAGACACATTTGTAAGTGGTGCCTGAAACATGAGTTTGAAAATTGTTGCTTCTACCTTAATTATTCAGGTAAAGGTATACACAGATTTCAGTTACTGCAGAGAGAAACTGCTCACCACTGTACAGGGAGAAGATATGATCACTGGCACAGCAGCACACTGACATACAGATTGACACAGCCAGCAGGAGCGTCACTTGTCCGACTTAATCTCAAATGTGCGTATTATCCACGATGTCAGTTTATCAGCCTGATCAGCTAATCCACTTCAGCTACGGGACAAACACTGAACCTACAGCGTGGCATGGTAACTGATCACAGCAGACATGTCAAGGGCAAAAGAAAACAGCAGATAATTACAGTGGTTATTCCTAAATGAGAAAGTCACATATAATCACAGTTTGGTTGTACATTTACAGTTCTTTTGTTGTTGCACTGTAGAGGAATATTTTTTTGTTGTTGTTGCTTGGATCAAAATGAGAACAGGAAAAGTCCATCCTTCTGTCAGTCTGATGGAGTACAGTATCAAAACAAAAGAAGGATTTCCAACTGAATGTTTTTTTTCAGGACATTTTTTTAATACCTGCATCTGAAAGTGGTTATTGCAGTTGTCTTAGAAAAAAAAACTCACACAGTGCAGGTTTAAAGACTGAAGGTCTGAAAAAAGTTCAGACGGAATCAGTTTGTGGAAAATCCAGATACAAGGCTTCTTTACAAAGCTGTTTAAGCCCACGATGACTCCTGACACACAACTGTCCCAATGAGATCAAAGGGGCCGCTTCCTTGGCCTAATCTCAAGTTTGTAGCTTTGGAAAACAGCCTTCTTCAGGGCTTCACTCCTGACACATATCCCCATCAGACTAGATCATTTGGGGTTATTTAAGGAGGATAAATAACAGAAAAGTACTCCACTAACTTTCTGCATTAATTACCTATTTTTTTTTGAAGCTGTATCAATTTGTTTGTCATTAGATGAAGGCAGACACAAATACTTTCCCTAGACATCACTTCTGCTCACTGCCTCTTTACCAACACTCGTTTTTTTCATACCTGAAGTTATGTACTTGTCAGTCTCCCCGTACAGAATGACTTGCTCCTTACCTGTGTGTCTACAGGTGGTTTTGCATGCCGGTGGTATAGATGTCCAGAGTGCCACACAGCCAGCACAGGTCTGCTGGGATTTAGACAGTGGCTCCCTGCGGCTAACGGGATTAAGCAGCACCACCTGAAGGTCAAGGCACAATCTTGGGCAGTGAGCAATCGCAGATTACCAGCAGACAGAGATACTGTCAGGACATCATCCCTGTTACCTATTAAATGTTGTCAGCAACAAGTGATGATTCCTACCTCACAAAGCCCCCTACTTTAAGGATTTGTAATAGAAAGAAAAAATGCACTTAAACTGTCACTCTGTTGCTGCAACAAGTGAATTTTCTCCTTGGGGATCA
The DNA here is from genome assembly GCF_033026475.1 of Channa argus. Classification (NCBI taxonomy): domain Eukaryota; kingdom Metazoa; phylum Chordata; class Actinopteri; order Anabantiformes; family Channidae; genus Channa; species Channa argus. Next base: position 23,200,287 of record NC_090200.1, read on the forward strand.
ATTGAGTTTTATCTCAAAGCTTTACACAGAAAAAAGGTTAAGGAGCTACAGCCAAAGTCTCTGTGAGGCCATACAACTTTGAGCCAGCAATGCAATGCTCATCCCCACCTTTGTTTATTAAGTTACTGTGCTAATTTTGCATATTAACATTAAACATAACCACATATGATGGGATGGGAATATCAGTAGTTTTTCAAGTATCTGGAAATGAACAAAAATATTGGACATATTCAAGGATAAATAATTTATGAAAGCACCACCGTCTCCACCACTACTTCTAGTAAGCTTTTTAAAACTATTTTTTTTAAACCAGTTGCTCTCAATAATCTTTACTTGTGTGGCCCTTTGTAACAGAAAAAAGCTGTTTACCCCTTTTTCACACTTGAGATTAAATTGAAACATCAAGTAACAGTGATTTTATTTTATTTTCCTGACCCAATAATCATCTTGTTACCCTTTGGAAGCGAGCTAACCCCAGTTGGCTACTGGACCAAACCCGTTCAAAATGACACAAATGCAGCAGTAAAATATATCAGAATATAATCTTTTTCAATCAAAAGCCATTTTCTCTAGTATCTTTATAGATGCGTAAGTAGCTTGCTGTTAAAAGGCATATTACTTTGGGATTTTACAGTTTTCTAAAATCTAAAATGGAAAATAGCTTTAAGAAGTCCCATACTGTTTAACAGTATAGACACAGAAAGCTTGCATTTCTAGCACAGCAGATCTGACTGAAAGGTAAACAGGACATGGCACATCTGATGTTCTTATTGTATCATGAAAATTTATGATCCAAACAACAAAAACCTGCATAAGTAGCAGTGATCGTAAACTGCACATGTAGCCACTCAGTAGCTTTAAGGTGACCAGAATGCTACAGAGACATGGAAATGTACTCTTTATGTCAGACCAGTGGTCCGATCACACCACATCCAATCCAAAAGCCTTTTGCTGTGTTTGAGAACGGGAACTACAGAACAATTTACTGTGCTGGTGGGGCAGGAGGCAGTGGGTAGATCCCATTATCTGCTCAGCAGGGGATAAGCTGGGAGAACATCTCGATGACACAGACCCTTGGCCCTTGGTTGGAATATGGCAGTACCACACTGGCCTCAATCCTAACTGAACATCTGGATGAGATACAGTGGAAGACAAGGGCTAAGACTCAGGAGAGAGAAGGTGTATGTAAACTGAAATTAATTCTAGTTTAGAGGAAAACCCTGTGTTCACACTACTTTTTGTTGAAAGTGTTAATGAATGATCGATTGCTATAAAATAAAAATAAAAAAAGAATATAAATATTCAAGTACAGAAAGAAAAAAGGAAAAAAAAAGAAAATGGAAGAGGGCAGGCGTGAGGTGAAGTTCTAGTGGATGATCTGTGATGGGAGCTAATCCCGATTACTTCTGACATAAAGACAGGCAGGAAGGTGCTGTCACTCACTCACAGCACAAACCCACACCCCCTGAGTACATTAGATCTGTTCCAGTGTTGACTAAAAAGTCTTAATATGCACAGTAGTAACTCTACAGCATCTGTAAATGTAAAAACATAACACTGCTTAGAACTGTGGTAGTGAACTTCTTCTGAGGTACATGTACATCACATTACGGTACACTACTGAGTTTGGATCAGCTCCGCCTCAACCAGCCACATTAAAGTGTTGCATCAGAAATGATTATGTAGCTGTATAAAATAAATTAACACTGGCAGAGGCAATTTTGCTGCATAGCATAAATTATATGTTTACTATTCTATTGCAATTAAATTTAGCTGTTGAATCGTACATGTTACTAGCAGTTTTTTATTATTATTACATTATTACATTTTTGTTGCGTTGCTAAGAGATTAAATAAAAATCTGAATATTTATTTCATTAATTTTTTTTAGTTCATTGTATATAGTAACATAAATATTAAGGTCAACTAACCAAGTAACAAGTATAGTTACCTGCAGAATGTGCATTACTAATTTACTAAAGAACTACTTAACAACACTACATTTTTCTTTACACTTTATTTAACCATGATTGTTCTGGATATAGTGAACATAAAAAAAAATGTTCAGTTTCAAACTTTTAGACATGATTCCCTGTTGTGGCTAAAACTAGGAACCAACCATAGGTGGTACTTATTATTGATACTATGATTGAACAAAAACTGCAGCAAACAAGATTTGTGTTGCTTTAACCTGTGCGTTTTATTAAGAAATCTTTAATCTACTCTACACAGGAGTGCAAAGGCCTAACAGAACATGCCCTGCATGCATCACCATTGTTATAATAATCTAGTGCTGGTCATAATAGAAACACCCGAAAGAAACAAAATGTACAAAACTACAAATGATACAGAGAGTAAAAATGAAAGGAAACACATTTTAAAAAACTTCCCCTCATGCTGTTTTTATAATAACACAGTTTTCAATAATCTCCCATTATTCACAGAAATAAGGCACATTAAAACTTGTAAGATAAGGCAAAAAAAAATCACATAGGAAAAGCACAAAAGCAAAGATTATTCCTTGTTTCAGGTGTATAGTGGCTTTCTGCAGAGAAAGAGAGACAGTTAAACACAAATTAGCACGGGATCACATCCCGTCCTGTAGTTGTTTCTTGCATGTTAATTGTTGTTTAAATGTGTTCCAAAAGAATGAAGAAGAAAATGAATACATGTGGAAGCACAGATGTGAGGCAAGTTAGAGCTAACAAACCAAAAAAGAGAGATAAGAACGGCAAAACAAGAGGCAAACAGAAAGCAGAAAAAGTTAGAGGAGGGGGTGGAGGGGGTAACAGAGGAAGTCAACCCATGACAAGCATAGCAAAAACAAGAAGAGCTGGAAAGGAGGAGTGGATGTTGTGGTCCAATCTAGGTCAGGAGGCACAACGCCAGCGCTGCCCCTCCCTCACTTTTTCTTTTCAATAAAATACTGGAATACCTCCCTCTCCCCTCCTCAATCTCTGCCTACCCTCTTTCTTTCACTCCTCTTTTCATTCTCTCTTTCCCTAACTCTCCACCACCATTTTTTATATGTCCATTTTTACACTATTTGCATTTTTTCCTCAACTCTTTTTTTCTCCCCCCCTCTCATGCTCATGACTACAAAATCAGCAACATGTGGGATTAATGGAAACCAGACCTTGGCCCATTCTTCTCTAGCCTACAGGCTCTTTCCTTCTACACTTACTGCAATTAGTTTGTGTCTATTTAGAGTTAGCATGAAAAAACAAAAACATGAGGAGAGGCAGAAGGACCAACGGGGTTGCTGCATTTTTACTTTTCACGAGGTGAGTTGAGATGGACAGAATCTGTAAAATGCATTTAAGTCCTAATCCATTCTCCTATATATCATTCCAGGTCTGGGACCAGCTGTATTCCAACATGTATCCACTGGGACTGTGGCAGTTATCGTGGCTGTGGTGGGAGGAGTGGAGGCTGAAGCCCGTGTTTCTGTGTGCAAAACCGATGTGCCTTTGTTTGGATTAGTGGTCTCTCTAGGTTTGTGCATATGTTCACATATGCACACGAATGAGTGCAGCTAGTTTTTTCTTTCTTTCCAAAGACCTCACAGGGGGGAAAGATGGGTCACAGACACACACAGCCATCTTACATTCCTGTGCTGGTCAAAGCTTCTCCTGCAAGTGTTTGTGTGTTTCACAAGTGCAACAAGTTCTGCTTTGCACGAACAAACACACACATACACAGCTGCAAAGCAAGGTCAGCAAAAAAAGGCAACAACAAAAAAAAAAAAAACAAAAGTGCAAATTACAATATCTTTTCCAGAGAGGAAATTTATGAGAATGGAAAATTTGTACATAGTAATGCCGGTATTTGTTTCAATAGCTATAAGCGCTCATGTTTGTGTGTATGTACAGTATGTGTGGTTCTGGTTAATGTATATGCGTTATTGACTTTGTATACATTTATACTACAAATATAGCATCTGTTCCTCCTTTTTACAATTAGAATCAATAGAAACTGACATTCTTTGAGTTTCTGTGTCTTTAACTGTACAAGTTTTGTGACACAAATTTTTTTAGTTTTGATAATGATGTACGATTTTCATGACACAGGTACAGAAATTTCAACAGCACAAATGGAAGCAAAGGAGAAAAACTTCCTGGCCACAGGCACCAACTTTACCACTTAATGATTACTTCACACGAGCAATAAAACTCACAATGAATGGAGCTCAAAAAGGTGACTCATTCTTGGATCTCTTAGACTCTAGCACTGTGTCGAAGCTTCTTTCCACTGTGCCACACATATAAATTTGATCCCTGCGACTGAACCCTACAAATTATGAATCTCTGTGCACTTTACACCCAGTCCTGCAGCGAACGCTTGCAGTGCACCAAAGCCCTTGGTGTCTCTTTGTTCTGCAGAGTCCTGAGGATGGCATAGATTAGGATGAGGATGCACAGGATGAGTACCAGAGGAACAGAGACCATGATTAGGGTCATAATCTTCGATTCATTATCAGCCACTGTAACAACCACATTAACCTCTTTGTCCTCCTCTTCCTCCTCTGCGCTGTCAGGGTTAGAGCTTTGGTCTTCCTCTGGGTTCGTGTTTTTGTCCCGGTCCCTATCTGGCTCTTTGTGCTCATCTTTGCCTCGATCTGAAGGCTTCACTGGTTTGTCTTTTGGCTCCTGTTCAGTGTCTGTGTCTGGCTTAGGGTCAGAGACTCCCACACAGCCCATGAAATCCTTCAGGATGGAACGAGGGTAACCTTTGTCGGCTTCTGTCTTACGATTGTCAAACCTCCAGTAGTTAGTGCCTTTGTAAAAATAGGTGTAAGCTACATTAAAAGAAGACAAAAGATATTTCAGTCAAACAATGCACAGGAACATTGGGGTGGAGACTGGACTTTTCTTCACAAGTGTTACAGTAGATGACTCTTATGTCTGTATACTACAACAAACTTAAGCTACACTATGTAACACATCAAAGGCTGTGCAGAGCATTGCAGAGCAGGAAGAGAATGGACTTGGTGGAACAGATTGGATTGATTTCGAATCCTATGCTAGCATTAGTTGATATGCATGCTGTATCATTAAAATGGATTCTTTAGGGACCAGTTCAGTCTTTATGCTCTCCGCAACCTTACCACATTTCAGAGTTTTGCAGGAAAACAAAGAAAGAAAGCAATAAATAAATATGCTGTATTGGTTTCACACGCTAAAGTTTGCGAAAAAAATATATAACGACTCACTATGTGTTTTGGGAAGAATTTTTGATCGTTAATATGGCTGTGTAGTGGAAACCAGGCTTGCAGAGACATTACAGCAGTTTGGGTGGAGATGAGATCCGACTCTCACAGAGTGCATTCAGAGCAGCTCTGTCACAAATTTTATTTCTAAAGGAAGGACGGGACAGGCTTCAAACCAGAGCTCTCCTCTCTCTCTCTCTCATCCCCTTGCTCTTCTCCCTGCTCTACTTGCTTCAGCTTAACCAATCTCAAATGTACATTTTCAGTTTTTTACACACCCCACTTAACCTATTTAACCTTTTAATCTTTCTCTCCATTCACCCCTTCTGCTTCTCTGTTCTCCTTCTCCACTGTATGTACAGCTTTTGCAGTTCTTAATGTTCTTGTCTTCCAAATAAAGACTATATTTGTGTTATTTATTTACCGCCATCATCACTGAGGAAGGCTCCTTTGAGTGAGGGAGGGATCCTTCCCCATCTGCTGATTGGCTTGGGGGAGTCACGGTCTGTAGTCCAGGTCTCCTCATTGTATTGCCAGTACCTGCACACAGACAATGACATGTATACAAAACTGGTTTTCCTACTGTATATGGATACTAAAAACAAATAATGCTAAATAAGGGACAAAGGGACTTTTGCTGCTCACTGTCATCCTCATGTTACCACATACTGTTGCATGTTATTACCTGTCTCCTGTGAAGAAGTATGTGTAACCATTGGGCTCCCACCAGATTGCTGTGTCAATCTTGTGTACAGGAACACCTTGTCCATACTGATGTAGAGGCTGTGGGTATCCTGGCAGCACATCGGCCTCCCTGAACACCCAGTATTTATCATCTGCAGATACAAAAGGAAAATGTTTCTAAAAAGAGGAAATGGGAGACAGTACAATTACCCTGCACAGGTAATGTTTGTTGTCTAAACCAATGGGAATATGAGACAAAGTAAATGATGCAGAAGAATAGAAATAAAGAAAGAAAAGCACTGGCAAAAGGAGAGACAGCAATCGTGAGAGCATATGGCAAATATCATGAGAGAAAACAGTTTTGCCAAGATTTCCTTATGTAAAAGCCACTTTCTCTGCTTAACTGTCCCAGGCTCTGTACATACATACTGCACTGCACCATAAGAGCTACTGGAAGTTTGTACTTCTACTAATCAGTGCACTGTTACTTTGACTTGCTGTTTGACCATTTTGACCTGATGTTTTCATATTTGGCTTTGAGGCATTTACTATGATTCTGTAGAGTATATGCAAAAATCGGTTCCTCCAATATCAGCTTCTTAAACCATTCAAGACTGTGACAAAAAAGCAAGAATGATGACTACAACAGAAATCAAAAGTACAGAGCATCCTGAAAATGCGTGACAAATCACCATATGGACAAGTTACAGTGATGGCTGCAGCTGTTCACATCTGGAGCAATGCAGTGCGAGGGAGACTGATGCAATCCTCAACCTTCCTCATGAGGCCTTTTGGTGCTCAGCTGGACTGGAGTATTACTGGGCCAGCTACAGATGACATGCTGCACCCCACTCATTCGAGGCACCCATGAACTCAGTGACACGCACTAATACAACTCAGCAATGCAGTCATACACACATGCAAAGACACGCAACCCCAATACTTTGTTTTTGTCTGCAGCCGTTTTGTCAAATTGTTTAGACGGTGAATCATGTGGCTGGGGGAGTTGTTTTCTTTTTTACGTAACTTCTAGTGTTTGAATGTTTCTGCGCGTGTGAGTGAGGGAGAGTTTGTTTGCCAGATATGAAGAGTTATAGCTGTGTTGAATTATTACCATCTCCTCGTAAATCAGAGTGTTGAGGAAAAAAAGCTGAGTATGCACTTTTTCCTTTCAGTCTGACCACTTTAAATCAAAGCACCGATTTGTGTTTCACTTCATTTTGTGTTCATAGAGCACACTCTTAAACAGCTCCATGCTGGCTTAAGCTTGGCTTAGGGAAAAGCAGCAGAGAAAACTTATGAAAATGACCCTTTGCTCTGCCATTAGAACGTCTCTAAATCATAAAAATGGTTATCATACAGAACTCTTCCTGCCCTAAAATAATATGCAGTCAGCGTAGCAGGTGGGCACTGTGTTAGTAGGGCAAAAGTCTTTGGCATACCTTTAAAGAAGACAAATTTGCCATCGTGACGTTCATAGGCAGCATCAATGTTACTGGGTAGCCCAATCCAGAAGACAGATATCGGCATGGGGTAGTTATCCAAGACTCGGTTCCTCCGCACCCGCCAAAACCAACGACCCTGCGTAAGGAAGCAAACAACATAATAATGTTTATCATTCTTCTTGCCATCTATTTAAGTTATTTATGTTCACTTCCCCTTGCATGACTTGTTTGTTGTGGTAACTTTATAATAGGTCCTGTTAGTTTATGGATTTGTAAATGTCCCACTATGTGTAGGTCAGGGGTTACAAAAACACCAGTGAGCAGTGACATGCTCCTTGCATGAAAATAATGGTTTTTGTTGTGTGAATTAATTCAAACACAGTATCTGAAAAGATATCGTTATTAATTCTTTATTTCTCACCTTAAAAACAAACATCTCTCCTCTGAGCATGGTCACTGTGTCAAAGTCCCCATCACAGATGTCAGGGGGCTGGTTGTCCGGCTGCTTGGGGGGTCGTGGAGGAGCAGGGGGCCGTGGTCGTGGTGGTGGTGGAGGAGGAGGAGGAGGAGAAGGGGGCACATCATCTTTAACTGTTGGGGTGACAGGTTCTGGCTCAGATTGAGCATCTGTAGGGTTGGAGGAAGGGACAACAGGAACCGAGGTAGTGCTTGAAGTTGGTTCTGGGATGGCTGTGGGATACAAGATGTCGTCAGTTGTGTTGGGCGATTCAGGTGGGGGGCTACTGGGAGAAGAGGGTTCACCTTCAGGAGGAGAAGGGGAGTTGGGAGAGTTGCTGTTTGATTCGGAGGTCGGGGGAAAAGTGGGTGGGGCATCGGTGATGAGTGGATGACCTAAAATAGAAAATATGGACAACTTGAGTTCAGAACAAGAAAAGGATATTAGAGATGGTTGATGGACAAAATGGAAACACATTCTAGCTGCAATAATGTAAATTTCATTTTCCAGTCTGTGTGGCATCAGTCATTAATTGCTTCGTTCATACTCCTCCTTTCCCAATACAAAACCATCTCTATTTCTCTTCACACAAAGAAAATGTAATTTTCCATTTAGTGCAGCACAGTCACAGTCAGTCAATTGAGCTGGACTGACTGTGGCGCTGCTCTTTGGAAAAATCAGCCTTTGTGGTTGCTAAGAGAGGAAAACAAAAAGATACAGCCAGTTATGTAATATATATGGACAGCTGATGTGCTTGAATGGATTGTGTTACACTGAGTCAAAATACGGGTTGGAATATACCAAGGCTGATGTAGGACAGTGACTCAGCCATAAAGATTTGTACAAATTTAGCATTTGCAGCATTCAAACAGACAAAACGCTATTTCCTCCCATGTAGTTTTACATTGTCAAAAGCGATATATCAGCCATCATGGCGTTCCGAAAACGTGTTTTTTGTTAATACAATCTGTCTTTTTTTTCTAGCAAAACATTTAAGATTCTTATTTTTTGTATTCTGAATTTTGGAGCGCTGAAAATCTTTCAATGCGATAAAACACTCATTAGTTGTCTGTTATCATCAGAGGAAAAAAAGACTGTTACCAGGTGCTTATAACAGACATGTATCTATAACGCCACACATTTAAGAGGAAAACACTATAAAAAATTAAAGGCCCTGCACTGGGGAGGAAGATGTTTTGCTTTTAAAACAAAATTATGTCAAAATTCTGAGTGGGATTCGGTCCCGCTGCCTTCTGTACCCCAACCTGATGCTCTACCCATTGAGCCATAAGGCCCCCAAAAATTAATTACATAACCAATTAAATATATAAAACTTTAAAGTTGTATTAATTCATCTTCAGCATGGAACAAGCTATAATATTCTCCCTCTTTTATTTTTGATACGGTCTCCAACAACTGCTGAGAGAAATATCTTTCATTTCTTTCTCTGCTAAATGCCCGACTAAGATCTTTGCAACTGAATCAAGACGTTGAGCTGAAAGATGCTAAAATGCTCATTGGAGCTGAGGGAACTGCAGAGCTGGTAACAATTTCCACTGGTAGCAACTCCTTTCTCACTACACATTTATTCAGGTCATCAAGAAATAATGTTTGCATAACTGACAAGTTATGTGTTTCTTTTAGATTCATCGTACATAAACAGACAGTATTGGTTATGAACTGAGACTGCTAAAAAGAGAAAAAGTAAGTAGCTGATTTGGAGATGTTTATTTCTACCAACAAAGTTTATACTGTTAGTCTCTACTTAAGAGTCTTCAGACCTTTTTTCTCATCCAACCGCTGCCTTCCTCTAACACAGTCTTTTTAGCTTTAATAGAGGAAACTATAATATATAAGTGAAATTAAAACACGTGTCTATTGTATTTAAAGCTGAAAACCTACATGACCTTGTGCATGTAGTTTGCCAAAAATCATTTGATTTGGTTCAGTGGGCCAGTGTATTATAGTAGGCCAGAATTGTGTGGGTTTGGAAAGAGTTTTGGTTTTTTTTTGGCAAACTAAAACCGTAGGTAACATTCCTAAAATGAGTAGGATTTTTTTTTTATCTGTTATGTCACACCAGTGATGTGACCAGGATGAAACGATGTAACAATAAAAACATAAATTATGGGAAATCATTTCAAGTCAAAATGAATAATAAATCTCTTCAACCACTGTCTGTTACAAATCCAAGTCTGCAGTTTAACAGACACATGCACTGAGTGTTTTGGCGTAATTTTGTCTGTAATTTGAGCACTAATTAGAGGGTGACTACAGGAACACACATATATACAATACACTTTATTTTAATACGCAAATTCCAACTAACTTGATCGCACTGGTGCACACACACACACACAAGATGCCATCTGTCATTTCACAATGTATTCACAAAGGGAAAGCATGATAACGTCATAATGGCACACAAGGCATATGGTTTTAACGGAGGTCCAATATAGTGAGTGACTGAGTATGTGTGTGTGTGTATGCATGTGTTCTTTTAGTTTATTCCCCAGGCTTCTTTTATTTGACAAGAGCCCAGATGTGATACAACCATGCTATAACCTTAAATTACACCTGACGTTCTGCACTTCAAACTCACAGTGGTTTTTCAGGAGATATTTATTTCATGGAAAAAAAATTGTTTTCACTGGCAAAGATAATGACAGTGACTTGAACACATGCTGACAACCTAAATCTGCGCCAGCCTTCAGTTTGCATTAGGATATTTTCACATCATCTCTTCTGCATACACAGACACACCTGGCATTGCAGTCTACAAAAGTAGAGTACAAAGATAAAAACCACTCAGTTAAAATACATTACAGTATATGTGCTTCTCACCATATATTAGCTGTATTCCTCTGATGTCATCCTCATGCAGTGTGAAGTTGTCTGTGTGAATCCACTGGTAAAAAGGAGCCATAATAGCACCTGGGTTATCTGAGTGCTCCAAACCCAAAGCATGACCAAGCTCATGGACTGCAACCAGGAAGAGATCGATACCTGCAAGACAGATAGTGCCAGAAATATCTGTGACTAACCTTTGTAAGAAATAATTAATTCACTTCATATGTTTGTCTTAATTATGTAGAATCCACAAAAAATATGTAGATTATGATAATTATTTATTCATAATAAACAATGAAAACTGTACTGATGTAGTGATCGATGGTGTTAACAGGCATTACTGGACAGCAGATACAGTCAGAAGCTGTAACCAATGATTGGAATTTAAATGGCTATTAGATTACATGTATTTCCTTTGTCATTTATTGAAATTATCATTTTATAAATATTTATTAGTTTTGCATTAAAAATTTATATTTTGTTGCTTCTGAGAGAGCTACGATCTCTTATATTCACCAATACTATCATAGCTAGGTTACCTGTTAATTATCTACATATTTACCTAGTGACCAACAAAGGTGCACACAGTTGCAACAAACATTGATGTCCATTTGAAGTCTGAGTAAAGTGTGAATCACTTAAATTGCAGTACATGTGTAATTTATGTATGTAGTAGCAGCATTTATTTAATATTTATTTATACTGTGTAGCTGCACCTGCTTATAGTAAATAGCTTAGTTAGCGTTTGAATGATGTGCAAGCTGTTTTATTACAGTCCATTTTCATTCACAGTGAGTATCATTATGAGCAAGAGGGAGGGTGGTTTTTGGGGGCGGACTCAAGAAAACAAGAACATTAAGTGAGCAGTGAGAAAATGAGTACTAGCCAGATGAAAGAACAGGATATGACAGGATGATATAATTATTAGAGACCAGAAAAAGACTCAGCTTCAGTTCCCATAAGAAAACGAAAAACAAGCCCACTAACCCATTGGATTTTGGTTGTCAAGTGTCCACGGCTCATCGGCATCAAAGTGCGTATCACCACCGATTCCTGGTCCAGGATAGTAGGCATGTGCCAATGACCCCCCCTCACCATCAAACAAGGACATATCACCATGGAAGCCAGAGGCAAACAACAGCAGGATGTCAGGAGGCTCTTTCAGGCTGCTGTTGATGTTCATGTTGTTTTGAACAGGCAACTCCTCAAAGGCCAGTGGAGTGACGCGTCTCCACACATCAAAGGCCCTGCGAATAGCATCGTAGATCTGCTCTTCTCCCAGTGAGGAGGGGATGAGCTGGTTCAATATACTAGAAGCCAGAAGACCAAGTATACTATGGTTAGTATGTGAAACATTCAATTTCATTATCTTGTTTGTACATTTCACGGATCAACCTGTAGGTGATGTGGTCTTTGTCCCACCGCTGCCCAGTGAGCGTGTAGCGTTTCTTCCGCAGTCCAATGCCAATCTCCTCTGGATTTCTGTCGGGGTGGCCACAACGAGGTCGATGCATAGCCCTACACACACAGACACACACACATGTTAAAGTGCCTGGTGTAGCTGCTGAGAAATGTAACATAAAGCATTTTGGTTGTATTTTGGTCTTTTTTTCTACTATTAATACAAAGCTGAAATAAGCATATTTACTTTCTTGCTTAAAGTTGGACAAAAACACTGATTCTGAACTGATTTTGTCCCTGTACAGAAAATCAAAGCTACCACAACCAGACAACCGGTTAGCTTAGCATAAAGACAGGAAAGAGAAGGGAACGTCTAGCTGAGTTATGTCCCCCCCCCAAAAAAAAAAAAAAACATCCCCCACCATATCCTTTCTACTCTTCAGTTTTGATGTTGATTTTCAAGCTTTAAAACTCTTGGTGGGCAAAAAATTGTTTACCTTTTGACAGAGCCAGGTTGTTTTCCCAAGTCACCTGCCTTTATGCCAGAGGCTACTTGTAGCCAGAGGCCCTCTTTGCCAGGCAAGGGAGGCAACTGCTTGGGGCCCCAGGCCAGTAGGGGCCCCCCGAGGGCTGACAATAGTTAAACTACATACAGCACTGACTGTGTCGTAGACCTCCCTAAGAGGACCCCGACTCTCACTGCATTGCAAGTAGCACATAATTCAGTGTAAACCAAATGTCTAATGAAACAAGGAAAGTGAGGAGGAGCTATCGTTCTGGGAGTGAAAGAAAGAGAAGAAAAAAGAGGAACAGGAGAAAAAAGATAGATAGTGGTAAGTGGAGCAGCGGTGATAATGATTAAATATAATACTAAAGCTAGATGATGCTAGTGTAGCTGTAATTTTGGTGAAAAGATGGTTGAATAACAGAACCACACATATTGTTTCTTTTGTTTACTTTGACATTTAACATGAGCTAACTTAGCTAACCAAGTTAGCAGAGCAGCAGAGCACCAGAAGAGAAGCTAGCTTAGCTAGCAGGTTGCAAATAATCAGCTAACTCGGATTATACTTTTAGTAAACTGATGAAATCTGTTTCCAACTAAGATGAATGTCAAGTTATGAATGCTTCAGATGCAAAGAAATTTGGACAAGTATACTATAAATCACAAAAGTGTATTATGTAAGTTATTGTCCTATGTGCAGTGTGGTGTGTATTTTCCTTATCTTAAGCAAAGCGGTTTTATGACGTGTACATTTTTGCCTGGGGCCTTAACAGACTCTAGAATCGGCACTGCTTGTAGCATCTGCTATACATATGTGTTAGTGGTATATTTATTCACATTTAACGCTCAGAAGAAAAAGTAAATCAATTTTTGAACTAGTGGAACTATTCTTTTAAAACCTTGTACTATTTTCTGAACTCTATATGGCCTCATAAAATGCATAAACAAAATAATCTGACTGGAACTTTTTTAGAATATAATAGTTGTGAGTGATAATATGAAAACACTGATCTGGCCATATTTTTGCGTGTTAGGAAACAGCCAGAGCCATGCAATAAATTGGTTTAGGATGTGTGGTTGTTGTGTGGTTTGCTAGTCAGATTTCTCAACTGGAAAACTGAAATATGTGGCCATGTATTTTTCCATCTGTACCATAAAATGCAAGAAATCTAATTTAAAAAGATAAATAAATAAATTAGGAAAGATATATATGTATATGCTTTTAAACACTGCACACAATCCCTGGATTTAGCTTGTGGTATTGTTGCAGGTCTGTGAGACAAGCATCTTCCAGAATACAACCATTGCTACAAATTCAATATGAAGCTTACGAAATAGTGGCCGGGTCCATCTCTCCAGTCACCTGCAGCCCATAGAAGCGCTGCATGTCACTAATAGCCTTGGATAGAATCTGAGCCGACTGCAAGGTGGACATCTGCCTACTCGCCTGAGACAGGTAGCCAAACTTACGGAGCCATGCCTGGAAGAAGAAAACAGGAAATTCATTTTGCTTAGTTTGACGTGTCTGTTTTTATGTATGTGTGAATGACACATGGATGGTGCATGTATATGAAAGCTTGTGTTGAGGGAGGCAGTCTAATGCTAATACAGGAACAAACAAAATAACTGGAGAGAGCTTATGAGGAGTTAAAAAAAGAGAAAATACAGATAGAAAACAGATGGCTCCTATTAACTTTACGACATTCCTGCTTTCTCATTCCTGCACTGATAGCCAAGATGGAGAGGAGAGGAGAGGTAAGGAGAGGTAAGGAAGATAGAGGAGGGGGAAGGGGGGATGAGGGCTGGAAACATGAAAAACTAAAGAACTCTTGGCAGTAAGTATCTGCATGACAGTCCACTGGTACACTAGATAAACACACAGCTCGACATGTGTGTACGCTTCCCGTCTAGTAGCACATAGGAATTTGTTCCTCTTTGTTGTGTTGCCTAACATTAAAAGTAAGTGTGATAAGCCAGACACTGGCAAATGCAAAAGGACGCCTTCACTGATTTTGAACTGGCTTCTTTTTGCTCTAGTTTGGGTTCTACATGTACATCAATGACATTAAACTTCCCTCTATTAAAATGTCTCTTTTCTTCTAGCCAAAAATGCCTCCAGATGACATCACTTGGAGGACCCTTCAGTTTAGATTATCCCTTCTTGTTGCTCATGCTATGGATTTTGTATTCATGGTCAACTTCCCTCTGTGGAGCTGCCTCAGATGACATCGTCCAAACTCCTAATGATAAAAAGCTCCTCCGGGTTTTTCAGCTAGAAGTAGAGACACATTTTAATATAGGGACGTCAAAGGGAAGTTTAAAAGCATTCATGTACAGTTACACCCTAAAACTACTGCCATAGAAACCTAGTTGAAAATTGCCAGGTGAAGTCGCCCTTTAAGAAATGGGTTAAAATCATAAGCTAATATATTGAAATAGAAGAAAAAATCTCTCCCAGTTGGGTTATTAAGTTATTTACATGTATTCCAAAAAAGTTATTCCTTACTTAGCATTATATTACACTGCCAGCCAGTATTGGAATTCACACTGGTCCAGGACAGGGGGTAGTTACATTATAATAGGACAAATAAATGAATTCCTTAAATGTCCTTATATGGGCTTATAGTACAACTAAATCCTTTTATAAGGATGTACTACTTGTCTGTTATTTATAAATGGTTCATAGCTTTTACCTCATCACAAAATCATTCTCCTACCACTAAGGATAAACTATATTTACATTCTCTCCATGTGTGTAATAAGCTACAAGTGCAGTGTTGATGTCGATTAGAGGAAGATGGTTAAAAGGTCAAATAACATCCACGTAGTATAACTGCCAACCTGTTACTTACATGTTTGGCAAACACAGCCATAAACATACAAGGAATCATAGTATAAAGTGCAAATTAGTTGAAATGTAAAGTCATTACTCTTTACAAGTATCACTGCACAATCTTGTAGAAGTCTATATGGTGTCTATATGTGGTCTGTACCTCAGCACTGAAACCTTCTTCCTCTGGGATTTCTGCCACTGTTCTGCACATGATCAGGGGGAATAAAGACAACAGTGTGATTGTGATCTGTATCCAGGCTTGTTGAGATGCCATCTTCATGCTTGGCTGCCTGTGGTCCACCAGATGGGAGGTCAAAGTCGTAGAAGATGCAGTGATAAAAACAAGCCTGCTAAAAACTGCTTCGTCCAAAAGGCAGGATTCAGGACAAAGTCTTGGTGGTTTTATTCTCTTTACATTTAATTACAAGTTCTGGAAAATTGAGCTATCTGCTAATTTTGGAGAGGACAGCCACAGAGGCTATCACACAAATTAAAAATGTTATTAATCCATTCCTGGTTGCAAGCGTTCGTCTTTGACCCGGGACAGCAGCGGTGTCTTCATGCCTACAGCTTCTGTAGCCAGCAGGCGAATGAAGTCCTTGCCCCTTTCTGACATCCACAATGGCTGATCTGCAGCCGAGAGGAGGCTACTGTGAGAAATCCTTCGAAATTTCACAACCTTCTGCAAACACAAGTCCAACGCTAATAATGAGCGCATGAAAAGTGTCTCAAGAGTTGACCGGTTTCAGAACTTGGTGCAAAATTACGCACACAAAGAAACACCTTGAAAGCAGCGAAGGGTTTAATTTCCACTGTTTTCGATCAATGCACCTCTCCGAGTTTTGACACTGAAAGGAAACGCGTTGGGCAGATATTTTGGGATAAAAGATTTCTACTGTTTCTTAAAAAGAGGACCCTCCTCCATCTTGGTGAATAGCACAACCACATCAGAGGGGACAGAGTAGGCAAAGGTCAGTGTGCCATCTGCCGTTCGAGTGGGAAACTACAGCAGCAGGGGGTCCACGTGATCACATTGCTGCGCACGTCACGCTGGGTTTAAAGCCCAACTTCACTACCAACTCATACGAATGCTACAAGCGGCATTAATGACAACTCAGTTTGTCTCAGCAGGCAGGACGTCACTTAAATACATTTCAAGTTGTTTACTGTTCAATTTTCAGGTACCGACACCATAGCCTCAACATCCACGATCTTCAGTATCGTTTCATTACAAGCAGAAGGAAGATTTAAACCATCGCAAAGCTGTTATATTACACACAAATACTTGAATTGTGCATGTTGTCATGGTTACCATTTTCTAATAATGTATTATAGGCTTTTCCAGTTTGCTGTACAAAGCTCATAGCTCTGCTGTGAATTATTGTTTGGGACAGGAATAAAAAAAAAAACAACTTTGGACTGGCTTTCAAGTTTATTCAGAATGCTAATTGCAGTAGTGTTAATGTCATTGCTCGATTTGTGAAAGTTTCCTGTTGCCCCTCTTGACCAAGGTGGTGAGGATGATGAGGAAGAAGCCTACAGTCCAGATACCTGCTACAATCAGCACCACTGTCAACAGTACACCTGAAACAAATGAAAAGGAAATCCGTATCAGATCCACTTTAAATACAGTGGGCATAGTTCTTCCAATTAAGCCTACATAAAGAAAAAACAGGCAGATGAATAGAGCACAGATCATGTAAAGAAAAAAAGAAGTAGTTACTGAATTGAGGCCTGTCTGGCATTTCGATTCTGATGGGTCCATATGACAGGAGGCCCTGGATAGGGTCTGTCATCACTGCCTCTCTCTTACTAATCGAATTACAGTTCTGTGAAGAAAAACACACATCACACTTCAGAGACTGCAAAGTAAAACTGACAAAAACAGTAAACCCTACAAATCAGACACTTCTTGTCATTTGTGAAGTGGTGTGTTAGGCTCACTTTCACACACTTTCTGTGAAGACCTGACCAGCGTTAAGACCAATACACAAACAAATAAGAGTCCTAATGATACCAGCATGTTGCAAGGATGAGTAGGAGGAGAGTAGGATGAGTAAGCTTACAGGTATGCAGGATATGAGGTCTTCTCGATCACAGAGCTGCACAGTGCAGTGGAGATAGAGTTCGGGTGGATCTGCTGTAAATCGAAACATGTCAAAACTGTAGCGAACGGTGGAGCCCTCTCCATTACGCCCGGATTGTCCATCACTCCCGTTAAGGAAGTAGACGGTTTGGTCGTTCACACACCTGAATAAAGAGATGGGGAGAAGGAGAAGGGGTGGATCTTGGCAGTGTGTAAAACCAGAGCTGAAATGATCTGTTAAGTCATTGGGATGATCAAACCCGTTCAGAAGCAGAGTGTGAACCGATCCCTGGGTACTGTTGGGCTGGGAAGTCTGTGTAGCCCAGCACTCATTAACTCGAAGCAGGAAAATATCTCCATGCTCTCTCACGGTCACCTCGACATACACCTGAACACATTTTACAAGAGTTACGATTTAAAGCCATACCTCATAAGACAAAGCACTTCACCAACATTTGACTGATAACAGATCCTGAACTATTACAGACCTTGTCGCTGAGTTCTATAGTGGGGGCGCTGCTGAAGGCTTTCGTAAAGGTGTGGTCTGTGTACAGCATCATCTGTATCGTGATGTCGACTTCATCTGCATGTATCACTGCCTCGCTGTCGTGTGCAGAGGAGGAGGAGGTAAACAAGCTCTGCTTTGCTGACTACAACTTCAAATTGATACTGACAGTTTTGATGCAGTGTTTACCGCAGCCTGATATGGTTTGTGTTTTGTAGGAGAGACTAGTCAAATTTAGTTCTAGTGGCCTGTGATAACCTAAAAATTAGCCACTTCATTCACAGAGGAAGTTCAGGAGATGTGGCTGAATGGATGTCTTTCAAATGCCAATTTAAAGCATAGAGTATAAATAAACTAAATAAAGTATCCAGCATATGAATAAAATAGCCAGTCGTGTCGCAAGGCTTGGTTACCTGAAAAAGGGGATGAGTGGGAAAGGAAGGCTGACTCTTCTGATGTATGGATAATCACATGTGTAGTTCATTTTAATGACTGGATCTCTGATGATGTTTCCAATAACCTGAGGGTCTGATATTAAACTCAGTGAGTAGGAGATGTGCGTGTAGTTTTTCTGTAGGAGGGAAGGAGAATCAAAAAATGCGATTTATAGAAGAATCATTGGTTAAAGAACATCGCTGAATTTAGATCGTTCCGTGAAATGTAGTGCTGTGGATGTAAACAGATTTTATTGGAGTTGTACCACCAATAGCTTGCCTCCACAAGTCAGATATTTATCTTTGGGTAGCCTGGCCATGTAGTATGCCACACCACCAATGACCTCTCTCTGAGCACGACACGATTTGTTGGGCAAGTGCAGAGACTCCAGTGGCACATTGTGATATTTAAAGAAATCTTCTGCCGCACTGATTGATATGTAGTCTCTGCCACACATGACATTAATGTGGGCATCTGTAAAAATCAAGGATCATGAATATACATTAAGTTTAAGAAATACAGTGGAAAGCATATTAAGAAAAAAAATATTGTGATAAATTCTGATATTTGTTGTATTTGTTACATTTGAGAGGGATACTTTAAAAACCTCCACGTGACCAATATTATATACACAGTTTGCAAATATTTGAGCTCCACATGTAACAGTCTAATAAACTGCCCAGTATTTTCTATGCACGAAACCATCAATTTAATAATAGTATTTCAAAAGATGCGGGCATTTGCTGTTCTAGATTTTTGTTCTAGAGGGCTCGCAGGGGGTAATTATGCTGAATTGGTTACATTATTGGAAACGTAGGATTCAAAATTTGGGCATAAAAACAAAGAACTAACCAGCTTTGTGTGTTTCATTTCACTTTCACCGCATTGCCCTTCTATGAAACGTAATGAAACTAAGTTGTTCATAATGGCGACAGTACAGTACAGTAGCAACATTTATTGTGTTAGATTACTTATTAGAAAACAAGATAAAGTAATAATACATTGGTTGCCTACTTTGGTCACACCGGTCTGCATAATATCCCAGGATACAGTTGCAGCGTCTCTGGTCTTTGGACAGCACACATCTTGAGGGGTCAGTACAGTGCTCCACACTGCAGATCCCTGCAGAGACACGGGGAGGACATGACTCAGTAACCCGCAGAGCTACAACCCAGCTGACATGTCTGCAGCGGCACTCATTCTTACCTTCAACACAGTGGCGCGTGAAGCCAAGAAGCACGAGGACCACGCTCAGCTAATTTGAAGAATGAATATTTATATACTTTTTTAACTTCCTAGCGAAGCAATACCACGTGGGTTTGGCGCTTTAGCAATAGAAACAAACATTTCGCATAGTTTCTTAAATTTATGAACAGATATTTAAAAAAAAAATAATAAAAAAATAAAAGGTTCGTCTGCACCTACCTTCATGCCTATTTGTGTCATTACTGTAAAAATACTTATAAATGTTAGGTTTAAATACAATATTAGGGTCAAACAGTCCCGATATCTCCCTGTTGTCGTGTTTGAACACCCGCTGCTCTCTAATCACGAACACCTGTTAGTTTGGCCTCTCTTCCTTGGAGCTCGTGCCCGCTTCATAATAGGATGTTTTGTGGGAAGTGCTGTAGAACCTTGTCCTGCTGCCTCATTATGCTGCTAGTATCTTCCGGTTGGTTTGTTGGACGAAATAATACATTTGAGGAACTCATTTGACTGTTGAGAATTGGGATTAGCATTTTTTAAAATGCAATTTCTTGCTTTTCATCATTTTATAATTGTTGTAACGTAAAATAAGGGCAGTTATAATAATTACAAAACCCTACACTTCACACTTTGAAAGGAACTAACATTGTAACTTCATACCTAAACTTCTATATTTTAACGTTTACTGAACATTATCCACACACGACTCACTTTTTACAGTGATTAAACAGAAAATATCAGTCAGTCTCCACCAGGTGTCACTATTGCCAGCTTTGGGGAGGTTCGCCCATTATTTATAGTTAGTGAAATAACAATGACTGTTATGAATTTTGAAGCTTTTATGTTAACCAGTAAGTTGCCAACCAAAAACACACTGGATCCTGTAGTTAATAAATCCAAACATACCACGAAAGATGTTTGTATTTTTGTGTTGTTGTGTCAGACGGTCAAAATGTGTATGGGGGGGCTTTGCCATGAAGGACGTATGTTAGGAATTCGCACTGTCCAAACGGACCAACATAAATGGGTCAATGTATCTCCTACTGTGCCAAGTCATCATGCCCACAGGCTGGATTCCACATTCTCAGATATGGGCAGGCAGGCCTCAGTTCTATCTGGGTGGACACCATCTGTTTTTTATTGGGACAGAACAGAGCCAGAAGACGTCGTTCCTGAAGGAGGCACCGTGACTGATGAGGTAGGCCTGGAGGTGGCAGGTCTCACATGTCTTCATGGTAAAGGGTTTGTTTAGCATTATTCAAATGGCATCTCTGCTTTTATTACTGATTAAGTATGTATCCAATAACAGTCCTCTAAAACTACATAGCATGATGACCCTTGCTTTGGACTTTTAATATCTCGGGGTTTTATGCCAACAGATCTACAACAGTTTTATGCTGGTATTAGGGCAGAATTGTAAAGGAGAATAAAATGCGAAAATCAGGGAGTTTTAACTAACACAACTGATCTTTAAGCAATACAAATTTATATTCTATCTGCTTTCACAAATAAAAATACTCTATCTCATAATCTGTTTTTAAAAAAAGGAAGTTGTGTAAAAGCCAGAAAAATGAAAAATTATTGAAACCATGTTTGGTTAAGCATCAATTCAAAAAGTATTCAATTAAATTCAAAAGGTGTTACTAGGATTTACATTTTGTTTGCAGTTTTCTTACAGTGCTGCAATGACTCAGGAATAATTTGGATCCCAAAAGAAATAAACCAAACAGTAGGAACACTGGTAGTTTTATTAATAATGGATCAAAGTGGTAAGAAAGGTTTTAAAGGTTTGTGCTTTACAAAGTATTGTGATGAATTAAGAAAGTGTGTCTTCTCTGTCCAAACGAACTTGGGGGAAAAGGAATTTTATGTTTGTAAGTGGTGGAAATGTCATAAAGTCACCAAAGCAAAATATCAATTTCTCTAAATTTGTTTTGCAAATTACAGTAGACATTTGTTGAATCATCTCCATTTGCAGCATCCTGCAGGGATTCTTGGTCTCGTCGGCAGTGGTGCAGTGCCACCCTGGTGTTGTGAAATAGCCGGGTTATAGGAGGTGTTTGTCATCGGCCTGATTCACAACACCAGCTGCAGCACTCACACCTGAGAGGCAGGTTCTTCTGCTGCTGGGGGAATTAACGCAGACACACAAACCTTCACATAGATCTAGGTTGTACAACACCCGCAGAGAGGAACAAGCAACACCACTGCAGGAAACAGTGTACCAGGCTAATTAGATTTTAGTTGTGTAATCTGATTTCATCTACATAGCAAGTGATTTGCACTTTGTTACATATAATAATAAACAATGAATAAAGGGCAGAAGTCTTTAACTGTAGGACTGCATAGTGCAGCAGTGTGTATATCATAGCACTTCCCTAATCTTTGTATGTGGCCATAGATGAACTCAACATCTTTGTACAGTATGTGGAGCAGCCAAGACAGAATGAGCCTCCATCTGTGTTCTCTCAGGCCAGACTGAAGGACAGAGGGTGTGGGTCTCAAACTTAACAGAGGGGATGGTTGGTGATTGTCTCTAAGATTTCCATGTGCACTTGTGTATAAGTGTCTCAGTGGAAGACCGTCTTTGCTGCTTAAGGTTTGACAAGACATTTGCCATGCTATTGCTGCATACTTTATTGGGTATGGGTAAAGTGCAATGCATTTTAAACCAGATTTGTGCATCAAATACCGAAGAAGTCCAGTAAATTTCAAATATGTGTGGGTATGACCTCTCCATTTCAATTTCAATTGTTCTCAATAGAAAAAATCATGTATTCAAGATTTTCCACATATTACAGTGAATCCTAATGTGCCTAGCTAAGAGATCTCTTTGTTATCCCAGAAATCACCCAAGACAGAAAAGAAATATCCCCCGAAGTCTTCTAGTTGACTTCTAGCCAACCATCTGTCAGGGGGACAGGACAGTTACTGCATTACAGCCTTTGGAAACAATGGCATCATTAATTGTGGATTGCGACTTACTTACATTGAAGTGGTGGGACTGCAAATATTGAAAACTGATAATCCTCAGTAATATTCATCCACACTTTACTCTGCATATAAATGAGCTAAGAACTCATCTTGAGTTTGCTGTGTAAATGTTCCTGAGACACCACTCCTCTACAACTTGTCTTTATATGACAGTGTTTTATTTTTCTCATCTAACAATTAAACTGCTGACTGTCCCCATGAGCGTTAATAATTCAGCATAAATTAATTGGTTATATTTACTAATGGAATTACTTACAAGACCCAAGTAGGACTTTATGGAGGATAAAAGTATTTTGCTACAAAAAACCTGTGAGTTGATGACACACACCAGAGGGTGTGATCAATTCTATCAATCTTAACCATGTTATGAGATGTTAAATAAGCAGCTAGAATCCTGTATCAGACAAGAATTGGACATTCTTCTACTAAACTCCAGCAACTGGTCTCCTCACTTTCCTGGGGTTTT
This sequence comes from Channa argus, assembly GCF_033026475.1. NCBI lineage: Eukaryota > Metazoa > Chordata > Actinopteri > Anabantiformes > Channidae > Channa > Channa argus. The sequence continues at coordinate 23,223,362 of NC_090200.1, forward strand.
TTTGAATTGGGGTTGTACATAATAATGTTAGAGTGATATAACTATTGTAAAGTGAAAACTGATAAAGGTGTCCAATTTTAAAAAGGTATACAGACTGAAAATTTACCACACTCTTACTGTGAAAATCTAAAGACTTGAGATTGCTGTATATGTTTAATAATTACTGTAAAAACAAACTGTAGAAAATGGGGCTAAATGGGGAAAAAAAACTCAACGAAAAAAGTAAAGAAAATTTGAAAATATTTTCAAATAAAAAAGGCAACTAAAAATTACATTTGTTTTTTATTCAAAATCAATAAAGTTACAAACATGAAACAATTAAATGGGAAAACGGTAGAAAACAAACTGACAACAGGAATGTGACACACAGATGTATCTGTTAACACACCGATGAATAGTAGCCTGTTACAAACAAAATGGCAGACATTTGAGTGTGTCTCCTGAAGCAAAGGTTTTCTGTGTGTGTGTGTGTGTGTGTGTGTGTGTTGATGTTGCCCTAGTTCATCAGTAATTCCATCTGCACCAGTCTCGCGTTGGTGTCCCCAGCCATGTTGTAGGGAATCATACCAGCAAAGGTGATCAATGCTCTGGCCTGGCTGCGCAGTTGCTGTTGAAAGGAGCAGGTATTTAACAGAAAAAGACACTGTTGCCAAAATAAGAGAATCTTCTTGTCCCAACTGAGACAACAACATTGTATGCATGTAGAAATATTACCATCTGTTCCCGATCACATGACTGGTTACATCTAATCTTTTACATGTAGAATTTACTATATATAAGCGACTATTTAGAATTAGCAAGACCATGCACATTTATTTTTCTTATATTACACACACAAACACACACAGATGTCAACAATTAGTAAAATAATCACCATGTCTCTGTCCTCTATGGTCCTCTGTGGTCTTCCTGATGTGCCTGCTGGTGCACCCTTTAGGCGTTTGTACTGAGTGAACAAAATGTTCATGGTGGCCAACAGCACCTCCGACAGGTTGTGACGCACCTGGAGAAGGAGAAAGTTTAACAAAAAAAACCTACATCTTTAGGAAATAAAAAGATCAATACTGTGTGGTGACAAAAACTAAAACGGATCACACCTCATCACTGAAGTTCCTGAATGCAGCCACTCTCTCCTCCACGCTGTCCTGACTAAGAGGAAGAAGCTTTAAACGCTCCATCACCTTGAAGGGAGAGAGGGACAAAATGTTAACAGAGAAGCAGCACAAAATCTTCACTACAATATTGTATCAATTTCCAGATTTATAACGTGTACATGATGAAAAGAGGTATTTAATTACATCTTCAAATATTATCAGAGCTGTACTCACATCATAGGCTCTGTCGACATGACCTGCGTGGTATTCGTCAAAGAATGTCATCAGGTCTAACAGCAGGTAGAAAGTACTATCAACTGACTTCTCTCCTGCTATGCCCTGAGAACGATACCTGCATTTGACAGAAAATCCACCTGTTATAGACATGATGTGATGCACGTATATGACCAATAGCAGTTAACCAATATGTGTTTTTCAAATGCCAATGCCAACCTTCAGAGAGCAGGAAGGCCGATGGCTGATTTATTATGCTGATATGTTTTTTATTAGATAATTTTACATTACATAAATACAAATTGATAATAAGTGAAAGACATATATGCTCAACTTATCATTTGATTGATATTGAAATACATATGAATGACTTGATATATAAGTAATTTTTAAAAAAAGATCTATCAGCAAACTAAACAAATTCAGAGCCATATTGGAATAATGTTTTTTTTTTTCTTATATTTGTAGACCAAAAAGAATACCTGATAAAACTACTTTACTGTAATTTAAAATATTTTAAAATACACACTCTACGTTGGGTACACATACTGTAGCTGAAACTAATCCACTACAATAAATTCTCAATGGAAGAAAGTTAATCTACAGTATTCTGTTTTTTGCTAAAACTGGGCTGTATGATCATTCTGGAGGCTGTAGTGATTGTTTCTATTTTATGTTTTATCACATCTGTAATAATGAAGTTAGGCTAAGTACAGAAATACTTCTCTGTATAACACATCTTTCACAATCATCATAGAGTTGAATCAACTTCTCTAAAAGAGTTAAAATCAAACTAAACACTATCACCTTCATGACAAGAGGGTTTATTGTAGGACTGCTGGATAAGAGTTAGTTTTGACCAGGTGTCCCTAATAAACTGACAACGGGGTGAAAATCTATTCTTCTACAGTAAAGTCACAACATAGACTCAGGTTCTTCCTTAAATTTAAATATGCTCCTCATAAAATCAATAATAGTTCAGATATTAATCACTCTATGTCACCCTCTCCGATCCTCTTTCCTCAGTTTCTGTCATGGTATTCACTGCTACTTAGGAAGCGACACCTGGAAGAGGAAGGGCTGGGTTTGGAAGGGTGGGCTGCTGTCAGAAAGTCCACCAGAACTTGCTAAGCTTTAAGATTTGTGGTACACTGGGCAAAAAGTAATTAATGATTAGCCAACAAGCTCGCTGTTATTAACACAATGTTGAATGGGAGAACGTGAGCAGAGTTGGTCTTGCTGGTATTTTGAGTTTTACTCGATATACAATTTAGTCACTTCTTTTGCACGCACAGTAACAAATCAAGTGTAGTGATGTACAGGTGTAAACTAAGCCAAGTTTTAAATCACTTGGGCACATATGTGTATGGGTTTACCTTTCAGCAATGGCCACTGCAGTGTTTTTTAGTCTTTCCTTGTTGGACTGAGGAGCGCTGACCTGAGCAATGATTGGACTCAACAGTCTGTTCATCAGCTCTAGCACCTTATCTGGGTTCTATGCAAACAGTAAAAAACAGTCTTTCACAATTATTGTTGTGCAGTTTATGGATGCAAGGATCACATGAAAAGTCTACTCACCTTTGCCAGCTCATAGAGTTTTACAGCCTCCTCAAACAAGCCCTTATTCTCAGCCTCTAGAGCCACTTTACTGATAATTGCTCTGGTGTCACCAGCAAACTTATCTATGACTCCGGGCTAAAGAAAGGGGGAAGAAGACAACCGTGAAACTGAGAAAACTGCTCTATTTCTGTGGTACAGCAGAGGATAAGCATAGAGTAACAGTTATTTATTTGCTAATTTGATTTGATTTCACCTAGGAATTTCCCTTCGGCAGGTCTCCCACTCAATGTCTCTCCATATATTCCCCTCAAAAGCCTATGTAAGGCAACATACACTGCCATCAGAATTGCCATGAACCTTTTAATTAATATACAACTTTAAGACATTTCTTTTTTCATTCTTTTGGCCTATCCACCACAGCGGCTTACTGATGCAAATTTCCCCAATGCTGGGGTTAGGGATGGGCTATTGGGGGTTCAGTGTCTTGCCCAATTTAACATCTGGTCAGGAAGACTGGGGCTTAAACCTCTAAACCTATCGGTGGGCGGCCACTCTACGAACTCAGCCACTGCCGCCCCATATAACTCTGAGACAGTGCTAAAATCCACAGTGCTAGTCATGTAGGTGGAATAAAATGTGCAGAAATTTGAATTTCAGGGGGAAGAAGCAACCTCAAACATCATATTTTGGAAACTGTGATAAATGTCAAGAAACTTGGGAAGCTTGAATGAAGCGTTCGAAAGAGATGTTTGATCCATGACAGTAGAACAGAGTGCTGCTAAATGGTGGGTGTCACAACATGTAGGAGACGTGATGACTGACTGAAACCCTCAAATAGAACAAAGAAAAAGAGTACCAGAGAAAAAATGGCAAGAAGAGACAAAAAGAGAAAAAAATAAAAGTGCTGGAAAGCTAGTGACAGACAGAAGCAAGTAAGAAGAAACACACTAACCTACCACAGAAGACAAGAGAGAGACATAAAAGAATGAACTTTTCTACCTTCCTGCTGCCGTCCTTCTCCAATCTTCCCAACAGCATGTCGAACTAGAGACAAAGTCAAAAATACCATATCAAAACATCTAAAGTATTTAAATTTAATAGCAGAGAAATGCTGTAGTATGCTAGTATAATATAATGCAAAGAAAAACAAGGACTGGAAAAAAATACTTAATTATAAAGCTCATCATAGTCATAGTTTTGACACTTGAAAAAACACAACTGTGATCAATGTGGGAGGAGGAGTTTGTTCTGTCCACTTATATAAAAAAGAAGCATCTTACTGAATAAAAAACAAAGACAGTTAAGCTGTGTCTTTGTCAAGTGGCTATTTCAGCTATCCGCCAAAGGGAATAGTCTTAAAATGTTAGGAATTAGAATTTTTCCTCTGTAAGTTTGCACCAAGTAATAATAGCTGCAATACAGGTACAAATACCAATATTCTGCACATAGAAAAAAAGAAGAAAAAGAAAAAGAAGAAAAAGTATTTCTGTTTTAAGACACAGTCAACCTGATGTTGTTTCCTCAGAAGAAATCCTTCCTCAGACACTACACAGTCATCAGCATGTAACAAGGCCACATCACCTAATCTGTCATCCATTGGAAACTTATTTCTAGCTTTACTGAATGTGCTAACATGGATTTTAATTCTGCGTGAGCATTTTCTCTAGTAAGACCTTGAGTCAAAGTAGGTCACTTACCTCTCGACTCTCAATAACAAGCTCACTGACACAACGCATGAACATGTTTTCCCCCTGGCTGTCCTTCTCATTACTGCAAAAAAATAAAATAAAAAACACAAAGTATGACTTAGAAATGGTGATTATGACTTACAGTTGATAAAGTTGATCACACTTTTCCCTCTCACTTCACTATCTGTATAGTATAGGGTGAGAAAATCCTAAAACAGGATGTTTATCAGATCGAGTGTAGGAATATTTACCGTAAGAAGTAGAAGTACTGCAGGGCCTCCCTAGGATCAGTGGACTCAAATTTGCGAGTGTAAAGCATGAGCAGACGGATAAAGTTGAGGCGACGTACCATAGGAGGGTCCCCAGGCTCCTGACTCACTGCACAGGCACAAGAGGAAAGCACCATTTAAAAGCAATACTTCTTTGTGTGTGTGGACGACCCTACAAAATAAAGGTTGCAGTACTCACACAGCTGAGCACTTTGGCCAGATGACTTTAGAAGAAGCCGGAGCTCGTACAGAACCAGCGCCACATGCACAGCATGACTCCGAAGTCTCTCAACACGAAACAAAAAAGCCACTGCTGCCTCAAATTGAGCTGTCAGGAACAACACCTGGAAATAAAGAAAGGGCTGCTGGCTTGCAGAAAAATGGGATTCGCCTGTTGGACAAAAGATAATAAGGCAGAGTGGGTTTAAAAGAGAATAAAAAAAATGTATTGAGAAATACTTTTATGAAAGGTTTTTCATTTATAGCTAAGTGTAATTCCTGGAGGAAAGAAATTGCACCTCTAATGTCAGATCTTTTCCCACCCATATGATTATTACTGATGTCTAACCCTCCTTATGTTTGGCTTCTAAAGGCAAACATATTTTTTTTCCTATACTATATTAATTCTGCAACAAATAAGCTATAAGATGCTTATATCACATGGCATGAGTGTTCTAAAATTATCAACATATTTCATGGCAGCAGAAGAATGCTAAGAGCCACCAAACATAGACACTGAACTACTTTGCTCTAACTACTGGTATCTCTGAAAATAGGAAATTGTAGTATCATAATAATATTAAATATTAACTGCATATTGGACTCAATAGAGTAATTCTATTGACCTGTAGATGTTTTCAGTTTGCAGAAATTAACTATGGTTAGTGGAGGAAGGTCTACCCTGGAAAGTGGGTGGCCAATGAGCTCCAAGTGTGAATGAATACGAATGATACGTGTGTAATTTCTTGCACCACAAAATTCACAATTCTCTGCTTAAAAGAAAAAGAAGGAGTTTTCAATCTTGTCTACAGGTCTAATTAAGAAAAGAATATACTTGTCTTTCTTGCCTATCGCCTTATTAAAGAAAATATTGTAGTATTATTGCTGAGGTTTTTAAATTTAATAAACAGGTAATAACTTTTTGATGGGAAGAGCTTTATACTCGGTCTATACATACTACCTCAAATTTTAATTATAGTTGCTATGGCAACAAACATGCAAGAAAAATTCAGAAATCGTTTTGTCAAGTGCAGGTACTTAGTCATCAAGTTTACTTTTTAATTATAATTCCTAATCCTCGTGCTGGCTGAAAGTTTGAGGGGTAGTGCGGGGTGGACCATGTCAGCCATTTTAGAGCCTTATCTCAGACTTACAGCACTTTAGCTCAAAAAGAAAAAGCGTATGAAAGAAGAGAGAGAGCAGGAGAGAGTGATGGAGAGAAGGAAAAGGAGAAACGAGGAGAGATAAGTGTGTGTGTGTATGTGTGTGAGAGAGAGTTGTGGGGTGAGGGCTTCTGTACAGTGTACAAACAAGAAATGAGAAAGAACAAATGCACAGGAAAGAAGGGAAGAACATTTGAAAGTGGATGAAGGCTATGGTAGAGGAATGAACGAGGGGAAACAAGGGTGCAGGTGCAAGGAGAAAGAGGGATAAAGGATAAAATAAGAGGATGAACATTCAGCAAATTAGGGACGAAGGAACAGAAAATAGACAAGGCTAGCAAGCACTTCCAGTAAATCAAGTAAGGCTTTATGTCCCGCTGTGAAGCAAGATGGAGAACAACACCGAACACTGTGCCAGACAACCAAGGAAGCCGAGGAGCACAGAGGAAACAGAATGAGGCTTCAGGCTGTACCTCCCACTGAGCAAAGGGAGAAGGACAGGGAAGAAGGAAAGAGAGAGTGAGTGCTATATTGAGAGAGAAAAGTGGAGTGCAGTCTTATCTAAACGGAGCAGGTCAGCTTGTGGAGAAGGCAACATTCAGGGGAGAGAACTTTACTTTCTGAGTCTGTGGGAGAGACGACCTAATAGCCTCATGAGCTCCCATTTTGTGTCTGAGGAGTACGTGGTTTTACAAGTACAGTGCATTCAGAAAGTATTCCCAGCGCTGAAGAGTTCAGCGCAGCTTATTCATTCTCAGAATCTTGTCAATCTTCGGATAGCATCTTAAAATCAACTAAAAAAATTGATTCTGGCTCAATCTTCCGCAAAATCATAAACACTTTTTCCGGTCTACTATTAAGAATCGTTTTGAATTTGCTACCGTTCTGAGTGACACATCATGCTGAGGCTCAAAGGCACTGTAGTATTAACAGCTGTTCTACAAACAAAACTGAAGAAAAAAAAAAAAAGATATTTCAGAAACAAAACTGAGATAGTAGTCGGTGTTAGTTTATTTGTTTAAACTATCCAAAAGACCCCTGTGTTTTTCTATTGAGGGAACAATACATTTATGAATGTAAAAGGAGCCTTTAAAACAAAATACAGAAAACAGCCTGCTACATTAATCATTTTGCTATTCTACTTTAAAAAGTCTGTTGAAAAGGGGTCAGATAGAAAAATATAGCGACATTTGTGCTCGTGCCCCTTCTGTAATGATAGAGGAAAAAAAAAATGGAGACAAAGGGAGCCTAGGTGATGTGGTTGTAAGAAGTTGCTGTGAAGCTGTTAAAGAGACACAGACAGACTGAGATAAATAAAGGTACATACCATAATCCTCCAGCAGCTGTTTCTGAAGCTGTGGCAGAGTCAGTCTGTCCTGAGGAGAGCTGCTGCCATCATCATCAAAACACACCTGGTTCAACTGCAGAGATAAAACAGGATATGCACTATGTAAAAATAACAGATTGATACCAACAGCTCTGGTACTACTGTTAGTAATAAACACAGCAAATGACCTACACAATCGAGTGCTGTTAACAGTGACCCTTGTGAACTAACCAAGCTTCTAACAGTGATCACTAAATGGGGAACTATGTAATAATGCCTAAACCACACAAAATAAAGCAAAAGTATAAAACAACTAATGGAAGTGCACTCTACTTTAAGCCAGAGGTAGTCTTCTGTTTTGTCTGCGACCTCTACATGGTTGTCATTGATGTCACATTTCCCAATAAGACAGTAGACAGCTCTCTTGTAGGGGTCAGCGCTGTTCCTCAGCACTCTGCGGTAGTGGAGACGAAGCTTATTCTCAGATGCTGGGGAAATACTGAAGAGAAGAGAAAAAACAGGTGTAAGAAAAAATAGATATTTAGATTTAGAAATTTAGATACCATTTCACCTGCGTAGACATATTATAATACAATAAAGCTTAACAGTTCACACCGTCTGTCAGGGCTCTTCATGTATTCTTGGAACCAGGCCTTGAAGTCTCCTAGCTGATGTTGCACTCTGTTCACCACCTGCATGGCTGCATTCAGATCGCCACACCGTAGACAGTAGTAGATTACAGCCCACACTGGGTGGCCCTCTATCTCACCATCCTGTGTCACACACAGATATTTCACATAAAGACCAAAATAATAAGCTACACAGTTTGTCTAGGAAATGAGATCTACATCAAGGAGAAAGAGAACTTTTTCCTGTAGCTGTCAGTTAGCCACTGTGGTATTGAATGAACATATGCATACAGATATACAAATTGTATAAAGGGTGATCCCAAATTGTCAAATTGCGAGTAAATGTAGTTATGAGTGACTGTAACTGTTGAGCTAATATACACGTCAATATTGTATAAATCATATTGTCATTGCAATATTAAACAATTGTATTGCACATTGCTGATATTTCTCACATCATGCAGGCCTAATATGAATACTTCTTCACACAGGAGGATGGATTGCTCTTATTACTTTTAGACACAGAATCGAGAATGTGAACGTCTCACGGAGCTGCAATGGATAATGTGGAACATATAATAACGGAGAATGAGACGAGATGACTTGTAAAGGGATGGCTACAGCAGGTGTTTTCTGCACCTCATTATTGGTATCAAAAAGGCTTCACAGAATGAAGAGGACAATTAATATTAAAGAGAAAAAGGGGGAGGCACTGTGGGGGAAAAGGAGACAACTTGTGTGTATACACAAAATGCATTTTGTATTATCTTTTGGGTTATCGTTGTGTAATATTAAAATTTATTTTATGATGCCAATTATTTAAGTGTGACAAAATGCAATAAAATAAAAACAGCACTGTACATCCGTATTTAACACGGACAACATAAAGTACAGTAAAAATAGCAATAAATATCCCATTATACACTCATTAGCCTCTTTATTAGGCAGATCTGTACAATCTAATGTAATCCAATAGGGGACCTCTGCCATCTGCCATTTCTACTTTTACAATGTTATAATTTCTCAGTTTTTAAGTTGAAACTATGAGAAAGGTGATAATTCTACTCTCTGGAGAAATGGAAGCTAACTAATATGACAACTAATAGTAAAAATAATCTATGAGCTAATAATAATAATCTATTCTTATTGTAGAAAGCAACCTATTTTCTAGGTTTTCTAAAAGTCAGGTTTCCCAGTACCCTACCTGGACTACAAAAAGCAGCTTTCCCATTTAAATGACAGTTAACAAATAAGCTTTCTGGAGAACGCCTAGAGCAACCTCGTTACTCAAGTGCATGTAAATGCAATGATGGCCTGCTGCTGATTTAACAGACATCTCATCTATTAAAGCACCAATTTTCTCAGTAGGGGTTGAATATGTCTTGAACACTACAGTTGTACATGATTGTGGTTAAACCACCATGTTTCCAACAAGCACTCTGAAGGGATGTGGGTTACAACTGGCAGGCCCATCAAAGAGCTTGAAAACTGGGAAAATCCTGTAATGTCTCACCTTTAACATAAAGCTTCTCTGTGTGGGACAGGCAATACCATTTACCATTTTTTCACCTATAGGCATTTAAATGTATATATCTAAATGTATGTGTCTATGGATGTGTATATGTGATACCTGCATGCCAGGCATGGGCCCTGGTAGTTTAATGTTGAGGAAGCTGCGAACTAGTTGGTATGTTCCTGGCACCCCTCCTAGTTGGGCTTGATGGAGGTTTCCAAAGACAGTAACCATTGTGTAGTTTTTATAGCTGGGACAGAAGACAGGGGCATAAAATAAACCAACATGACTGCTCTACTACTGACGAAATTCAAAATGAAGACTAACTACTGGACACCTGGAAAACAAAAAAGCAGTTACCTGTTCTCAAGGAAGTTGAGCGCCTGACGTACAAAGGCCATTTGCATTTCAACAGAAATGCGACTCTTGAGGGTGTCTTTAGCTGGAACCAGCAACACATCTGTCATCTGTTTCACCATCAGCCACATGTCTGATACATTCTGAGGCAAACATAGCAAACTATTACATCTGAATATAATAGTTTTTAATTTCATGGTGATAGAAGATGTGACGTGTTCTTACCTTGTTATCCAGGCTTTCTGCTACAGAAGCACACAAGTCTCCCAGGTTAGGCTGAATGTGACCATTCACTATCTTCTCATTGAAAATGTAAATCTAAATAATGACAGAGGTGTTGACAAAAGTAGGTAATTACTAAAAATGTACAACGTTAGAGTAGACTACAGGTTACAAGTTAATGTATTAAGAACAGAAAATCTACCCTACAGCTCCATCCTCAGCTTCAACAGTAAAAGAAAACACTATGACCATTGAGTGAAATGGTTCACAACAAAAAACAAGAAGAAAAGAATCAAAACATTCAAAATGTCATCAAAAAGGATAACAAAAATGAGACAAATGACTCCGCATGCAATGTGTCGACACATGGTCAGAGGAAAACCTGCATTTAAATCTCTTTGTCAGACAGCATGTCAAACAGAGAAAAAGAGGGTCAGACAGGATGATAAGAGGGAAAGGGATGGAAAGACAGACACATAATGAATGAAAGAGAAAATTAGCCTGAGTTCCCATTGCACTGCCCAATCAATCAGTATGTTTGATCTACCACTCACGGCTTGCTGTGACCCCATTTTAACTCTATAACCACACAGGGCTGTTATGTTATGTCCAGTAGAAACAACTATCCTAGAAAATTAATCTCACAGATTTAAAGAAAGATATAATGGCTTCAGAAAGTATTCTGAACCCTACATTTTAATATGTTGAAGTTTCAATTTTAAATGGATAAAGAGAATCAAAGTGGTCATTTTCACCCATCAAACTACACTTAATAACCCATAATGACAGCTCACTTGGAGTTTGCCAAATAGCATTTAAAGGAGCATGAGGGAAAATACTCTGGGGTCAACTCCTACAGTATTTTCTATGCCAATGTTTTTCTTTACCCATTTTGTCAAATTGATATATTACTATTTTAAACTAAGTAAATTGGACTGGATTGGAATAGATTGTACAGATATATCTAATATTGTGGCTAAACAAACAAACTAAATTGAAACTGCTGAAATATTTTCTAATGCACATTCAATTGATTAAAATGATAGTGACTAACCTGTCGTCCATAGGCCACCTCCACACTGTCTAATGCACTTCTTCCTGGGGCAGTCACTTCACTCACAAAGCTGGGCTATAATAGACAACGGTCACAGATAACTCAGTAGATAAACTGTACACAAGCAAGTAGCATAGAAATAGGTCATATAGAGAAAAAAAACATTAGAAAACGCCCCACTTCCACTGTTATTTGTATCCAAAGGAGATAATTTCATACCTTACATCAATCTACCCCTTTTCATGCAGAATATTGTGCATTATGGGAGTCTCAAGTCCAAATAAATTTGATAGATGACTGTAGTTCCATTGTGCCCCGTTGTGTCATACTGTCTCAGTAAATGTTGCAATAAGCTCCCACAGGATGACACAAAGGATGAACGTCTTTTACTTTATACTCAAAGAGCAAAAAAGGTTCTACAAGTGTCAGATAAAAATTATTTTGGTTAGTTTAGATGATGGGAAGACAGCTAAAAGGAGCGTCAAAAATCTGCTTTAGAGTTTTGAGTCTTGCTTTTAAGAAGACATAATCAGTCCAAGAAGTTACAACATATTAAATTTAGATGTTAGGAACGGAAATGACATGGTTTAGTGATAATAATATCTGAATATTTACAATGCAGTCCACAACTGCAGTGTTGGGTAATAAAATGTGTTCAGTATTATTTGTCAATTCTTTGTGGTAGAATCACTGAAAAGTTTACAGAGTTATTTTAGAAATAGGCTAATTAATTAATTGATTAATCAATTAATATATCAGTAGTCTCTAGAAGTGAAATCTAAAATTTTTTGTATCAAACACAGAGTAAGGCCAAAACCACACATTTCCTCTCTTCAATATTAAAGGCAACAGTGGTGGACTTGCAATTTTCTTTTAGTAATCGTATTATTTTTTTATGAATGACCAGAAGAGGGCCTGCACAGCACTAAGGTCATCAAGCAGTGAATAGCTGATTTACACTCAACAACACAAGTCATGTTGCCTCAAGCAAGAAATTTAACCTTCAAAAATTTCTGCTGCAAGTGTTCACCTTAAAATGAGATTTTCCTACTAGTTAGAATAGCATCTTCTGAAGTGTTGAGTAAACTGTAACAGCTTCTTTCCTGACAAGGATACATTTTTCCTAGGTTTTCTTCACTTGAACCTCCTAAAGCAGCTCAGTGTTGTTTGCTTTGTACCTCCACATCTTGACTGAAGTCCAGAGCATCCTCTCCTGCTCCAAGTAATGTGTGCAGAACTCTCTGCTTCACTTGCTCCCACTGGACCAGCATGGATTCTCGATGGTACTCCTCTGCCAACAGGAATGTCTGAAACACATATAGGTGGTTAATAATCAGCGATACTCAATGCTTTACAGCCCAAAGGTTTATAGGATTCTTGCATTTGTGCATTTGCATATACCACGCTAATCACAACAGACATGAAATTATATTTCCAATGCTGCTAGTTGAGAATACTGTCTTGTTGAAGCAGCAGGTTTGACTCTGAAGACAAACTATAAGATAAAGAACTTTTGTAAAAGAGACAACAACGTGGTTAGGTGTGGTGTATTAAAGAAACACTCCTATACATTATAGATAATTTTTACAATCTAACCCTTCCCCTCAGCTAAATCTATTTCCAAATACAACTCTAACACCAAGCCTCAACTTTCTAACAAACCCTTTAAAAAGTTGTGTGAGGACCTGACATATGGTCCTTACTTAGCCAAACTTTCCTCACTCCCGTAGTCTTAAACTTAAACCATTTCTCACAATATACAGCTATACAAGTACACGTACACATACACACAAACACAGTGGGTACATTAGCATTAGCAGTTGCGTAGAGTAGAGTGTAGCAAGCATTTTCGTACAAGAATAATTCCCTGGAATCATTGAACAACCTAGGGATGCATGCAGCATCATACATACATGCACATTATGTAAACTGGGCCTACATATCTTACACATGCCAGATTGAGCACCAGACCTCAGTTAAGATTGTACAATTCCACCAGGAGAAAGTGCAGTCTATTTTAACTGTCCATAGAGACTCAAAGCGAGATAATGGAAACGTGATTTAATTGAATCTCAAGCTCAGGGAGATGCAAATCTAGACTAAAGTCACCATTTACTGGGTTAACTTTGTCAATGCCTGGATGTCAAAGCATTAAACATGTCTGAGTTGCAAAGCAGCAATAACTAAAATAATAAAGAGGATGTGGAATCATTCATTTACTAATGACAAATATTATTTTGAGCTAATTGTGTCAAAAGTGTCTCCATTATATACTGTACATATTTTGTGCACTAGACTGAAATAACAGTTTTGTTTTTCAAAATGTAAAATGTCTTATTACACTTTTCATGCTCACACACACACAAAAACTAAATTTATGCTAATCTTTTAATGTTGTGCGTTTATGAAGAATTTAAATTAGTACATAGGCTGATAAGTCTTTACCAAATTTAAATACTGTTATCTGTTTAAAAGCCATACATGTAAGCGAGAATATGTCATGTCAAATATAGCACAGTAACTGTGTCATTTTAACAACTCACAGGCTGTGATGTAAAACTACAGCAGTAAGATAGAAATCTGCAAGAGCATTTACCAGCTTTCATTTTAATCTTCAGTGCATTTGGTTTTTCCACCCTTGCACACAAGTCCCATTTCCCCTCTTGGGGAGAGGAGACAGATAATGGGAACGGCAGCTAATTAAACGCAGGGCCTATTAGCTCTGCACATCAGGGAAGCCATTTCAAAACTATTCCCTGAGGGTTCACACCAGAAGGACTTTTAGATCACAGTAAGCAGAAATTACAAAAAAATGTTTTTTTAAGTGCTCTGATATCATGATGCACCAAACCACAGAGGTAAATTGAATGTAAAAGGGAAAAAGGAAATACTGTTTATGTTAATATATTTTACCTGTAAAGAATGAAAATTATCTGGAGACACTTTTAAACTCTTTTCTGACACCACACAATTTAGATACTGTATGCCTTCTTAGCTTTTTTTGACAAAAGAAGCAAACAGATAGTGGACAGATACCGACCTTGCGGCGTGACTCCTCAATGGCTGACAGGAGGGCGTTGTCCCTCTCGTTCTTCAAGAAGCCCTGTGGATGAGGCAGAGAACAGACCGTCAAAGAGACAGGGAATGGATGATAGACACTGACGACCACAAAAAGAGAGAAAGAGAGAGAGCAGGAGATATTAGTTTAACTAATGAGAAAATGAATAAGAAAAACAGTTTGCAATGAGTTCTAAGGGGACCGATTCAGCAGACCCCACCATAATTTGCTTTACAGAACACAGAAACGGCTACTAAATTTTTATTTTTCAGTGGCCTTCTCAGGCCTGTGCAGTCCTGTGTACTGTCAGGAATAGTTAACAGACAGCTGTCAATTTATACAGACATATAGGCAGCCCATAGAAGTGACCGTGCTTATCACACTGCATATTGCTAAGAGGCAAAAGCCACTGTAGCCTCCATTTTGGTGTCTCTGTAAGATGGCTGCCACTGCCCAGTCTACATTCATCCCCGGGTCTAACGCTTTCTATGAAGATGGTCATTATAAATAAACTGATCATAAATTACCACTTATCATATGCAAGGAATCTGAGCTTTCAAGTGAAGTGGCACTTACGTAACACCTGGAGTATGCAGGAAAGAATAGTGGCACTCTTCAAGTCAATACATGCAGACATGCATCTTGCAAAAATACCGAGATAATGGCTACGCTTTATGCAACTGCTCACTATAGAACTTAATGTAAAAAAATAAAATAAAATAAATTTAAACTGTGTGGAGGCATAAAGTCAACAAACATTACCTGAGTGGCATGGCATTGTCTAGACTGTTTGGGTCAAACCTAACTAATATTGTGGTTATCTTCATATTTAAAAACTTCCCCTCCCCAGCTATGCAGTGTTGGTCCAAGCCCAGCAGAAATTGGGGAAGGTTCCGTCAGGAAGGGCATCCAGCTTAAAAACTGTGCCAAATCAACATGCGGACAATGATCCGCTGTGGTGACCCTGAACTCACAGGATAAGCTGAAAGCACAAAATCTTCATATTTAAAAACATCACTAATCTAAATACATTGTCTGAAAAGAACAATGTAAAGTTGAATATATCAGTTGAATCATTTAAAAGGAGAATTTCACAAAAAATGTCAGAATGTCTGGGTCAATGATTGACAGAGCCTAAGTTATGCATAATAGATTAGTTTTTTGATTTACGATAAAGAGTACCCATCAGTTAAATTATCAAATAATCATGTTGCTGATGTCAAAAACATAAATCAAATCTTTATGATAAAGATAAACTTTCAAAAAAAATGTTTTTTATCAAAACTATCAAGCTTAAATATTATTGTGAGTACATTTGTGGCTACAGATAATACATCAAAAGAAAAAATAAATAGAGAAAAAAATAAATAGCCATTTACCATGAAGAGAAACAAAAAACTTTTAGTTAATGACATTATTAATGATTTACAATATGGCATTTCTTTTACCAGATAATCACTATTACACGATTCCCCTGGACTGGATAAAATTGACAATAAAAAATAACAGAATTTATAATACAACATACTGCATAACTAATCATTACCTACTGATTCCTTAAAGCAACTTAAGCTGGCTTCAGCATAAGAATTGAAAGTCATCCAATCTGCTCCACCCAGTCTTCCCTCTCCCTACTCTGCAATTCATTTGAGGTAGTGGTCATTACCAAGTAAAAATTCACGAGAAAGCTCCAAAACCCACTAATCAAGCAAAAAAAAAAAAAATCAATGAACTTCTCTGAATGGTTAGAATGCCGAATTTTGTTCCGAACTTGTAGTAAATATCTAAGTCAGTCTCCCTCACAGGTGGCTCATCTATCAGACCAACAATCTAGCTCTGAATTTAGGCTTATTCAGGAACTACTCATTAAAGGTTTGTTAATTATCAGCCCATTCCTAAATAAATACTCAAATTTTTGTTTACCATGATAGCATAGCTTTTACAAACTACTGTGCGGATTTGCATTTCTAGTACTGCCACTCTTTATTATAGAAGTAAGCCCTGAGATAAACTGCATTCTGCAAATTTATATCACCCAATGTCTCCTGCCCCTGTCATAAAAGCGTTTTAAGTTGGTGGAAAGTCATTCCCTCTGTCATATAATGGCATATTAATTTACTGATGACATTTCTGCCATCTGCCTTTCCATCTGAAGCCTGTAGGATCATTTTAGCTGGAAGAATAACCACCTGTAAGACATAGCCAAAGCTGAATAGAAATGTTCTGCTCTACAATGATGTGGGTGCTCTTGGCTTCCCTCCTCCCATCTCTCCTCTCCTCACTCATCACAGCTTGCCCAAGCCTCTATTCCCCCACACGGTTGATGCTCTGCCTACTTTAGTCTCACTTCCAACCCCTCCTTTCTCTCCAAGCTCTCAGACTTCACCTGTCTGCCATTTCATTCCTCTCCCCACCTTCACTCTTATCCCTATATCCTAACAAATCAGAGGAAATTATAAGCATAAAGGTTCACTTTATGAGTCACTACTCTTGCATCAGTGCCAATACTAAAATACATTACAACTGATGATTATTGCCTTGAAAATTATACACATGCTGATCTAAAAACCCTTGAACTTTCCAGGCAAAATACATTGCATGGCAGAATGTGGTTTGTTTAGTCCAACCCCCTCTTACTGTGGCAGTAGAATGACTGATTGCCAGGGCTGAATAGAATATTAATCAAAATGCATAGCAATAGCATACAAGGAAAATTTGAATAATTTCTGTATCTATTGTGTTTATTAAGAGACAGGCTAAACTGCTACAGTTGGCAAATTGTCCTTTTAATTCTGTTCTTATAAAATATGAAACTGTGGCTCAGAGCGAACAAGGTAATTTTCATCGCCATGAGTGAGTGTTAGTCTTGTGAGTTATAACGATCTACAGAACCACAATAGAAGAGGTGCTATAGCTGGGATGACAAACACAGAAAGGACCAGGAAAACAAATAAAAATCAAAACCAACATTTTACTCTGAAAGCAGCAGGTGTGTGCATTTACATGAAAAATATCTGGTAGCTCTTTTTCCACTTCCAAATGCACTTGAGTGGATATCCAAAAAGAAGCAACTTGTTTCCTGTCAGACATTCTTTTCTTATTAAGATAGTGTATAGAAATTAAACCACGATGACCTGAACAGACTAAAAGGCATTGGACTAAAATAATTTAAGAAATCAGAATAATTGTGTTCACAAATTCATGGAAAAAATAATGCAATTGAAATAGTCACGTCTTCTTACATTCTTGTTTGGGAATCAAAGCAGTGTCTGAGACTATTTCAAATAATACAGTGCTATTGATGTTTGATATTTGGGGTAACTTGCTAAGTTTCTGCAGTATGGCAGGCATCAAAAGTCAGTGAAGAGTGAATACTTTCAGTAACATAAACAGCTTTATCTAATGTCTTGGAGAAATGCTAAATGGTATAATTCTAATCCAGAAAGGAAGAAAATATGTTTCTGTCTACTCCAGCTTGTCTCATTTACCCTTCTGGTTTTTCTATATCCTTAATTTCCAATCACGCCCCCCCCCCCCCTCCCCCCCTCCCCCCTCCCCCCTCCCCCCTCCCCCCTCCCCCCTTTCTTCTTCTGCATTCCTTCCTCTCTTACTTCTTCCCTTTCTCTCTCTTTCATTCTTTCTACCTCACTTTATTGCCCAGGAGAGGATGGGAATAGGTATATATTTAACCATTCTAACCAGAGAAAAGCTCAGGTCAGTGCTCACTGGAGAGCTGCACTGGATAACAGAATAGTAAGGAATAATTGTAACTTTATTATTTCATATACACTCTACTACAGTGTATATCAAAGTCTACTACAATTCAGGAGACTACTTTTGACACTGTCATGACTCTGCTTACTAGTATAGAAAAATGCAGGAAAAGAGACAGAATTTCCTTTACAGAAACAGACAGGGTACTGCTCTTCCCAAAAGCATCTAAAGTGACAATGGCCCAGTGGGGAAAATTGGACAGCTGCTGGGCAGTCACCTCAGCATTTTTGATTTTACTTGAGTATACCAGGAGGCAACAGTTTTTCATGACTGTCTCATTATTGCCTGTTGCGCGTTGCACTGCCAACGACTTTGCCTATACAACATTTTTTTGTGCCATATGTAAACTGACAAGACAGCCAACAGCTGTGTCCAAATCCCCAATGCCTGCGATGCAAATGCTCTTTAAACGAAAAACATCTACACCTAAAAATCCTTTTAAAAACTGAGGAGATTTTAATCGAGGCACAGCATTATCATTGCTAACGTCACAGCTGGGGTGTAATTTTGCCCTAACTAGCTGAAACACTCATCACGTTATTCAGTCTGAGGAACACTGTACCCAACATTTCTCACTGAGCAAACAGTGCAGATGCTTTAAAAACTCTGAACGTTCATTCCTAAAAGGTAAAAAAATTAAATAGAATAAAAGGCAGAAAGGCAGGAAAGGTGAAATAAAGTGCTACATTGAAACATTTTGGATCAATGCATGATTATCACTTTCAAGGATCAACCCAGTACTGGATAATGTGTGTATATAAAGAAGTACCTTTTCTGTTGCCCCACCCCTGTATTGTGTATCTCTATCCTTAGAGATGTGCCTGCACCCACAGCCTGCTGACCAGACAGCCCAGAACCTTCTACAGCCACAAAAAATAATTTAATAATTGGCGACATATCTGGAAAAACACAATTTTTGTTAAATACAAATAGCAGATTTTGAACTAAATTAAAAATGCCAGAACTAAGGAATAGCTCGTCTTTAACTTAAAATATACCTGATGAAAGTTTAAATCTTTCCAAATTCTGCTACAGTGTGCAGATATTGTAAGATATTGCCTTACTGCGTATCTAAAAATGCAACTTTTGGTAAAGAACAAATATGTGTTTTCAAATAGGTATGTTAACATTTACTAATGTGCTCATTCTCCGTGCTGTCATACACAGGCCCTCCTATTAGCCTTGGTCAAACTAGTCACAGTGTCTGAGCTTGAATGCAATTTTACTGTGTGTTCAAGAAAAGAAAGACAGATTTCTTTTACCCATCTGATCTTGCTTTAGGGTTACCACATATCATATATGGTATGATATGTGGAGACAAAGGTTCTCGAGGAAAGGCTACATAAGGACATAGTCAAAATTTCATCATAAAAGTAAGATGCTTTCTGTCCTCATTTTCCATGATATAATGAGCCGTCCGCTGCCCAAGTGTGTGTGCGTGCGTCTGTGAGAAAGAAACCCCACCCTTTGCTCCTTCACTTCCTGTATAGCAAAGAATAAAGCATACATGCATGCATATATGTGTATTACAGACTGTGATGTTTTCCTGTAATAATTAATTTTTACAATCATCATCAACAACACGTCACACAGCCATACACAATGTAGCATAACCGGAGGTTGAAAAGAGATTGCTGACTAAAGTCTGACAGACAAAGCACATGCCAATTTGGGAGTGAGCGTATGTGTGTGCATATCCATGTGTATAGGCAATACTCACTCATGCTGAGCGACTGCCTGGCAGACAAACAGATGAGAAGATAGGATGAGACCACAAAGGGTAAAAAATAGTTTTCGTTAGTTGGACTGTGCCCAGGTAGCTGGGCACTGACAGCCCAGAAGACCAATACTGCCCCTTTGCCTGTCCATCCCTTTCTGATGCTGTGACAGGGCAGCAGCAGTAACCAGGATGCTGGGGTGTGTTCTCTTTGCCCTGTCGAGCTGACATGGCGGTCCACTTGCAGCCTTTCCCCATTCAAAAGCAGGCCAGTTAGTCTTGTGCATGACCCAGAGAACGGAGTGGAAGTGCCACATCAAGACTCACCGGAGATGGTTTTATTGTCAGAGGGCTACACCAACTAAGCACTCAGACACGGGGGGGGATCCAAAAGAAGGAACTATGGATTCATATAGAATATCAGTCACTACCACCAATTGACATCCCCTTCCCTCAGTTCTTATCCTCCATCCTCTCTCTCTCTCACTCTCTCTCTCCCGCCTCTCTGACAGCCCTCTGCCTCCTCCCTCCTTCAGTCCCACTCATTTTCTTTCTTTTTCATCCATCTATGCATTCTTACTTTCTACCCTTCCTAACTCCTCCCTCCCTCAGCTCAATGCAATTACAGTAATGGATTTTTCCCCCTCAGTTGAAGGCTTCCGACATCCTGTCTTGAAATGAGGCTAATCATGCTCTTAAGGGTCATGTTTAGTTAATGAAGGGTTTGGGAGGCACATGCTGGTGAGGAGGGGTGGGGGCTGGGAGCATTCCTATATGCAGGCTGATTATCACACCACACACAAAGCAGGCATGTTAACACACACACACACACACACACACACACACACACACATACTTGTTTACCTCCCTTGCGGGGCCCGCTAGTTTTTTACCCACTGGTAGGGTCCACCCTATCCAGTGGTTCTACACCGCTATAAAAAATCACACAAATCTAAAAAAAAATTAGAATTAAAAATTTCACTTTTAAATCACAGAATATAAAACTTAATTTTTCATGCCCGTTTTTTTGTTGCTTGTGGGGTCTCTTTCTAACGGTCAGTATTTATGAGATCCACCTTCACACACACATGCATATTTCCAGTTTACGTGTCTTAGCAGGGAACAAAATCTTCATCTGGAGAAATTAGTTCTGTTATTTTTCCTTTACCTTGTTTTTAAAGAAAATGCAGGGCAGTATCAGGGATTTATATTCTACTTTACATTCTCTCTATTCCACATCTGTTATTCCTTTACACCAAACATTTCACATTTTGCCACTTCAAGTTAATGAAAGATAAGAGCATTATGAAGACGACGATATTAGAATACTCAAACTTGAATCTCTTCTCAATTACCAAACCACGCGGTATAGGGATTTTCCCTTTTATTTCTGCAGTTTGCTGTTTTACACAAAACATTTCAGAAAAAAAAAAAAAAAAACTCAAGGATTTGAGCTTATGGAGCACATATTAACATAGCTGGATGCAAAAACTTGCATCCAACTTATTTTGAAAGAGCAAAAATTGGCTTATACAAATCAAATGTTAATCACTTTATTACCATTTTTACCATTTCAAAATAAGGGAATGTAAACTTCTGCTTTTGCATAATGAGAAAAAACAAAAGAGACTGCAGAACAGAGGACACCAACTGTAAACCAATAACATAGCCATACTCTTGAACTAAAATTCTGTATGTGTGTGTAGTGTGTTCTTGCTTCATAAATGAAAAATATTTGAGATCTGTAGGGTAGTGGGAAGAATTTTGTGATAAAATGTCATAGCTGAACAGACACCAAAGAGGGCATGGTGAAGGAACTGAGAAAAACATGATTACCTTCAAACAGGCATCAACAGAAAGTATAGAACAAAGGACCAGCCTTGTGTTTCTACCCGTTCATTAAAGCTCTTCTACTGTACCTTTCTTCTCATGGTAGTAATTCGATTTTTTATGAAGTATTTAACTGCTTTCCAGTCTCGGTTTCCCAGAGCTTGAGGTTCTGCAGCAATGCAACGTTCACAGTCCACCTTACCTGGAACTTGTTTCATCACTATACATTTTCGTAAATGCTTTTCTACTGCAGCACATTCCTCTGGTGTCCAGCTTCTTTTCACTGCAGTTTGATTACCTAAATGTGCATAAGAAGATCATATTATATTTTAGATTTAAAAACTTCAAATCTTAACCTGAAAGGAAACACAACTAGATTAATCACATATTCACTGCAGTACTGAATTGGTTCAAAGGCCATAAAGGACTCCTCCACAGTCATTCAGTTTTGGGAAAGACTATGTTAAACCCAAACTGCTGTATACTTACAGACCTCCAAATGGGGACATTATACCCCCTACACACAGAAACCATGTATGATGTGTATCATCTTCCTCTCCATCCCCCATCTCGCACATATCCATTCTTCACTCCACGAGTAAACTGATTGTGCACCCTTCAAAGCCTTCCATAGTTAATGCAATTGTTACCTAGAGATTTAAAGTTCATATACTTCACTTAATGCCCAACTCCACATTGGTTATAAACAAGACCAAAATATACTACGTCACTGAAGTGGGTGATGCCCACGGATGCCCTTCAATGACCTGCATTTTTTGAGCAGTGCACTTTAAACGTTTTGTGATGGTGATGTCCTAGTCTAGTAATATCTGCTTGTGTACTAACTGGAAGTGCTGGTAAGAAACTTGGAAATCGAAAGGGCCTGCTGGTCCAAGAAGGAACCACTATTCTAAGCTGACCTCTCCTTTTAGCCAACTTCCTCTGGTTTTGGCCACTTGATGAGGAGGTACATTCTTGTAGGGATGTCACACTGACCTCATTCTCTGAAACCAGTGCCATACTGGTATCTGTGTACAGAAAATAAAGAGTTAGATATGCAAGATTAATAGATCAATCAATAGATTTACATTGCTCAAAAGAATAGCTAGTATAAATTAATATAATTTAATATGGCAAGTGTGTCTCTTAATGATGAGCTAACTCCATGATGGTACCTTCTTGATGGGATGCCACACTGTCCACATGTTTGGTCCCCTGTTCTTCTGGAATACCGTAATCTGGGTACAGTAAAAAAAAAATTACTACAAGTACTTAAGACAGTTATTTAGAACTAACATATGAAGTAGCTATTAGTAAAGCTGACTGGAGCTATCATGCATAACTGATCATATGGGATTGACAATTTCTATTTCTCCATTTTGCCATGGTTTTGTGTGCTGTGCTAAATCAAATTTACATGTTAGCAACCTACAAGGGTTAAAAAGTCTGGTTCTGCATGAAGGGGTGAGATTTGCACATGCCCAGACCACTCCTATATTGTATAAGTTTGAAAGATAATGTGAAATTACTCATTGTTCCTCTTTAATTTTGGTGCAGTTGTTTGCTAATTGGGGTGGGAGAATAATTTTGTGGTCAAATCCTTCAAGCAGCAGGTCCACAGCTTAAACACCAAAATATTGAGCACACAAACAGTACTACATACCAACTAACCGCTCACTCTTCATTTGATAAAAGCTAAACAAATGTGATTTAATGTAATCTATATATAACAAAACTATGACGACAGTTACAGCATAACAAATATATAAGCACTGCTGCTGAGATTAACATAGAAATTACTTTATTTTGTTAATTACTAATGATACTATAAGTTTATATTTTTTAGCTTAATTTTCTCAACAGGTTGGATTTCCATATCCCACACCTAGAGAAGCTCAGTTGGACTACACAGAAAATGCAACTTGATATATGGGCAAAAATAAATAATTAAAACAGGCTTGGATCCACACTACTTTATAGTTGTAAGTTGTAAGAATTCTTTTGAACTTTGGAATATGTGTGAAAAGCTTTTTGACTTCACTAGAACTGCACCCCTACAGGGAGTTTACAGCTTTTTTCTATTGAGTGGAAAACAGCGGTGCCTTAATATTAATTCCCACTGACAGTTTCCCATGATTAAAAACTTGATAAGGACACCCCAAACAAAAGAATTCTCATATGTACTATTTTACATTATAGAAAATAGATGCTGGCTTTAAAAAAATAGCAAAATTATTCCTAAATGTGGTCAATAGCTACAGAAACCTGCCAGCATTTAATCGTCCAAACAAAATCCACATGCACTAGTCAAAAGTATTCATATCCATTGAGAAATCATTCATTCCAACCACTTAAGATAAAACAACATACATACCTTCTATGTCCTCTTGTGAACACTCCTCCATGTCAACAGTTTCTAAAATGTTAATTGATAAAATGAATTGGAAAGCTGAAAACTGATGTGATCAAGAGTGTAATAAAGTACTGCATAAATTGCTGACTGTAGATAAAGTTAATCTACAAAACTCGCCCTTTTCATAAGTCAATTAGTTAAAGTGAAACATTTAAAAGTAGGATTAGACAGAAATTGTCCTTTTTAAATGTTTCTTTTTTTTACATTGACATATAATAAGTCTTAATACCATTCACATCAAGGTGAATTTCATCCAGACTCTTCCCTTTGTACTCTCCTAGCCGTCCCTGTTCCATTGCCAGGAGAACTTTACTTATTTTTGCTAGCTGTAGGGTGCCCTCTGGAAGACGGTAGTGCTTTCTGTGTACTTCAATGTTATGCCCAAGAAAATCTGCCAACTGGTCAAGTTCTGTAGTCTTGAGATTGAGAACGGTGGATAGGGTAGCAATGTGTTTCCTGAGTTTTGTTGAGGTTAGTGCTTTGGGAGTTTTTATGTCATCACATTCATTCACAAATTGTCTAATGCAGTCTGAACCCCTGAGGTAATGGACAGATTGTGGTAATGCAAACAAGTATCCATTTTCATTAAACACTCCACATTCTTCTCGCTTTTCAGTCAGAGTATCAAGTGATTCTCTCATGTCTGGAGTGAGGAGAACAGGAACTTTCCTTCCTCTCTTTCCTACTATGGTTATCCGAATAAAATGTTTGCAAAGCTTCTGCTCGAGTGCTGTAAGGGCCAAGTTAACATCTTCATGTGTTTCTGATGTGTCTCTTGATAAGTACACTGACAAAGGCATTCTGGATACCTCTCCTGCTCTCCGGCGGTTAAAGAGAATAACTTGTGCCAGTGTCACTCTAGCAAGGTCTTTCCAGTTTGAGGGTGAAGGCTCTTCTTTCAGGGCATTCAATTGTTTCCGCTGTTTTCCAGACAAGTAGCAATGAAGATTCTGGACATCCTGTGTGAATGGTAGAAGTTGAGGAGAATTCCACTTGGTCTGGTCAAGCTGGGTTAGTGCTTGGCTTGCAATGTCAAATTTCCAACTCTCTTGGTATAGCTGTGCAAAATCCTCAGCATCCTTGACAGTTTGTTTATCTTTGTTCTTTAATCCTTCAGACTTGAGAAACATGGCCAAAGAATGCAAGCTGTGTCCCACTTTGCGAGCAAGAGATGGACGTTGATATCTGCCAGTTTCATCACTAAATCCAGCCAGGCATCTTGCAGCAGTGACAACATGATTGTACTTTTCAGGTTTTATGAGATCTTTGATAGTCTTCACAAGTGCAATCTTTTTTGCTTCCAATAGCAGTCTACCAAGCTCTCTCAGCTTTTGTCGAATGTACTGATGTTGGCTGATTACCTTCTCATTCTTCATAAACAGCCTGTAACCATACTGTAGAATGCAGTTGTCTTCTTTAACTGCTACTGCAATCTTGTCTTGATTCATATCACTTAAGAACTTCCAGTATGCTTCACTTAATCCAGGTGGAACAGGTTCAGCAAAAGCACACAATGCCTGGACTCTTGTTTTTCCTGGTTTAGATGGCTTCCCCTGAGGCTTGAACCTGCAGACCTTGAAATGTCGCCACATCACTGTTTTTGTGAACAATCCATAGCAGTACACACAATGTGTATATTCCTGTCCTTCTTTTCTTTTCTTTGGTTGTTTCCATGGGATGAGTTTGCCTTTGTGGCTCTCCAAAACTTCAGTGTTGTGCTCAAAGTTCCCCTTATTTCGGATATAATCTAATTGCAGTCGCCTTTCTTTTGAGTTCTTTGGCAAACTAAAAGCTTTGGCAACATCAATCATATTTTTGTGTTTACGCATCAAATGTCTTGACATTTTCTGAACTACTTGTCCACAGTACAAGCACTGATGTTTTTTATTATATCTCCTTGACCCATCCTCCTTTTTCAAAACTGGATTAACAAAAACAGATGGCTCTTCAAGGAGTGCAGTTTCATCCTCATTTGCATCAGCTGTGCCTTCAGGAAATCTTTGTGTGGAATCACAACTTGCAACAACTATGTTTCTGCTCTGACTAGACTCAGACTGGGTCTGACTAGAAGACTTGCTTCTTCTCTGACTAGTAGATCCAATGTTGTTCTCTCTCTTTTTTTCAAGGGATAATTCCAAGCTACCATCACTGTCTGTGCTTTCTTCCCTGGGATTTGGAATATACTCCTCTTCGCTTTCTCCACTTGCTTCATCTGATTGTATAAGACTATCTTCAATCTTTTAAAGAAAAAAAAAAATGTTGTTAATATCTTTCCCTACAAATTATTGTGTTAGTGTGACAACTTGGCTACACTTTTGTCAACTGCCTGTTAGAATAGTATACTCTCTATAGGGGCATTAAGTGAAATTACTTTCATTCAAAGTAAATTCACAAATTTGAGATATGTTAAACTATTGGGACAAAAAAAATTGCAAACTATTTGAATCTACAGCATAAAACTGCGCAGGCGTAGTTTAAAAAATGACTTCTCCGGTAAAAGTGCAAGTGTTTAAATTATGCAAACATATTCACAAAGGCACAATATTATAATTCTGAGTTTGAATTGCACTGCCCACTAACTAATAGCATTAAAGGGTAAGATAAAAAATAAAATAGACTTACAGGATGGCAACACCTTCTTCTTGGCCTTTGGAAAGCCTTTTTAGATTGTGATGATGAAGGACACTCTGTGCTGTCATCACTTGAATCATAGAGTGCATCAGAAAAATGTGGTATTCTATTCATCTGCAAAAACAGTTATGTTAAATAAAAATCATTACAGGGGAAATGCTTGGAAATTGCCTTATCCACTTAGTTGGTATTAACAGAACTGACACGATATTTTGTCAGAGACATACCAGAATGCTTTTTGTTCTTCTAAGCTTAGGAACAGCATTATCCTCATTATCAGTTTCATCCACTACAGTCTCACTCTTTGAATCTTGGAGAAAATCAGAATGATCTGGTACACTATCCTGCAAAATGGGTGTAATGTTAAGGTATGGCAATCAATTTTTGTTAATGTTTTATAAAAATCAATCACAGGACAAGGATTTTAACACTTGATGCTACACACATGCTATACACTTGACACTATGAACATTTTACTGGAATTTAAGACATACCAGAATGTTTTCTGTAATTTTGTTAATTTGGATGACTGTATGAGAGCCATCGTTTATATAGCCTTCGTCTGTATCATCAGTTTCAGAATAGTCCACTAGGGAAAAACTATTAACAGTGAAAACCTAAATGTAATAAAACAAATAATTAGAAAGGAAAAAAATATTTTAAAAAAGTAGAATAGACAAAAAACAATCATCTAAATTAGCATGTTAGTTATATTTAGGACAGGCATCAACAAGTCTCGCAAAACAACATAGAGGCTGACATGAATTACATTAAAAATATAATTTTAAAAATGCATCAAATAAATACGTGTTGCATTATATATACTTTAATTTTGATACAAACTGCTATTGAGCCAATTGAATAAAATTACAAAGAGTTGGAATTCATCTCTTCATAAGAGAATTACACAAAGTACAGGTCAACAAAAGTGATTTGTAACTAATGGCTAGTGTGACTAGTGACTCCACCTGGATTAAGTGAACTTGAGGATCCTGGGAGGGGAAGACTAGAAACTCATGCATATGACCAAATGCATCTCTCAGATTAACAGGGTGCATAAGAACTAGAAAAAAATTGTATTTACTCTTTTACCTCAACCACATGCACTCATGTTACCCAAACAGTAATCCTGACTCAAAAGCTGTTTTGGAAGAGCAGTGAACAAGTCCCTATCTTCATATGAGAATTACACAAAGTACAGGTGAACAAAGAAGGTATGTGACTAGTGTGTGCATTACTTTATTACCTGTGTGCTGGGATCATTTTTGTTTGAATCCTCACACGTAGGATGATCTATAGGGGATGTATCAGTCTCAACTGCCAAAGTAGGAGTCTGCTTGTTTTCCACCTGGTATTCAGACCGAAATCAAAAGCACATCAAGAACTGCCAGACATTGGTTATTTACAGATTCACAAGTTGTCTAAGATAGCTCAGCTGTCAGCTATTTCTAAAATAGCACTTAGCATAAAGAAATAACCACATGCTATGGCCTTTCTGCATGACTGACAACAGCATAGAAGTGGATGCAATGGATAACATTCAAAATACCTTCTGAAAACATGAAGCCCCTAAAGAGGTGTAGCATTATGACTATAATAACTTGAGGTTTGACCCTGGCAGGTATTAAGGCAATGATGTAAAATAACTATAAGTTAGATCCATACGGGAGGACCCCATAAGGGGAGAAACTATTAAATTCTGAGTGTGTGAGATTAACTGACTACTTGAGGGCCCCATAAGTGGAAGACTAGAAACACAAGCGAATGAGCACATGAGTCACTTAGGTTAACTGGATGCAGGAGGGCCCCATGAGAGAAAGACTAGGAAGATTTGTCAGGTTTACTCTTTTCCATCAAAAAGTTGTTTTGGAAGAGCAGTGAACAAGTCCCTATCTTCATATGAGAATTACACAAAGTACAGGTGAACAAAGAAAGTATGTGACTAGTGTGTGCATTACTTTATTACCTGTGTTCTGGGATCATCTTTGTTTGTATCCTCACTCGTAGGATGATCTATAGGGGATGTATCAGTCTCAACTGCCAAAGTAGGAGTCTGCTTGTTTTCCACCTGGTATTCAGACCAAAATCAAAAGCACATCAAGAACTGCCAGACATTGGTTATTTACAGATTCACAAGTTGTCTAAGATTGTTTAGCTGTCAGCTATTTCTAAAACAGCATTTAGCATAAAGAAATAACCACATGCTATGGCCTTTCTGCATGACTGACAACAGCATAGAAGTGGATGCAATGGATAACATTCAAAATACCTTCTGAAAACATGAAGCCCCTAAAGAGGTGTAGCATTATGACTATAATAACTTGAGGTTTGACCTTGGCAGGTATTAAGGCAATGATGTAAAATAACTATAAGTTAGATCCATACGGGAGGACCCCATAAGGGGAGAAACTATTAAATTCTGAGTGTGTGAGATTCACAGATTACTTGAGGGCCCCATAAGTGGAAGACTAGAAACACAAGCGAATGAGCATATGAGTCACTTAGGTTAACTGGATGCAGGAGGGCCCCATGAGGGAAAGACTAGGAAGATTTGTCAGGTTTACTCTTATCCATCAAAAAGCTTTTTTGGAAGAGCAGTGAACAAGTCCCTATCTTCATATGAGAATTACACAAAGTACAGGTGAACAAAGAAAGTATGTGACTAAGTGTGTGCATTGCTTTATTACCTGTGTGCTGGGATCATCTTTGTTTGAATCCTCACACGTAGGATGATCTATAGGGGATATATCGGTCTCAACTGCCAAAGTAGGAGTCTGCTTGTTTTCCACCTGGTATTCAGACCAAAATCAAAAGCACATCAAGAACTGCCAGACATTGGTTATTTACAGATTCACAAGTTGTCTAAGATTGTTTAGCTGTCAGCTATTTCTAAAACAGCATTTAGCATAAAGAAATAACCACATGCTATGGCCTTTCTGCATGACTGACAACAGCATAGAAGTGGATGCAATGGATAACATTCAAAATACCTTCTGAAAACATGAAGCCCCTAAAGAGGTGTAGCATTATGACTATAATAACTTGAGGTTTGACCTTGGCAGGTATTAAGGCAATGATGTAAAATAACTATAAGTTAGATCCATACGGGAGGACCCCATAAGGGGAGAAACTATTAAATTCTGAGTGTGTGAGATTCACAGATTACTTGAGGGCCCCATAAGTGGAAGACTAGAAACACAAGCGAATGAGCATATGAGTCACTTAGGTTAACTGGATGCAGGAGGGCCCCATGAGGGAAAGACTAGGAAGATTTGTCAGGTTTACATCAAGAACTGCCAGACATTGGTTATTTACAGATTCACAAGTTGTCTAAGATAGCTCAGATGTCAGCTATTTCTAAAATAGCATTTAGCATAAAGAAATAACCACATGCTATGGCCTTTCTGCATGACTGACAACAGCATAGAAGTGGATGCAATGGATAACATTCAAAATACCTTCTGAAAACATGAAGCCCCTAAAGAGTTGTAGCATTATAACTATAATAACTTGAGGTTTGACCTTGGCAGGTATTAAGGCAATGATGTAAAATAACTATAAGTTAGATCCATACGGGAGGACCCCATAAGGGGAGAAACTTTAAAATTCTGAGTGTGTAAGATTAACAGATTACTTGAGGGCCCCATAAGTGGAAGACTAGAAACACAAGCGAATGAGCATATGAGTCACTTAGGTTAACTGGATGCAGGAGGGCCCCATGAGGGAAAGACTAGGAAGATTTGTCAGGTTTACATCAAGAACTGCCAGACATTGGTTATTTACAGATTCACAAGTTGTCTAAGATAGCTCAGATGTCAGCTATTTCTAAAATAGCATTTAGCATAAAGAAATAACCACATGCTATGGCCTTTCTGCATGACTGACAACAGCATAGAAGTGGATGCAATGGATAACATTCAAAATACCTTCTGAAAACATGAAGCCCCTAAAGAGTTGTAGCATTATAACTATAATAACTTGAGGTTTGACCTTGGCAGGTATTAAGGCAATGATGTAAAATAACTATAAGTTAGATCCATACGGGAGGACCCCATAAGGGGAGAAACTTTAAAATTCTGAGTGTGTAAGATTAACTGACTACTTGAGGGCCCCATAAGTGGAAGACTAGAAACACAAGCGAATGAGCATATGAGTCACTTAGGTTAACTGGATGCAGGAGGGCCCCATGAGGGAAAGACTAGGAAGATTTGTCAGGTTTACTCTTATCCATCAAAAAGCTTTTTTGGAAGAGCAGTGAACAAGTCCCTATCTTCATATGAGAATTACACAAAGTACAGGTGAACAAAGAAAGTATGTGACTAAGTGTGTGCATTGCTTTATTACCTGTGTGCTGGGATCATCTTTGTTTGAATCCTCACACGTAGGATGATCTATAGGGGATGTATCGGTCTCAACTGCCAAAGTAGGAGTCTGCTTGTTTTCCACCTGGTATTCAGACCAAAATCAAAAGCACATCAAGAACTGCCAGACATTGGTTATTTACAGATTCACAAGTTGTCTAAGATTGTTTAGCTGTCAGCTATTTCTAAAACAGCATTTAGCATAAAGAAATAACCACATGCTATGGCCTTTCTGCATGACTGACAACAGCATAGAAGTGGATGCAATGGATAACATTCAAAATACCTTCTGAAAACATGAAGCCCCTAAAGAGGTGTAGCATTATGACTATAATAACTTGAGGTTTGACCTTGGCAGGTATTAAGGCAATGATGTAAAATAACTATAAGTTAGATCCATACGGGAGGACCCCATAAGGGGAGAAACTATTAAATTCTGAGTGTGTGAGATTCACAGATTACTTGAGGGCCCCATAAGTGGAAGACTAGAAACACAAGCGAATGAGCATATGAGTCACTTAGGTTAACTGGATGCAGGAGGGCCCCATGAGGGAAAGACTAGGAAGATTTGTCAGGTTTACATCAAGAACTGCCAGACATTGGTTATTTACAGATTCACAAGTTGTCTAAGATAGCTCAGATGTCAGCTATTTCTAAAATAGCATTTAGCATAAAGAAATAACCACATGCTATGGCCTTTCTGCATGACTGACAACAGCATAGAAGTGGATGCAATGGATAACATTCAAAATACCTTCTGAAAACATGAAGCCCCTAAAGAGTTGTAGCATTATAACTATAATAACTTGAGGTTTGACCTTGGCAGGTATTAAGGCAATGATGTAAAATAACTATAAGTTAGATCCATACGGGAGGACCCCATAAGGGGAGAAACTTTAAAATTCTGAGTGTGTAAGATTAACTGACTACTTGAGGGCCCCATAAGTGGAAGACTAGAAACACAAGCGAATGAGCATATGAGTCACTTAGGTTAACTGGATGCAGGAGGGCCCCATGAGGGAAAGACTAGGAAGATTTGTCAGGTTTACTCTTATCCATCAAAAAGCTTTTTTGGAAGAGCAGTGAACAAGTCCCTATCTTCATATGAGAATTACACAAAGTACAGGTGAACAAAGAAAGTATGTGACTAAGTGTGTGCATTGCTTTATTACCTGTGTGCTGGGATCATCTTTGTTTGAATCCTCACACGTAGGATGATCTATAGGGGATATATCGGTCTCAACTGCCAAAGTAGGAGTCTGCTTGTTTTCCACCTGGTATTCAGACCAAAATCAAAAGCACATCAAGAACTGCCAGACATTGGTTATTTACAGATTCACAAGTTGTCTAAGATTGTTTAGCTGTCAGCTATTTCTAAAACAGCATTTAGCATAAAGAAATAACTACATGCTATGGCCTTTCTGCATGACTGACAACAGCATAGAAGTGGATGCAATGGATAACATTCAAAATACCTTCCGAAAACATGAAGCCCCTAAAGAGGTGTAGCATTATGACTATAATAACTTGAGGTTTGACCTTGGCAGGTATTAAGGCAATGATGTAAAATAACTATAAGTTAGATCCATACGGGAGGACCCCATAAGGGGAGAAACTATTAAATTCTGAGTGTGTGAGATTCACAGATTACTTGAGGGCCCCATAAGTGGAAGACTAGAAACACAAGCGAATGAGCATATGAGTCACTTAGGTTAACTGGATGCAGGAGGGCCCCATGAGGGAAAGACTAGGAAGATTTGTCAGGTTTACATCAAGAACTGCCAGACATTGGTTATTTACAGATTCACAAGTTGTCTAAGATAGCTCAGATGTCAGCTATTTCTAAAATAGCATTTAGCATAAAGAAATAACCACATGCTATGGCCTTTCTGCATGACTGACAACAGCATAGAAGTGGATGCAATGGATAACATTCAAAATACCTTCTGAAAACATGAAGCCCCTAAAGAGTTGTAGCATTATGACTATAATAACTTGAGGTTTGACCTTGGCAGGTATTAAGGCAATGATGTAAAATAACTATAAGTTAGATCCATACGGGAGGACCCCATAAGGGGAGAAACTTTAAAATTCTGAGTGTGTAAGATTAACTGACTACTTGAGGGCCCCATAAGTGGAAGACTAGAAACACAAGCGAATGAGCATATGAGTCACTTAGGTTAACTGGATGCAGGAGGGCCCCATGAGGGAAAGACTAGGAAGATTTTGTCTATGATAGCTCAGCTGTCAGGTATTTTTTGCATCATTGTATTACTACTTTACCTTTGAACTGGCATCATCTGTTTTTGAATCTTTATGGGAAGGATGGTGTATAGGGGAAGTCCCAATTACCACAGCAGGGGCCTTCTTGTTTTTCACCTAGAAATCAGATGAAAAATAATAACTTTTAGGGATATCACTTAATCTTAAAAGAACATGGATACACACATAAATTTACAAAACAATGGAAAAATATAAAAGTTGTTACATTAGTCAGTACAACTTCACACGCAAGTTAGTATGCCCTATTTAACCAACTCACCTTTTTACGCCATGGCCATTTTGAATCACCATAGTTGTAATCAATTTCCTCTCCTATCTCTATTTTCCTAACTGCAAAGAGGCACAAATGTGGCTTGCCATCTACTATGATTTTTTTCATGATGCAGTTTGGAGATTTGCCATTGTCATTTACTAATCTTCCAAGAGAGCCATCTTCCTTGGATGCATCAATACTAAAAGGTATAAAAGGTAAAACATTCAAATGTTAGTTATTTTACAAAAATCAGGCTTCACAGTGTAAACATATTTAAGAACCATAAATAATGTGTGATAACAGAAACTTCTAGACTGGCTCAGTCTAGTTTAAAATATCAATACTTAGAAGTGATAGCTTGAATAAGATTTCTCCTTCTTTTTGTAATTCATCAACTATTCGAAACTTTCAGCTCTTAAAGACTTTCTACATTTCTTCAAAAGATGTTTTGTTATAATCTTACCACCAGTGATGATTTTGCCACTCAAATTCAAACAGAAATGTACTCTCTATCTCTGTGTAGTGTCTTGACTGGCATTCTTCCACTGATATAAGTTGACCCCTGTACTCCAAGACAAAAGCACCTGGGTCGACGGGCTGGCTAGCGAACACTCCTCTTCCTATAAGGTTATTTTAGATATACATTTGATTAACAGAAACAATGAGCTGTCTTAACCTTTAACATACAGCATGACCCACCTCTTGTCACTTAAATGTGGTGCAACAATAACAAGAAAGAGTATAGCCTACTTCCTTTACAACCAACAGCTAGACCTATTGAGTATCAGCACAATGGCTTCTCTGGAAATGCCAATATATATCTGTTTCTAATATGTAGCATAAATATTTGCTTTAATATATGTATGAAATTAATAGTAATAGTAAAAGACCTGCTATCCCTGAGGGAGGACATGAAGTTAGTTGGTGTGAGTGAAGAGGATGCAGAGGATAGAGTTAGATGGAGGCACATGATTCGCTGTGGCAACCCCTGAAAGGGAGCAGCCGAAAGGAAAAGAAGTAAAAGACCTGCTATCCCTTACCTTTGTTAGTGTCAATATATCTTTCTATAAACCCAGGCTTGTCCCTTGAAGATTGAATGTAAGACTTTGCATCCTCAGCAGGCTGTAGTCTTGAGTTCCGTTTACTCATTATGGCTCTGTGAAACAGTTTTTAAGTCATAACACAGGTTATCTTATTAACTAATCACCTGAGTATTTTAATATTTCATGGTATATGGTCTATGTAGATTGCTCAACAGAAACCCAGGAATATTCAAAATAGCAGACCATAAATATAAAACACGAGGTATATTCAAACAAACAATAGTCAAACAAATTACTCCCTCTCCTTCTTTGCTAACCTGTCCTTTCCTAACCATATTCCTTGAGATAGGAAAAAACTACTGTGATGCTTAGAGAAGAGAACCCAACAATCCAATGTTCCAAAGATGATCTACAAAAGGTTTATTCAGGACACCTAGCGAAACATATTACTTCATTAAAGCAGGGATTTCAGCATTTAACATAAAACTATTTTCATAAATGAAATACAGCAAAAAAATTGGATTTAATGTAAATTAAGTAAAGGTTATGTTCCAGCGTTAATTTTACTGTTATCATTACAGGATCATCTTTATATATGGAGGACTTTAGTGCTTTCTACAAGATATTATGAAAATCCTGGAGCTTAATGGTAGGAGGATTCATCTCCAAGAAGAGAGAACTGTATGCATTTATACACATAAATCATTATTAAAATGTATTGATTAGGCCATTTATAACTTATTTCTGACATGGAGACAGTATAAACAAACAGAATCTAATATTTATTATTTACCTACCCTTTGCACAAGTGACATGCCAGATTCACACATTATATAAATGGCATTCTAAATATTACATAACATCCATCTTTATCAAAGCTGTCATATTTATTTTCTAATAGGTAAAATTTAATTTGTTGACCAAGGTAAAAATATATTTTTTTGTCATGAGTTTTCTTTTTTACACAGCAGGCTAAACTTATGAGGTTATTTGTGGATAATGAATAAAAAGAAGTGAAAAAAGTCAGCTAAAAACCATCACCTTCCCCTCTACTTCTCAATGATCCCCTTGAGCAAGGCCAAAATCTGAATCCTACTAATTTTTACACATTACCATAATAAATATTAGGCACTTGTACTTCAAAAAGGGGAAAATTTGCTCCCACCCCCATTTGCAGTACAGTTCCCACCCCTTAAAGTCCAAGTGAATATTGTCCTGAAGAAACACCGAACAATTTTATCAGTGTTATCATTTACTTAGCTAATGCTAGCGCTAATGCTAGCGCTAATGCTAGCGCTAATGCTAACGCTAGCATCTTGCATGAGATGGCACTTTACAAACGAGTTAAAAACGCTCATTACCAGCTCTTTGTTAGCATTGATAGTATTTGAGGTATAAGTTGACTTACATTTCTTTATTGTCTTGTATTACTGCCGTAGTGATTTTGTCCTGTTTAGTCCACAAGAAGCATGCGGTCTTCACCGAGCTGCAGTCATGGTGCATTCAAAGCCCGCAACAGTGTGGGTCTTTTCAGCATGTATTTCTTTTCAATGTATTTCTAACTAAACCTGATCCTTTAACAAAAAAGCCTCTTCCCATGATTTGAAGCAAATTGATTGATTCTTTTATTTCCTTATGGATCAATATTTGTCATACATGTAATTTTATGTATTTTGAAAGTTTAAAAGTAAGATTTTAGTGACATGTAGATGTACAACATGTGTGACGTACGTGCCTTAAAGGCAACTAATCTCATCTAGCTACGATCCAAATGAATATCTTATCTTATAAAATCAATTGTATTTTAACCTTCAGAGAAAATGTGCTAGATACGTATCTATAACATTACAGCAGTAGCTACCGAGCTATAGATCACTTTACAAGCTGTAAGCTATAACATAGCTAACATTAGAAGGTAGTATGGTGTTGCTAACATTACCAGCCAACATGCTGTAGCTAACTTTAGCAACTATAAATTTATATTACAACTTCACTTTGTACCCTGCTTGCAACTCTGCAGAGGATAAAAAAGTTAAAAACTGTAAAAAAAAAATCAGAAAAGAAACCTACCTGCTCCCTTCATGAAGTTTTCATACTGGTAAATGGCACAATATTCTGTGGTTTGAGGAAATGGGCGTGTATCCCAAATTGGTGACGGTGACGGTGAAGTAGCCAATCAAATGTCTTCTTATCATCAGGGCTGTACTCTGATTGGTTGAAATGTTACACACTTCCGAAAGTGTGTATCTTTTGCAATACCAAGCCCCTAGCACTAGTTGGCAGTACTGAGGATAAATTTTACACACACTTCACACACACTTTTCCAAAATTTCTGACCTTGTGGGCCAAATGAAAAAAAAGCAAGAGCAACATTAGGGGAGGCTCCTGAGCTGCTTTTTGAATGAAATCTTTGTGGGGCCCAGCATTTTGGGCCCCACAAAGGCTTTGGGCCCCACGCTGTTGGTGGGCTCCTTGCCACTGGGCCTCACCAAGTAAGAATTGCAAGTGCACACACACACACACACACACACACACACACACACACACACACACACACACACACACACACACACACACACACACACACACACACACACACACACACACACAATGCCTCTGGTCTTGTGCTCATGGCACAGACACATTCACAGATACAGGCCATGTGAAAGACAGCACCAATAGGGATGAAAATACGTGCTTCCACGTGCAGCCAAATCTATTTTGTACAAACACATTCATTCATAATCCGAGAGGACACAATATGTCAGCAATTGATTGCAACTGACTCAAACACAAGCATGGAAACACAACACAAGAGACCTACACATACACACACCCTGTGAAGCTATGTCAGTAGCTTTCGTCTCCCTCAGCAGATGATCTGAGCTTAGCCAACTGCATCCGGTGAATGCATGCCACCACTGCTGAGGGATGTGTGTGTGAGTGTACAGGGTAGAGGAAGGGCAGAATGAGAGAGAGGGAGGTAGGGTAAGGATGCAAATAGGAGAAGCAAGAAAAGAAAAAATATCTAAGACAAAAGAGAGTAAATAGAGAAACCAGCTGAAATTGAGTTAGGTGAGGAAATAAGACTGAGAAAGATGCACAATGAGAAGTGAGACGAGAAAAAGAGGGAAAAAAACTGCAGGCCGTCGCCATTATCCTACCAATACCATTCTCCGCCTTCTATAGTTTCATTTTTCTCTCCATGTTCTCTGGGATATCTTCTGGCCCCACTCCCCTTCTTTTTATTTTAGATTCTCTGTATTTCTGTCTGACATGCTTCTTTGTTTACCTTTATATGCACTATTTGAGGACAAAGAACAAATAACCTAGAAGCAGTGAATAATATACAGTAATTCATCCAATACATAGCACATATGTTAGAACTGCCATATTGAAACGTATTTTAGTAAGAAATAGATTTGATTTCAAGACACGTACAGCACTGTGACGGCTGTTGGTCAGCTGCATTCACTCTTTCTGTGGGTTCCTTTTGGGGTTGCCACAGCGCATCATCCGTTTCCATCTTACATTTAGTTTTTGGTTTAGGTGTCAAATTTATATATTTAAAAAAAATTATTAACACTTTTCATGTAGATGGACAACTTTTTTTAACAGATGAATTCATATTTATATCTTACCAAAGCTTTCTAGCTTACTGTACAAATAATAGTGGTTTGGTGATATGGAAAAAAAAATTGGAACATAAAAGGGAAAATCTGAATTATTCAATAAAAATATATCAGGATTGTAAATAACTTATTTTAATTAGAAATTAAACTGCTATTGGCGGCACAGTTATAGAGTGGACCGTGCTGCTGCCTTACAGCTAGGAGGTCCCTGGTTCAAATCTACCGGCCAGCTTTGGCCTTTCTGTGGAAGTTTGCCTTCTACTTACTTAGTACTTCAGTTTTCTTCCACAGTATAATGATATGCATTTCAGGTTAATTGATGACGATAAATTGCCCAAAGGTGTGAATGTGAGCGTGAAGAGTAGCTGTGTTTTTCTTTCTTTGTTGGTCCTGAGATAGACTAGTGACCTGTCTAGAGTGTACCCCACCTGTCTTCCCAATGACAGCTAGGAAGGCTCCAACCCCCCATTACCCTTAATAGGATAAGCAGCTAAGATTAATGATGGATGGATGAGATGAACTGCCATTTTTTTTTCTTTTTTGATTCTCTGACCATGGAGTAAAATTTGAAACGAATGTTGTTAAATGTCTTGTTTTATCCAATCCAAAATCCACAAACACCAAGGTAAATACAAATAGGGAAAGTATCAAATAGAACTTTAAAATTTACTGTTTTTTGAACGCTGTATTTTAATTTATATTTTTATCACAATCAATTACAGATCATGCATGTGTTCATGTATTTTGATGTTCATCCCTTTGACTAAAATGGACAAATGACCTTGTAATGTTAATTAATTGTGTACTATGATTCATGATGTACTGCCATCTGCATATACAGCAATAAAATATAAAATAAAATATTCTAGGGACATAAAATCATCAAATTACATTGTCTAATTATCTCAAAATAAAATTATACACAATGTGTCTCATCGCTTTTCACAAAGAAAGGAATGAGAAGGGAATTTGGGTCTGACATTTCTCCCTCCTTGCTAAAACAGAAAACCTACCATACTTATTTAATACAATGCTTTTGCGAGAAATGGCAACACACTGAGTTTTACAATCATGCAATACTGTGCCTGGAGGTGCCGAATGTTTCGTGACTTGAAGTAATACTGGTTTGTTTTATGGCCCATTCTCCAAAATCGGACAACAGAATCTGTCCTGGAGCATTTAGGAAATATAAGGATGTCACTTTGGTCTGGTTACCTTCTGACTAGTGTTTACCATGATGGTACATGAACAGGACTTGAACAATAACTGCAAGACTGATCCCTACACAGTGTAATAACTCTTAGAAGGCATAGAGTGCATGGAGTGTATGTTTAGTCAACTGTAACACAGAATGTTTATTTAAGATAAACATTACAATGTACATCTACAATTCTGTGTTGTGTTGCTGTCTTGTAATATCTAAGTCCAAACTTTTGCTATATTATCACCATCTTCCTTGAGTCTAGTGGTCCAAATGAGGCCTAAGTTTTGTCTGTAACTGTACAGATATATATATATAACACTCAACACGTAACCGCACATTTCTACTCAAATGAAACTACTGTGTAATGCACCGTCTTTATAACCCAATAAGAAAAAAACAACAAGAATAGACTGGTAGAATGTGTGTATGTGTGGTCTCATGTTGCCAGAGGATAAGTGCTCTTCCAATCAGGCAATCAGTCAGCCTAACCCCCAGCATTCGTTTGATGTAGATCAAAAACGACAAGCAAATTCACAGTAAAAGAATCAAAAGTGAAGACTGATAAACAAAGACAAAGAGAACTAAGTATATACACACACACAACAGAAAAACTAAAATGCAATACATGGTGTTAAACTACACCACAATCACATTTATGGCAGAACAGAAAACAGAAATAATGGGGAGATGAATAAACAGACATATGCAGATGGAGGATTGTATAAGAGAGAAAGAGGGATGGGGATTGAGAATAAGATTAAGCTCAGGGAAACCCAGCAACTTCTCTGAATCATTACAGAGGAGGATGAAATAAGCAAATGAAGAAAGGAGAAAGCAAGGAGGAATCAGCAGTAGATGGAGGGGTAAGGTAAAAATGGGATACACATCTGTGCTAACTACGAAATGCAACTAATGCTAATGGAGTGAAGGGTTTACTATAAAATGATACTGTATGAATCATACAGTACGTTATTTCAGCAAGTAAAGAAAGCAAAACATATTTACTAGTAAATATGCTTTATTTTAAATTAATCCTTATATATCAAACAAGGTAAGAAAAAGCAGATACTCAATAAAAGTGTTTTTTTATATATGTTTGCAGCAACTTAGATAGTTGTTTGACTTTGACACCCTTATCTTTTACAGCTCGAATGGCCTTTCCCTCAGTGTCCACAAAAACAAAACCTGTTGGCCAGGCTGCATGCGTTTGTCTCTTTTTATTAGTAAAATTTCCCAAGGTAAACCAAAAGACTTTGTTAATGCTGTATGTGTACTTTATCCCAAAAAACACATTTTAATTTTCTGTTGTTATCCATCAACCCTATTTATAAAGAATTAAGGGGCCAAACAACCTCTACTATTCTGTATGACCTCAATAATAATCACATAGTAGAATTATCACCTTTCTGACAGTTTCAACTTAAAACTGTAAGTAGAATTCATGGAAGAGATACTCTATTTGACGGCATTAGATTGTACAGGTGTATCTAACTAAGTGGTCAGTGAGTGTATGTTCAGGCCAGAATGGTTTCTGGAGAACAAACTATCACTATCATTTGATACCAGAAAAAAATAGAAAATGCACTGTTACATTAGTTAATTAGTTATTCTTTCTCTGGTGAAACTAAACTAATAAGTTTATTAAGACTGCAATGCCAGCAGCTACCTGGCCTCATGACCTGTTAGAATGCCTTGTGAGTGCAAAAGTATTTATACCCCTTGAAATCTTCCATATTTTGTCACACATTGCAACCACAAACGTAAATGCATTTTATTTAGATTTTATGTGATAGACTAACACTAAGTGGCACATAATTGTGAAGTGGAAGGAAAATGATAAATGGTTTTCATTTTTTTTTTTTTTTTTACACATTAGTATCTGAAAAGTGTGGTGTGCATTTGTAATCTGCCCTCCTGAGTCAGTATGTACTTTGTGGAACCACCTTTTGCTGCAATTACAGCTGCAAGTCTTTCAGTGTATGTCTCCACCATCTTTGCCCATTCTTCTTTGAGAAATAACTCATGCTCAGTCAGATTGGATGGAGAGCTTCCTATCTGTGAACAAGCTGTGAAAAGCAATTTTCAAGTCTTTTCAAGGATTTAGGTCTGGACTTCGACTGGGCCATTCTAACAGATGAATATGCTTTGATCTAAAACCATTCCATTGTAGCTCTGGCTATATGGTTAGGGTCATTGTCCAGCTGGAAGGTGAACCTCCGCCCCAGTCTCAAGTCTTTTGCAGACGCTTCCCTGTCCCTGCTGAAGAAAAGCATCCCTACAACATGTAGTTGCCAACACCAGGTTTTATGATGGGAATGGTGTATTCAGGGTGATGTCTAGTGTTAGGTTCCTACCACACATAGCATTTTGCATTTAGGCCAAAATGTTTAATTTTAGTCTTATCTGACCAGAGCACTTCCTTTCACTGGTTTGCTGTATCCCTCACATGGCTTGTCACAAACTGCAAAACACCTTATTTGGCTTTCTTTCTACAATTGCTTACTTCTTGCCACTCTTCCATAAAAGCCAGATTTGTGGAGTGCGCTACCATGGGCTGCTTCTCTGATTAATGCAGAACAGATGTATTTATACTGAGATTAAATTACACACAGGTGGATTAATTTACTAATTACGTGACTTCTGAAGGCAATTGGATCCACTGGATTTGAATACAAATGCACACCACACTTTTCAGATATTTTTAAAAAATTCTGAAAACCACTTATCATTTTCCTTTCAATTTACAATTATGTAATACTTTGTGCTGGTCATGACCTAAAATCCCCAAAAAATACATTTAC
Organism: Channa argus; assembly: GCF_033026475.1. NCBI lineage: Eukaryota > Metazoa > Chordata > Actinopteri > Anabantiformes > Channidae > Channa > Channa argus. The sequence goes on from NC_090200.1 coordinate 23,265,691, forward strand.
GTTTGTTCTTGTAACGTGACAAAATGTGGAAAAGTTCAGGGGGTATGATTACTTTTGCGAGGCACTGTATGTCCGTCATACCTGTATGTCTGTGTCTTTGACCGGCTCCAGGGGCTCAAAAGTGGTAGCAGCACTTAAGGTTTCCAGTCTCTGGGAAATGTGAAAGATGTCTAAACCTCTGGAACCAAGTAGGATTGACCTGAGAGTGAGAAAGAGAGGTGGTGTAAACAAATTAGTGTGAATGAAAGACTAAAACTATCTAAGCGCACCTTGGTAGTTGTGCTTGACATCCACTAGAGGGCACCAGAGGCTTTGCTAGTATTGCGGTATTTATTATTGGTTAAAAGTCACATCAGGTCAGCTTCACATACGTGGCACAGGACTTTATGAGAGTTCTTTTTAATATTTGTAGTTTAAATATGCTTTAAAACATATCTTCATGAGGATAGGTGTTGTAAGGCTTCTGCAAACTATAATCAAAGAGGGTGCAGACACAACCGTTTTACAACACCCTGAGCATTCTAACCAATCAAGAAGAGAAGATCAAACAACATGTGGAAGTTCACATATGTATATTAATTATATTCGGTAGTGGAATAGGCTTTAAGCTAACGTTAGCTGACATGCTGCCTCAGAGACTAGACAGAACACAAAGTGAATGTACAGTTAGGTGCAAAAGTTTGCAACCCCTTAATTTTGAAATTTCAAAAGGAGTAAAACTTAATATTTTAATCAACAAAACATTTATTCCATATTCAGCTATTACATATTTAATGCACATTCAGCTAATACAAATTACATCACAATGTTTGCATCCCCATTGATAAATGAATTATAAATTATGTTATCCTTAATCTGAATCTAAATATTATAGAGTTACCACAACAACATGGCCTTAATAAATCTCATTACTGGAAATATTTGTAATTTTGTCAAACACTGAAGGAAACTTTAAGGTCTCGTGCTGGTGCATATTTTGGTTTCTAAAGTGACTATCTAGGAAGAAGTTTTTTTAGAACAATGTATAAGCTTTAGGAGCATATTGCAGAAACATATTGGAATAGACATTTTTAACTGTGCTGCATTACTATGTGCTAACAGCACGTATTTCTTACGCTTTTACGTCAGCAGCATCTTGGGAAGTGCGGGTCAGGGTACGTGATCGAAGCCTCTCCCCAGCCTGCTGGATCTCTTGAAGGTTCCTCTCAACATGCGGCAGCTCTGACACTGCTTCTGTCTCTGCAGCCAGCTGCTCTGCCTGCTGCAGCAGCTCCCCAAAGCCCTCTGCATCCATACTGCTATACAGAAGGAAGTGCTTGATAAATACAACGCGGTAAAACTGGAGAGCAAATGGACATTTTTGTCTTATTTGTGCTCTGTGCTGCAGCACATCTGATCTGATAAGACAATGATTATAAGATGAAAATAACCTAAAACTTCAAAAGAAGATAGAAGCAAAGGTGGCTGAAGTAAAAGCCTGGGAAAGCATGACCTGTAATATATCAAGTGACTATTAAGGTCGTTGACTTTGCAGCTAAAATTGTAGATGGTTACTTAATTTACAGATAACTGTATTTTATTCCATCTCTGTGTACATAATTCATTTTTTGTGTCACACCTTTGCATTTTAACATAAGATTATGTGTATGCAGCTGACACAAAGACAAATTCCTAGTACTGTTAAGTGTTCTTAACTAGCAATAAACAGTTTTCTGATTCTGATAATTTCCGGTTACATTTTTTTTTTAATCACAATATACATACAAGAGTTACAATTCCAAACTAGTTCATATGATATGGACATAAGCTGAAAATCTTTATCTTTAAGCTTTATTTCAAATCTTAAACGCCGGAGTCCCGAGAGCACCCTTACACGATTGTAGCAAAAACCTTTCTGACATATCACATCTACAGCCAGTCTGACACCTACAGCCCGCGCATGTCAGATTGGCCTAGCTAGGGCTAACACAACGCTAATACTTTGGCTGGCTACGTTACTTAAGAAACTTGAGACAACATCCCGACAAATTCTGAATTATATAGTCGGTTGTTGAAAATGACCTATAATGTAACAAAGAGACAACAGTGACGACTAACCTATGTGACGTTCAGCATATTATCCTTTATACCCCTCCGATTTTAGCTAGCTTAATTAAATTTGAATGACGCTCCACAGTTAGCTAGCATGCAACATGCTAACTCGCATGTTCACAGTTAAATCAACATAAGCTGTTAAAACTAGACTTCCTATTGTTGGAAAAGGACAAACTTCATACCTGTTGTATAAGACGGATATGCGTAAGATCCCGACTGTACTCCACGAGTGAATATTGTAAGAATTATTATGTGTAATTCAGTTTTGTTCAGCAACACAACATGTAAGAAAATATATTATTTGCCCCGGCAATAGTGAAGTCGATGCTGATTGGATGACACCTATTCCGTACCGGATGTCATGCTTGCTCGCGTGTTATCAGGATGTGAAAAAACCCGCTGCTCTGCCAGCTGGAATGGAGGACTTCGACGAATAGTCCAAACCTCCATTTTTCCATACATTCATTACTTCTCAAGTATCTAAAGTCTCTAAATTGTTTACCTTTCAAGTGTTCAGGACCAGTATGTAAAGAAATACTGTATGACCAGAGTGTTAGTTAGTAAATGAGTAAACAGACTTAATTTCTTTTGAACAGTGCTTGCAAACAGATATGTTAAAAGATTAAAGTTTTTCTTTCCCTCTCTTTTTTGCTTTCTTCTTTAATTTACAGTAACCATTTAAAAGGGGTGTCACAACAAGTAAGTTACTGCAGATACTCTACAAACATAATCATCATAATCATCATAATTTTAAATCCATGTATTTAAATCAAACGTTTTTGACTTCCAGTCTTTGAGCAGAAGTAAAAGTTCTCTGGATCAGGCTGGAGGTGGTTGCACTGATGTTTTTCTGAAATGCTTGCTGTTTCCCCATGTGGTTGATGGATGCCTGCTTCTTGTTTCAAGTCTATTGCTTTGTTAGAACACTTCTAGTCACGTGGAGAACAAACCCCTGAGGTGAAAAGCTATTTTATTATAATTATAATAAAAATAATTATATAATTATCTCTTTTATACAACACATCAAAGGTGTACTGTAGGATATGTATGACTGCATCCAAAAAAAACCTGAGATTTTATGTTTTTGTCATTTATCAGACGCTTTTATCCAAAGCGACTTACAAGGCATAAAAAAACTCTAAGTCGGGGAGAAAACATCAAAGCAAAGTCCTATCAGAAGTGTTTTCTACGCTGTCTAAATCTCTCGTTGCAAGGCATCCATGATCATAAATTAATCTTACTCTAAAGCCTTTTAAAAGCAGAAATATAATATGCTTAAATACAACAAAGGAGGAATGAAATAGGTTTATCCACATACCAGCCAAGTATAACTCTGATGTGTTATGTTCTCTTTACTTTTAAGTTTGTATGTTTATTGCATTTTATATTTATCTAAAATATGCATTTTTATATTTAATTTTGTGTGCCTTAGTGTATTGTGTGAAATTTAAATGTCTTATAGTGCAGTGTTTTCGGAGTAGCTACAATTTCACTGTACCCCCCTATTATGTAAGACCTTAAAGTTTATGTTATTTTATTTTATGTTAAACCCTTACATATATTTTGACAAGACACAAAAGAAAAAGCTAAATAAATAAAAACCTTTTTCTTCACTTAATTCAACAGGTCACACAAGGGAAAGTCAAGCAATTTTTGATTATTAAGAAATTTTGGACCATCAACACTGTTAGGGTCTCCCTGCATTGTAAAGTAAAATTACTGTAAACTTGATATTGTGTTGATCCATTTTTGTGTAACCATGAAACATTTTAACAAAATTTTAATGCTGGAGCATTCACAGTAATGATATCCTAATCTTTCCGTCTTCCATACGTTTTTGGTACCTAACTACATTGGCATACTTAAGTTAGAAAAAATTTCCAAACTTACAACATTCGACTTATAATTCATTTCTGCTTGTAAACAGCTTTTTAATATCATTTATACTTTTTTTTATACATTTTTATGCTTTAAAAATTATGTCATCAAATACATCATATAATTGCCTTTGAAGTTTTTATACAAGGAAGTAAATTTTCATTTGAGCTATTTCTGCAAAAGCAAAACTTTAAGCTATTTCAGTTCACTCAAAAACAGTTCAGCTCTGACTGGAAAATCCTTTCAGCGCTGAAGCATTCGCAATGGAATGGCATATAACCACTTTTTGTGGTTATATGCAGGTAAATTTTTCATCAACCATGGCAAACTTGTGGTCCAGTCTATAAACACATTGCTTTCTTAATGTGTCCTGTTTTGTATTTTTTGGTTAGGGTTAGGATTGTTGTTGTTTGTTGTGTGTTTGCTTTTTGTTACCCAAATTTAGGGCCTGCCAGTGGCCACTGGCCACAGTATTTCTTATATAACTCATTATAAATGAACACTAAATACAGACATTTTAACACAGAACGTTAATAGCTTATATATTTTTTAACACTTTTAATTGTCCAGTTGTCCAGTACTATGCAATTTTGGTTGTGATTAAATACATAATTGAATGCATGTTAATAAATGCATTTTGTGTTTTACATTATAAAAGTTGGGTCATTTACTAAATTAATGCTGTCTATGCATTTTCTAATATCAACATTAAATCCTCTCTATTCATGTTTGTTCACTTGTCAGCCAGCATGTGATTGACATAAATATTGTTCTAAGTAATAAAAACCATTGTACAGTAACCCCACCAGCAGCAGTACAAGGATATACCAATTTGGGGCATTTGGTTCAGCATTTATTAAAAATATGTCTACCACAACTTTAGAATGAAAAAATATATCATCCAGTGAAGAAATGTCTGGCCATATCTTTTTGATAAATTTGTTAGAGACAAATGGAAGTCTGTGACATTGATGAACAAGCTAACCCAGGCTGCTGGCTGACAACACATTAAATGTCAATAGAGAAAATGGAGTGTTGACTTTAGCATCTGTACAATGATTAAGGATTTTACAATTTTGGCAATTTAAAAAATGACCAATGGTATTTATTTTAAATATAGCACAGGTATTTTTTATTTTTACATAATATCTGATGTTTTATAGGCAACTTTACCTTTTTTGGCAGGCTTCCTCTATATCAAATCATACCTGCTTTTAAGTGAAATATTACAGAAGACTATGTAATGTTGCAGTTTTAACTAGAAGCTGAAAGTTATTTTAATATTTAGACAGAAGTTACTACCATTTGTATGCATGCAATACCAACCTTAAACAGTATGAAGCAAGTTGAAAAGCAGTACATCCACACTTTAACAAACCCTTACTGTACAAATACTTTATTTAGCTTAAGTCTTTTGACCAAATTACACAGATGCTGAATCTGACAAAAACTGACTTCTTTAGAACTTGTTAAAATTCCAATGACCATTATACCAAGTACACAAATTATACCCCAAACACAAATACACATTTCAAACAAACTTAAAGATGATTTCACCCCAAGATCATCCTAATATAAAATACATCATTAAGAAATTATTAATATTTTCAAATATTGTCCTTTCTTTATCAGCTGGGGTACTGTGTCTCCCTGGTTCAAAACAAATCCTCCATGGAAGAGAAAGTCACTGTTGCTCCCCAATCCAATATAGTTCTGTGTACGTCAAGACCTCCACAAGGTTTACCCTTGCAGCTTATCTGGTCCCTCAGTGAGGCCTCTCTACTTGAACTGATTGTCTATGAGTGTGCCCTTCATCTTCGCCTTCTTGGCCTCCAGCTCAGCCAGCTCCTGTAGCCTCCTCTTGCTCATGCCCTTCCTCTCCAGCTGCTTCTCGATAACTTTGGCGTTCTGAGCGTACGAATCCGCCACCTCCCTGGCCTCGATCTCCTCCTCCTCCTCGTCTATGGTAGACACTGTGACGGAGCTAAATTTCCCCATGTCTTTGGTCCGTTTGGTCATCATCACGCGGACTTTCTTGGGAGCCTCCGGCTGCTTTTGGCTGTAGACGCTGGTATTGCCAAAGCCCTGTCCGAACTTGACCACGGCTCCGTCCACGATAAAGGTGACTGGGTTGTTTTTCTCTTGGTGCTGGTAGAACAGAAACAGGCCACACTTGCCGCACTTTTTGCGGTACTGCTTTTCGATGCCCTCGGCTCTCTTGATGTACGTATTTTCGTTGTCCTCCACGTTGCAGAACTTGTGGGCATGTTTGGCAGCGTCGATGACCCTGGCTCGGTCCCGGGGCCTCATAGGCAGCTTTTCGAGCTGGCAGTCCAGCACCAGAACCATCTGACCGCATAAGCAGTAATAAACATGAAGAGGCTTTTCCCCATCGTCGTACTCTTCTCTGTCCCTGGTGTCGGAACACACAACGCTTCTAGACACGACCTTCGGCATGTTCCGCGACTAAAGTATAGATTAAATGAACGTACTGCTTAAAAGCTACAGCTCAAACGCCACAATAACGAGAACAAAACGTGTCTAAATTGTAACCCTTGAGAGTGAACCACTACAACAGTTCCGGTGTGCGTCTGTTTACTGTTCCTACCCAAACCAGTGAGACAACTTCGTTCCGCATTGTCCTACGTTCCAAAGTTAGAAATAAACCAATTGTGTTGTAAAAAAAATTTGGAACCTGGAATTATGGTCAGAATAAATCTGAGGCGATCACAAGTTAACAGGTAATTACTGTTCATACTGTTCACTGTCCCCCCCCCCCCCAACTCTCGTTTTCTCTAAACACGACTTTAGCTAGAAACCACTATTGTCTTGTAGAGATAGTTCAAGTAACACTTCTTGATCAGGTTTGTGTGCGCAATCTTCCACGGTCACTTTATGCAGAGGACAAAACACTACACCTAACGAGTTTCAGGGCCATGTCTCCCGCCCGATTAAAAGCTTTCCACTGTATACCCTACAGACCGGTCCTATACTAAAACTTAAGCAAAGCCATGAAAACCATCACATTGAGGAGGAGTTTATTTCAACAATGAAAAGAAAAGTACAAAACAGTTCTAAACATCTGCAACTGCATTTAATTCATTCATTATTCACAAAGGCGACATCAAGGACAGAGGGTGCTGATCGATTGAGCTTCTCACTGACAGCAGCTCGTATCACAGGTCTTCCCTTTGCACACGCAGCCAGAGGCGCACTTGCTGCAGCCGGACGGGCAGCATGAGCAGCAGCCTGGAATGACAAGATACTTATGGGCACATGCACGCACACACGAGAGTCTGTATACTTGGTGAATCAGAGTGGAATTCACGTTTTATTTCGTAATCAAGACAGCAAGAGCCACCTGAATAGCTACCCAGCATTTAATCTTAAAAAAAAAAAAGCAAAGTCGTATACGTACAAATCGACCAAATATTGAGCTTTAAATAAGTTTGTCTGTGCTGTCCAAGTTAAATCAAAAATGATATTAAAATATACGATGTACTAAAACCAAGTTAACTTAGACTAGATTAATGTCGTTAATAAATGGCCTTGGACGTGCTATGGTTGAAAAAAAAATATATACATTTAACTTACTTTTCTTGCAGGTGGTGCAGGAGCACTTTGTGCAGGTACAGGATTCACCGCAGTTGCAGGTTCCAGCTAAACAGAAATATACAAGGCAGATTAGATTCATCACATCCATTAAACACGGGTTCAGATCCGATTGAGCCATTACCAGTAAAACTTACTCTTGGAGCACTCGCAAGGGTCCATTTTTTCCAGTAAGTCTCGGATTCTCTTGGAGAGTGTGAAAATGACTCGTCTGTCTCGTTTGAATCGATGTTGTGATTTGTAAGTGAACAGGGTCGCACTTTTATAGTTTACCGGAGAGGCAGGGCCGGGTGCAAAAGGCGTCACGCTGCACGCCAGCACGTAGTAGATAAAGAGTGTGTGCACACGAGTTGGTAAAGCAGTCAGACAACAGAGTCTGTTCCAGAAGTGGGGTGGTTGAAGCGATAATTTAAAGTTATGTAATCCCCTCGAGAAAAACATAAATATAAAAGAGAGTAGAACACAGTTTATGAAAGTTCAAAAATATACATCCATTTTCAGGTGTATGTTTCACGATTCTGATCTATCTTTGGATATTAGATAGATTATAAAGCATCTGAGGTCAGTAGTGTCATTAGTATTTTATGTGAATAAATACCAGGTAGTACGAGAAATGTATGTATGTATGTATGTACGTATGTTTTTATATGACATCTGCTTGAATTGTGACACATATATGTTACAGTTTCCTGTTTTCTCTTTCCTGCCTAGAGAAACTAGCATTTTATGAATAAACTCTGGCATATTTACACTTGATGTTTATTAATCCTAACTACCCTTGACATAAATAAATAAATAAATAAAATAATGGCTATATACTGCAATTAGTTATTTACCATGTTTAATTACATTATTGTTTTCAATTTAATTTTACTATTTTAGACTCGTTTTATTCTAAAGGCCATTTGTATTTTCGTTAAATAATAAAATGTATTAAAAAAAAGACTCACTATGTTATTATATATTTTTATACATATATTTTTTGTTTGTTTTCTTAAAACAAAGCAGGAAAATTTCAGGTTCACAGTTCAGAAATAATTGCTGACGCTCAGCTCAGGGACAGTACATTTCCATTCACATGTAAAAAGCCGTTGTTCCGTACTGATTCCCAGTGCTTTGGGCCTGTGCACACGGTACAAACAGGCTGCTGTCTGGGTGGTGTTGGCATTGCTCGGCTCCCTCGCCTCCCTCCCCGCAGCTCTGCACTCGGCCGCTTCACCTGGCGCTCGTGAGCAAATCAAGTAAACACGCTATTGTAATGTGCTGCATTCAAGTACTTTTTGCTGTGGGAAATATGCATTTCATCACAAGAGCTCTCATTAAGTCGGGCAGAACCTGTGCTTTATTGTACAGGTGTCATATCAAATCATCCCTCAGTTAAATCTGCGAGGTTTCTAATAATATTATCAAGTATTATCGCAACTGAGGATGGAACTGAAACTACTGTGTTGACAAACTATTGTGTTGCTTTAAAACCTCTATGTACTTTTCAGCAATGAAGGTGCCTTTTCACATGTGGAAGCTACTCACACCCTGGACCGTAGTGTACCCCATACCATCAGAGATGCAGGCTTTTGTCCACTGATAACAAGCCGGATGATCCCTCTCCTATTAACTCCACAGGACACGGTGTCTATGGTTTTAAAAAAGATTTTCAAATTTTGACATAGTGGACTGCTAAACTTCGGCCTCTTGTTTTGAATCCAGAGGAAAGATCAAACAACATTATTGGACTTATTTGGACAATTGTATGTGTATGTGTTTCTTTTTTATTTCAGCGAGCACGCATTTCCACAGCAGCATACGTTTTACTTTGAATATACTCAGACGTAGGAGCATGTGCTTGGAGCCTGAAGGCAACGTCCCTTTTTGCACTCGCCACCGTCCGGCTGGGGACTTTTTCCACTCCAGTTGCAAGTTAAAAACGATGTCATTGCATATAAATGCTACTTAGGTATTTTGAGCTGAGTCATATTAAAGCTGAGTCATTTGAGTATGTGACCAACTTCAACCACAGAATGTAACGAGTGAAAAGTGGTGTTTGTTGTACAAATATCTAAATTAAATATCTAGAATCAAATGACAGTAATACAACATGGTGTGGTTTTTGAAAAAAAATTACTTTATTAAATATTATTTTTATAGTATATTGTTTATGTATGTTTCTTTTATACTTGTGATATCACAAACTTGTAGGTCAATCTTACTGTGTATGGGATTGTGAACTTTATTATTATTCTTTTCATTATAATCTAAACCCCAGTCCAAAATACTTCAAAAAAATTTACAACATTTACAACAGAGTTGTTGGGACCTCATGGTTGAATATAATCTGATTGGGACTGAAATGACTAAGTAAAACAATGAATCAGGAGCAGTGATTACTAAATAAACAAGCTCAGAACTTTGGTTTAAAACAGCCATTGTAAACTGTTGTATTAACAGAAAGGAAAGTAAGTACTGAAAGAGAGTGTGTATTGGAAAAAAAACTGTAATCCACAGTACAGATTATTAAAAGTAGTTTTACTCACTACTGCTTATTAATGAATTCATCATTTGTTTTTACCACCATATATATATATATATATATATATACACACGTATACATATTTATATATACGTATATATATACGTATACACGTATATATATATATATATATATATATATATACACACACACGTATATATATACGTATACACGTATATATATATATATATATACACACACACGTATATATATACGTATATATATATATATATATATATATATATATATATATATATATACGTATATATACGTATATATACATATATATATATATATATATATATATATATATATACGTATATATACGTATATATACGTATATATACGTGTATATATATACATATATGTATATACCACTTTGTGTAGCCCATAATACAGTGATACAAAATTGTATGCTACAAATTAGATATTTTACTATTTTAATGTAAGTTTCTGTACTGTCTGTGGAAAAGTATTGTGTGATGCTGTAGTAAACTTTTTAGCATTGATGATTAAGACGATAAACAACAAAAAAATACGTTTCTGTGAGGTGAAAACAACATTGGGAACATTGAGTAAGAAAGTTTATATTGACATAGTCTCTCTAGCCTGAACTCAGCTTACATAATTTCTAGTTGCACAATCAGCCTTTTAATTGTGAGAAAAGACATAATTAAACTTTGTGATCATTCACAGACTATTATGTTTTAATTATGATAATACTTTAAAAGAAGAAGTTGAAGAGTACAGATGATTTGTGAAAAACTACAACCCCAATTTCAAAGAAGTTGGGACAATGTGTAAAAGAAAATGAAAACAAAATACAATTATTTGCAAATCTAATCACCCCATATTTTATTTACAACAAAAAAACATATCAGAATTTTAAACTGAGACATTTGCCCATTTCATGGAAAATATTGGTTCATTTTGAATTTGTTGGTGGCAATACATCTGAAATCTTGCTGAAATAAGCAAGGCCTTCTTTGAGACCCTCTCTGGATAGGACCATATGTTGCTTTAAAACCTCTATGTACTTTTCATCAATGAAGGTGCCTTTTCAGATGTGTAAGCTATTCACACCCTGGACCCTAGTGCACCCCATAACATCAGAGATGCAGACTTTTGAACTGTCCACTGATAACAAGCCGGATGATCCCTCTCCTCGTTAGTTCACAGGACACAGTGTCTATGGTTTTTATAAAGATTTTCAAATTTTGATTCCTTTGACCACAGAAAAGTTTTCCATTGTGCCTTCCATTGACCATTTTAAATAAGCTTTTTTCACATATGGCTTCTTCTTTGCACAATACTAAAGCTGTATTGTGCAGAGAAGAAGTTATAAATTATCAATTCATTAATAAGCAGTAGTGAGTAAAACTAGTTTTGATAATCTGTACTGTGGACTACAAATGTTTTGTTTCCAATACACACTCTCTTTCAGTGCTATAATACTTATTCCTTTCTGTCAATACAATAGTTTATACTGGCTGGTTTAAACCAAAGTTCTGAGCTGGTTTATTTAGTAATCACTGCTCCAGATTCATTGTTTAACTTAATCATTTCAGTCCCAATCAGACTATATTCAACGATGATGTAGCTTCTTTTTTGTGGGGTGACTGTGTCGCAGGAAGGTAGAGTGGTTGTACACAAATCCCGCAGTTGTTGGTTTAATCACCGGCTCCTCGAGTCAGATGGCAAAGTGTCCTTGAGCAAGAAACTGAACCCCTACTTAGTTGCTCCTTGTGAGTGTTGGTCAGCTGCGTAGCAGCTCCCCCATCTGTGTATGAGTTTGTGTGTATGATTGTGAGTGCAAATATGGATGCAGTCTGAAGTGCTTTGAGTGCAAATAGGTAGAAAAGCGTTATATAAGTGCAGAGTATTTACCATTGCACAGTGAACTGTGATTTCTAGAAGTGTTCCTGAGCCCATGCATTGATGTCCAGTAGAGAAACCTGCCTGTTTTTGCAGTGCTGTTTGAGGGCCCAAATATCGCATGCAACCTGTTTTGACCATTGGTCTTGTCCCTTGCTCACAGAGATTCCTCCTTATTCTCTAAATCTTTTGATGATATTATGTTGGGATCTTAGGAACATTTTTCTGAAAGTGTTACACAATTTTTAGACACAATAGTTTGTCACAATTTGGTGAACCTCTCCATCTTTACATACAATATTCTCTGCCTCTCTGAAAAGCTATTGTTGCTCCTGTTCCAACTTTTTGTACAAGGTTCATGCGTAATCGACCTGCGCCCTGTTTTGACAAGAGATCAATATGTACTCCTCTTGATCAATTTCAAAATCGTCTTACCCCTTACTTTTACTTGGTCCATGTGCATGCATGAAATCTGAAGGTGTGTGTTTGTGTGTGTGTCTAAAGGGCAGACAGTTCAGGGGGAATTTGATCCTACAACCCAGCATGGGACCGGTTTCTTGCACTGCCTTTGCGAGTGAAGTTATTTTGCATTAAGACAGATATGGTTTAAAATAGCTGACCGAGAAATATGACTATGTGCTGTACAGAAGCTTGGGACGGGAGCAGAATAAATTCATATTAGCAGTATTTGCAGTGGTTATTCACCACTGTACACTACACAACATTAGGCCACGTGTTGTCACGTATCACATGGTGGTGGACACACTGAGTGTGGTGGAAGGAGGATTTTTTCACTTTTTAGGAGGATTCACTCAAACCCTGGTCCCAAAGCAGGTCAGTCTTTAACCATGAGCTCAACGTAATGCATTAAAAGCATGAAACAGCTTTTGAATTTTTTAAAATTACCTTTGAAATGTACACTGAAATAAATGTATTTTATAAATATGTTTGTATGTTTATTAGAGTGCAGGTAAATATTAAATTAGATAGATAGATTTTTTATTGTGGAGACAGAACTGTTAAACATCATATTTAATAACTGCAATACAGTACATTTACTCATGTAGCAACACACCTATTTGTTTCTCTACTGTATTTGACTTTCAATAAGACTTATTTCTCATTCTGTGGAGTTGCATACTAGCTAATTTAAGTGAAGAAGTAAAAAAGAAAATTAAAAAGATGTTCGTGATATATTAAATTTGATTGTTTTAGTGTTGTTTTCCCACGGTTTCTCTGCTAGGTTTTCTGCCTATGTGTGCATAAGTGTGCACACATAGGGAGATGTGAGCTCTCTTTGCTGCCAGGTTGTCTAATCCTAACTGAAATATTTCAAAAAACTAACACAAAATCAAGATTACATTAATAAGGGGGGTTCATTTTTAATATAAACTTTGGAATGTTTTGTAAAATAAACTATAAAGCATTTACATTTATTTAAAGATTCATAATTCTTTGTTTGAGATATACTGATACAGGGAAAATTATCTCTGCACTATTATCTGTTAAATGTGTCTAAATGTTCTGCAGTTCTTTTCCTTTACACAGTTATTGGTCAGTTTTCACAGGTTGTGCCATGGATCATGTTCTGAACATTGCTGACTGTTACATCTTCACTCCGTATGTTTACCCGGCATATTGGTCTGAGGATGAACCTTTGCGTCAGGCAATCAGCCTGTGGATAGTGACCAACCTGGTAGCACAGCTGATTTACCTGGGCTTTGGTGCCCTTAGCTTCTACTGTGTGTTTGACCATAAGCTCATGAAACACCCGCAGTTTATTAAGGTAAGCTATTTAATGGACAAGACTCTGTTTTGAACTATTAGGGACTCTGCCTGTTCTGGTTATTTTAGAACCAGCTAACAGTTCCAAAACAACCTGTGTCTTTAATCCAATGACAGAACCAAGTAAGAAAAGAGATCCAAGTGGGGATTGTCTCCATATTCTGGATGAGTTTTCCAACAGTAGCCCTTTTCTTATGCCAGGTCACGGGACACAGCAAACTTTATGACAACATCAGTGAATCGACTTTGGGTGAGAAAACTGCATAAAACCTTAAACCTGATCAGGATTCCGACAGGTTGAAAAATAATTAGTCTTAATAAGACTTACTAGACTACAGTTTATTTCTGCATTTCAGGTTGGCCTGGAGTGTTGCTGAGCATTGCTGGATTCTTGTTCTTTACCGACATGTGTATCTACTGGATACACCGATGCATGCACCATAAAAGCATTTACAAGGTGAGCTTCAGTATGTTTATAGCTAACTTAAGGCTGTTCTGCACAATAAAGTAAATTAACAAGTAATCAAGAAAAAGTTTATATTATATTTATATTTATTATATTATTTATTATATTATATTTATAAAGTGAATATAGTAGTGACCATTTAGCAGTTTAAGAGCCAAATATTCAGCTCAAAACTTGGCAGAGGAAGAAGAGAGAAATAACCATAATAATAATTTTTCACTACAATAGCCACTGCCATCGTTGTGTGTGAATGGGAATCAATATTGTAATATATATTGTAATATAGCGCTTTGGATAAAAGCTATATAAGCGACCATTTACCATTTACTATACAGCAATTCATATATTTTTGCATGATGTATTTTTCATTAAAATGCTCATAATATTCATAAAAAGTATTTGTGTCCCCCCCTCAGCTTTTACATAAGCAACACCATATATTCAAGATTCCTACACCATTTGCCAGTCATGCCTTCCACCCACTTGATGGTTTCCTGCAGAGCTTGCCCTACCATATCTACCCATTCATCTTCCCTCTCCACAAGGTTTTGGTCTTTACTATTTTTAAATGTTAAACCTGAGGTTTGAAGACTATCAATACTGCAATTATGAGTGCATAAGCAAAACTCACTACACAAAAACTTTAGTTGAATGATTGTGATGCCAAATGTTGATACATTTTGATGACACACGTGCTGAAAAACAGTGGATTTTAAATTCTGCTTTACTAACATACTGTAAACCCAGTTACTTAAGTGGATATTTACTTTACAGGTGGTCTACCTCTCACTCTTTGTCTTTGTCAACATCTGGACTATTTCCATACACGATGGAGACTACCGCATCCCTAGTCCATTGATATGTCTGATCAATGGTGCTGCTCACCATGTAGACCATCACCTCTACTTCAACTACAATTATGGACAATACTTTACATTCTGGGATCGCTTAGGGGGCTCCTACCGACACCCCTCAGCCCTGCTAGGGAATGGGCCACATGACCGTGTCAGCAAGCTCATGGTACACGCTGCACAAACACAGTGATGATTGTGGAGCTACAGCTGGGGTAATATTCTAGTTTATACCTTGTAGGGAGGTTTCTTTTGAGGGCATTCGCTTTGGCTAAAAAACAAAAAATCAAATGTAACCAACAACATTGTTTATGATTCTTTATTAAAGAAGTATAAAATGTATTTCTTTAGTAAACAATACTTTTACACACACAAACACAAGACAAAGACTGAAAAATGTCAAATGTTGTCCACTGTCAATGTCAAGTAATTTTATCTAAAGAAAAAACTAAGGTTTCAAACAACATCAACAGACAAATAACATTTGCTCTTAATTTCTGCTTAGCTGGAACATACTGCAAATCGTTCAATGTAATGGTAAATTAGAAAAGGCAAGAAATTACAAGTCTGAATCCATTTAGACAGGTTTTTCAGCTGCCAGTACTTGGTGTGTTTTCGTGCAGGCTCTGCAAGGCAAGGTCTGTCCACTTCATCTCTTGTTCTTTCACAGACTCTGTGGATCCTCCATTGTCTTGCTCAGCCTCGGGCAGTTCACTCTAACACAGAGCAATTAAGACAAGATGGCATGAAGAAAGCAGGATTTATATTCATATAAGTTTACTTTATTTTATATCAGTATCATGGAATGATGGTATCAAGATTAAAGAAAAAATGCAATGCCAGAAACACAAAGGTCAAAGATATTTAGAGTCTGAAGGTTAACTTAGGACTTCCTCTATTTATTTTGTTCAAACTGTTCACTCTCAGCTTTCTTTGTTTATGCACTTAAGAAAGAAAAATATTCACATTCACAAACAAGATCACATTGCACTTCACCATAAGATACCATCTTAGGTGACACCTTATTTGAACTTACAGTATCTTTAGAATGCTGCTTTTAGACTGCTAGCTACTTTGCTTGTTAGGATTAGTCACTTGTAAATGGTCTGCTCTTCTATATCACCTTCTATCTTAACAGTACCTAAAGCTGCTTCTTATGAAACTATTCAGACATACATTTCATAGCGCGGGAGGTGCTGGCCTAACCCACCAGCTGCAAATTTGGGTTTGGTGTCTTGCCCAAGAATACTTCAAACACACCAGAAGGAGCAGCTGGAGATCGTGTCTTCAAACCCACTATTAATATCTGGTTTCCTGTGCTTGAACCTAGTTAGAGGTTGTGCTAGTTTTATGCTCAATAAACAGTGCTACTTAGTTACATTTCGATATTAGCTGAGTTTGCAGTGATCAACGGGTTTCGGCTTGTCCCTTCAGGGGTCGCCACAGCGGAACATGTTCCGCACGTTTATTTGGCATGAATTTTTTACGTCGGATGCCCTTCCTGCCGCAACCCTCCCATTTTCTATGGGCTCGGGACCTGCACCAGGGTGGCCCTTGATGGCTGGTTGCGGTCACACCAGGTGAGGTTGGATTCGAACACGATAAGTGGAATTAGCACTAATTTCTGAAAAACAGCTTTACCTGCAATAAAAACAAATCTTCTCTCACAATGTGGCTAAGAAATTACTCCACTGTAAACACATCTACTAATCTAATAATGTTAACATTAGTCTATATCACTTCAGGATTTACCAAAGGAATGGTGACATCTTCATACGGCAACTTGTCTTCCCTCCAGGCATCATCAGTGAGGTCCAGGACTCTCCCGTCTCTTTGGATTTCACTGTCCATGTTATGAGCAGAACTTGGCGGAAGTCCTGTGTCAAGTTAACCTATTCTGAGTTTGCCGAGACACTTTCGACAACTAGCCGAAATACACCGTCAGCCTTACAAATATACAAGTCAGCCAACCAAACAGTACTAATGTAATTGGTAGTTTATTTGTCGTTTGTCAAGACGCAGTTACTATACGTAAACAACGGACGCTTGGTGATGACGGAAACCATGGTGCTTTCATGGAGTGGGGGAAATATTACTGTTCGTAGCCTTTAGAAAAGGCCCAGCTACGGCAATTAACACATAGCTTATAGCAATTATAACCAATGGGTTCCATAAAAGTCTGGATTTATTAAAGTAGCTGAATTTAAATTTTAAAAACTCAATCAACTATTCACATTAAGCCTAACATTATCACTAAGGATATTTTATACATCCAACACAATAAATGTCTCCGACAAATTTTGGAAAAAATGTTGACGGCACGGGAACCGATAATACTCTATTCGTTGATGAACACGTTGACGTGCGCATAAACTATAAGTAAAAGCGTGGCTACGATATATTGTCCTTCAATTGTTTGCCAATTCATCTGGTCTCGTCACCTAATATTTGGTGGTTTCTATGGTAACCGGACGCTTCCTATTCGAGCCGTGGTCTGGCTTACACAACCACATACAGACGAAGCTGTTTTTTTTGGTTCTCTGCAATTGAAGGTAACTATATTATGTTCCTAATTGATTGTGAGCAGCAGCTTTTGATTCAGATCCTTTTAAGTTTGGACATTTTTACCATCTAACCTTGATTTTACTTTAGTTGTACGTCGACAGCTGTAGCATTTTAGCGTAAAGTTTGCCTCCATTTTACATGAGAATGACGTAACATACAGAAGAAAGCAGCTCATTATAGGACAGGTGTGACAAAACTGGATTTTTGTGTCCTAATTTGAAATACATATTACTGCCACTTGATTGATAACAATCAAAGTTCTCTGCTTGAGTTTTTAGCATCGAACAAAGCTGAGAAGCACACTCTTTTTAAATTATTGCCAAAGCATTAAATATTCAATAAATTCCGATATGTCTATTTACTACACGTGTAAATTAAGCATATTTAAGCAGTTTCACACATTTTTGGCTCTGATGATTTTAGAGATAAATGTATATGTGTAAAAACATTGAGAGAGAATTGTTGCACAATTGGTACTATATTTTTGTTGCTGCTATCTTTTTTAGATACTGCAACGATGTCAACCTCACAGCAGCAGCAGGGACAAAATACAAATACATGTGTCAGCCCTGGAAACCCAGTTTTCTCCTGCATGATGTCTCCATCCATCAAGGATATATCAACAGGATTCAGTGCAAAGCCCCAGAATCCCCTTTACAGGACCACTTCTAGCAACTATGGTCGTATTTCTCCAACCTTTGAAAGCTCCCCATGTTCTTTTCATCCTAAATCACAACGATTTTCTCAGGACTTGGGCAAGAACGGGATGTATCTTGACACCTCATTCAATACAGCCCTAGATCGAAGCAGAGTATACGACTATCCCAATTTACAACACACCATCTAAATGCAGAATGTAGTTGATAAGTTGAAAAAATTATGTAACTAATAAGTTGATATAATGTTATTTTATGTCACATTTGTGACATAAAACATACACTGCATATTGTTGATGGTTTTAGCTGTAGCTGTAGCTCAGTCGGTAAAGCAGTCATCCATGGAGCACAGTGTCAGTAGTTCGGAGCATATGTCGAAGTGTCCATGGGTAAGATACTGAACCCCAAGTTGCCCCTGGTGAGTCAGGTGATCACCTTGCATGGCAGCCATCGCCATCCATGTGTGTGAATGGGTGAATGAAAAGCGACATTGTAAAGGCTTTGGATAAAAGCGATACATAAATGGCCATTTACCACGTTTTTAATTATCCCATTTATTGTAGAAATGCTTAAAATCTCAGACATCACACTGGATGAAGCTCCTGCTAGAAATCTGTAATGCTTATGTCGAGGACTTTTAGAAGTACTTTAATGGACTGCACCATGAAAAACTGACCTGTTCCCTTCTGCCACCGAGCCTTTCTTCAGTTTCTCTATTCTGTATTATCCTTATTTGGTGTTATGGTTTAGTGTTAATATTACAGTGTTAATCCATATGTCTTTTTGATGACTAATAAACAGATTCTACAACCACCCAGTAGCATAGTATGATTCCCGTTAATAGAAACTCACCTTTAAGATAAATGTTCTATGGCATACCATTTGAACACATCAGTGTGTGTGAATATACATTTTTATACAGATTAACATGTTCATACGAATAAAAACATCTGTTTTACGGACGCGTTTTAATCGGAGTATTTATCTTGTGTTTAACGTCCGACACTTTTCGTGTGGGATGACCCAAGTTTATTAAAGCCGAAGACTTCTATGGATTGCGTTCAAGTACTGATGGAAAAGTCCAGCTTCGGCGGATGCAGTTCCCGTCTGCCTTTAACTCTATAGTTTCTATTTTTATTGTTTCCTTACACTGTCCCAGTATCACATTCTAGACGTGTTCGTTTTGGCTCTGTAGTCTGATGTAGCAATTTATAGAATTTAATAACCACAGAACATTTTGACTGATGTAATTCGGTTTCGTTACTTGTTATGTAGTGCTTCCCATAACATTGACGTATTCTAAAGTTTCTCTTCCCACGGCGTAACAGAACCAATATCCCTTATGTGCCCCCGTTGTGATTAAGCCTTTATAGGTCACGGGGTGGCAAAATGTGGTTTCCACATACGTTTTAATGTGTTGTGTAATAACCATCAACAGGGACAACTTGTGACGGATAGAGTAAAAACAAATCGTTTGTTTTATTTTTAAAAAGAGGAAGCCACAGTCTTTCCCGTATGCCGACGTTGTATACAACAGAAATCCTCCTCCGTCACCCTCTCCTCCGCATCCACAGCTGATGATGACCAGCCTTTTACGGTTAGCTGCCAATGCTACGGAACTTAGCGAACGGCTAGCAAAGAAGCGTCGTAAAAATGTGTATTGAAGAGTCGAATGAATGTCCTGTTTTAGACTTTACAATGGTGTGTTGTGGAATATAGGCTGGTCGTTTAAATGTGTCATTACGCTTAGCCGGCGTTCGAATAGTACCTTTAGTTCACTTAGTTAACTAGTTGTAGTTTCACAGTAACTAGAATCAGGAGTGTCCACCTAATCAGCTAACAGCTAGCGTTAGCCGATTAGCTGCCATACAAACGCAGCCAGTCTGTTAGGTTAGCTGTCTGCTTTGTAAACTAGTTTGGTTTCGCTCGTCAGCGTTTAAATTGTAGGGTTTTTTTTTACAAGCAGTATAAACGTAAGTATTCGTCTATCTTGAAATTGAATCATTCTGGTTTACTTATGAATTTAAATGTTGGAGTCAGTGTGACTTGGTTTCAGTTTAAAAGTCCTAATGTTACAATGCATTCTTGGTGGGTGGCTAACTGCTAAGCAGCTAACAGTAAAGCTCTTGTTTGTCAACAGAACTAAGATATCTCTGAAATTTAGTTTGTAAAAAGATCATTGATAACTGTCCACAGGCCAACTATAGGATCAAATAGCAAGACGTCGCATAGTAGTTTTATTGTTTGAGAGACTAAGAGCCAGTTAGTTGATGGTTATTTTCTACAAGGTGGTCAGTAACTAGACTTATTTATTACATAATTAAAACTTATATTATGGGCCGTGTTATTTCAGCTGCTGTTAGTAGTGACTGGCGGCAGAACACAATAATAATAATAAGCTGTTAAGGAGCTAAACATGCAGTTTTGACTTTCTCTTGTGTTTGTATTCCTTCGACAGCTCTGAAAGCCCAGGACGATCGATGGACCTGAATCCTGTGCTTTCTATTTTGTTCAGAGCTTTTCTCATTACATTTACTGACTCCTCCTGTTCCATATAACTTGCCATATATTATTACTCTTAAACCAGTCCCACATTTCTGCTTGGCAACAGTATGGTTATTTATGTTAAACCCACCCAGTCCACTAGGACAAGAATCCCCCAACACCAAGCTCTCCAAATGATATGATCGTTGCTGCCTGGATCACTTTCTGTGCCTGCAGGAACCTTGCACAGGTTCTGCTCTTCCTTGCCTCCTCAAATTCTCTTCCTCCATTGTGGGAGACCCTTGCCAGTGTGGTCTCCGGCACTGGAAACATGGGTAATAGCTGTGTGTGCCGGGAGGATAGTGACTTAGAGGATCATCACCATGGATCCTTGAGGGCCACCCGAGGACAATCTAGGCGAGTGGATCATGGTACAGGTGTAGTTCCTGATGGTGGAGAAGCTCGGAGCAGTCGACCTAGGGACCCGGTAAGGCCACCACGCCGAGGGCGAGGGCCACATGAGCCACGGCGGAAAAAACAGAATGTGGATGGCCTGGTGCTGGACACGCTGGCTGTCATCAGGACACTTGTGGACAAGTAAGTGTAGTAATTATATTGATAACAGAATGATATGGATGGAAAAAGGAGTCAGTACTGTTTGTACAGCTTTGAACTACATAAATATTCTGTAGTTGTCTATAATTAGCCAACTAAAAACAATCCTCCATCATCATTTCATATATATTGCTTTATATTGCAGTGTGAGGACATAAGAAGCACACACAACCAGGAGGACGTTTTGTTAATGCTGTTCTGTCTACCTTTTGAATAGTTGCATCCCTGTATAAAACATTCCTTTATATCTAAGGATTCAACAAGCAGAAATGATCTTTTAACAGGACTTGATACAGTGTCAGCAGACTGTAAAGTTTAGCTCATTCTATGTATGCATAGATTATTTGGAGGACCATCAGACAGCTGCTTGCAGCTATTTGTTCTTTTACCCTTCAAAACCAGTCTAACCCTGAAAAAATGGATTATGTTAACTTGCTGCAATGATCTAGCACATTTTGTGTTCCTCCGTAGAGCAGAGCACTTTCTTCCTTTTTCTTCTCTTCCAGAGAGCCATAATTGGCTTATAAAAACTACTTGGTGATCTTTTAGGGTTTTTATCTGCATTGCTTTGATTAGCTTTGAGAAAAAAGTATGTTTAGGTTCTTCAACATGGCCTGTAGCTCTTAAGACAGCATTTCAGCATAACCTGTGTTATAACAATTTGTTGAGCTGCATGTATGTTTTTCCATTTACTGTTTTTTTTTTTTTATACACTAAACAGATTTTCTAGCATAGGCTGAACCTTAAACTTTATACTGTACCTGGTCTTGTGTCAGTTATGTCCTTTCAATGTCCTTTCTTGCTTGACTAAAGGTAAGCTAGAAGGGGAAAAGGGTGACAAGGGTTACAGACAGAAAACATTAAATAGAAAGCAAAATTTAAAATGCTATGTGGTACATCTACCCCTAAAAATAACTACCTCGATGAAATTTCTGTTCTGTTTTTATTCATTGCCTGCTAAAGAACTTGAGTTACGTATTGTATAGGTACAATTGTTTCTATGTCTATTTTGAAAGGTGACATGTTAAGTAGAGCCACATATGTGCATTAATCTGTTAAAATCTTAACTGCCTGCAAGAAAGAGTATACAGAAATGTCACTTCCTAAGGAGCCCTTACAGTTTGAGAATGAAAAATGAAATGAATGAAAATGAAAAGATTTTCTTTTACAATTTTACAGAGTTTTGTTTGGAAGTCTGAAAATCAAGCTGACTGGAGCTGTGACTGACTAAAAAGAGCGTTTTCATTTTGAGATGAACCATGACAAGCAATAGTAATAGCAGCATCATTATCACTCATTAAAGTCAATCCGTTACAATTATACGCTTTCCTTAACCTCTCTGTGGCATAACATTACTCTCTATTACTGGGATAACCGAGATCCAAACACATGAATCGTTGTTTTCTTCATTTCAGATTAATTGATCTCAGTGTCATAAATACTGAGTTGAATTCGCTGGTTGACATCTTTTACTCGGAAACACCACATATATATGTGTAAAGCATATATCTAAATAAACATAGAATTTATAAAATTCAGAACTTGGTTTGTAACATAAAATATTCACATACTAATACATCAAAATGAGGCTGTTATCATAACAATAAGTAGAAAGCAAACAAAGAGAACTTGCAAACTTGATCACTTTGAAGAAAGCACATACATGTCAAATGGGCTCACTTTATGGAATAAAGTCTGTGCTGCATAGCTGTCAAAGCAATTGCTATTGCTTGTTTTCTGCTTAAGTTATGGATGGCTTATGTAGTAGGGCTCACATCCCTTCAGTTTTCAGTGTGTTGGCTACACATAATCATATTCTTTGCAAACTCTGTTTTGTTTTACAGTGACCAAGAGCCCCCTTACTCCATGATCACTTTGCATGAGATGGCAGAGACAGGTAAGCTAAAAATAAAAACATTCATTTCCACAAAGATTGTTGCTGAGCATGAATTCATCAGGCAGCAGTTTGTCTGCTAATTACCTGGCTATTACCATCCCTATGGTGAAGCATTGTGGCAGCATTAGGCGGTGGGAGAGCTTCGAGGCAGCAAAAATTGTCAGGAAGACTGGTCACATTTGAGGGATAAATGCAGGCAAATTCAGTGTCCTTAAAGAAACCCTGCTGCAGACTGCATTAAACCTGTGATACCCCTTTTCCAGCAGGGCAGTTAGAGAGTTGTGAGCCAGTTTTTGCTGTTTTACAGCTTAAATAATGACCCTCTGCCAGGAAAACTATTTCAAGCACAAAACCAACTCTGCTGGTCTACAACCAAGAACCGCTTTAGTCAGCGGATCTTGTGTAATGATTTGGCCCTGTTGTGACTCTTTAAACTAGCCGGTTCTTAGAAGATTTGAAAGTTTAACCAACTCTGAATAGGAACCATACCAGCCTAAAAGATTCATCTAGTAGATGTTGGTGGAAAAGGGGTATACTGGACCCGTGTTTTACCATTTAGCATGACATTGGGCCATAGCATAAAGCCAAGACAAGTGACTTCAAGACAAGTCTTAATGTCCTTGAGTTGCTCAGCCAAATCATCTGAGGAGAGACCTGAAGATGGCAGCTCACAGATACTTAATGTGATGGACCTTGAGAGGATCCGCCAGGATGAATGGGATAAACTGCCCCAAAACACTATTTCAACTTTTTAAATTTCAAATTAAAGATATGGGGTGTGAATTAAAAAAAATAGTCTTGTTCTCCTACTATAATATAACATACAGTATTTTAAATGGTCCAAAAAAAGTTGGTAGTTAGTGCAGCAAGTTAATAAAATATTAAATAGTTTGTTTTTTTCTTTTATTCATTTATTTTCTTGTTCAAAACTGCTCATTGTGCTTTTATGTGTATTTGGTTTGGTGTGTGTGTGTGTGTGCTTATACATATGGCAAGAGATACACTCATGTAGTGTGTGTGAGAATGCTTGTGTTTATGCTTATGTTGTAGCTTTTGAATTCTTGTTTGGCTCCTCTATCATGCACATATGGTGTTTGATGCTCAAATGATGTGGTGTTGTGTGGCTTGAAAACAGCCAAGATACTGAATCCTTAAGGCAGCCAAGCAGCAAGTCAGTCATTCACTTTCTGTTTGACATGTGGTTTGATGTTACATTATTCATAAGCCAGATGGCTTTTATAAGTGATAGAAACAGCAAGTGTGTGTGTTTTTTTTTTTTTTTTTTTTTTTTTTATTTATTTAGGTTTTCATGACTCACCTAATGGACAGGAAATTGCATTTGTGCTGCACGTGATACTCATAATCCAGGAGACTGTCTAACAAAGAGATTTAAGCAGAGCTCAATTACCTCAATTTATCTGGTTTCATAAGGACTAACAGTGGCAATTTCATTTTAACCCTGAAAAAATGGCAAATTTATTTATGCTGAGTTGTAGATAATTGTATTTCTGTGAATGGTTGGATGAATTACTGAAGTTGAACCTCAGAGCCTGCCTTTCCCCTTTCCCCTCTTAGATGATGGCTGGCTAGAAGTCGTTCAGTCCCTCATTCGAGTGATCCCATTGGACGATCCTCTTGGCCCTGCAGTGATCACTCTCCTGTTGGATGAGTGTCCGCTGCCCACCAAGGTAAGTTGTGTGTGTGTGTGTTTGTGTGTTTGTGTAGTTTGTACTTGTATTTGCAACTTAGTGAGGACTAAAAAAAAGGGTTTTCTTTAAAGAGGGAGGAGGACTCCGATCTAGTCTTCACTTTTTTAAATAGTTGTTTGCGTGTTAAAGTTTTTTAGGATAGAGATAGAATTGGGTTTAGTTAAAGGTAAGGATTAAGGTTAGCTGTTCAGTCAGGGTGTTAATGAGTGGCCTCACAAAAATGGAAGTGTGTGTCTTTATGTGCATGCACATACCAGACCAAGAGAAAAGCTGGATTGCCAACTGGGCAAAGTGGACAACTGCCTAAAGCTTGTTTTACGGTTCTTTGTTTATTAAGGGCGATATGACTGAAATAAATTATTTATTTTCTTTTCATTACCTTCATTCCTTCCTTCCTTCCATCTTGGTGTTCTGGACATTTCACTATTTTGGTAGATTTTGAGATAAACTCATGTTCTAGTAAATAGCTACCAAATGCAAATATAACTCTCAGAACCACCATCAGACCTTTTTATTTGCCTGATAGGTCATGGAGTAACAAGAAAACCAGACACATCTGGCCATGCAACTGCTTGCCAGCCATTTGTTCCACAATTGCCACCAAAAGTGTGTGTATGTGTGTGTGTTTGTCTGTGTGCGTGTGTGCATGCACACTCAACACTTTACCTGCACTTGACTTAATAGGTACAGATGTCCCAAGCCAATTCTCAGGGTCAATATCTGGGTGTATACATATTCATATTTAAGGGTTTGAACCACATTGCAATATCCCCTGTTGCTGACACACATGTAAAACAGCTGTGTTATTTTGAAACTAATGTTAAAGCGCATTTTCCTTATGTTCTTATTCTGAAACAAAGGGCAGTTGTTAACCTTTTTGCCAAATAAACGAAAAACATTTGGGCAGAACTCTGATATGAACCAAACTCTAAATTTTAGCAAACAGAGGTCCATCCCTGTTTTTAATAAAGAGCTACACTAGATGTGTGGTGTTAGATTGACGTGTTAGATTAAGATACAGCGGGTCAATGTGCCATGTACATATTTAATAAAATTTTACCTGAGATAAACTATGTGGGATTAAACTTGGTATTAGCAGATAACAAATAATAAAGGACAGGGTTAGGGCCAAACTTTGAGCGGGATATTTCTGTTTTTGCATTATTCATCATAAACTTGTGGATTGTTAGATTTTGCGACATGAAACATTTCATCATCATTTCAAACGTTTGAATTATTTGACAATAACTGTATGTAAATTAGATGTAAATTAGTTACTAATTCATATTCTCTTTTCAGGATGCTTTACAGAAACTCTCAGACATGTTAAATCTGAGTTCAGCTGCAGCACGACAAGACGCTTTGAATCCTGCTAAACACAGAAACACAACAGCTGTGCTAGGATGCTTGGCAGAGAAACTGGCTGGTAAAGTCCATAAGTTTTTTTGTTTGTTTATTTGGGATTATTTAAAAAAACAAACAGTAAAAATTTGTGGGTTTCATTGCTTCTATTGGCATGTTACTCACTCTTTCTAACAATGTAGACACTTACATACACAGATTTAAGGAGTCCATCTAATTACAATGCTGTGCATTAGTCAACATGAGAGTGTTTCCGATATAACCCTTAGTCAATGGCCACTCCAGAGATTGTCCGGAGTGGAACCATCCTCACATGTAAAAATCATCTCAATTTCTGTGCACGATCAGCGCGCATAGGAGGAAACAGTGTTTTATCTACAGCACATCGGAGCTGTGCATCTAATAAAAAAAGGTCCTATCACTCGACTTCCAACCAAGACGCCCACTCACTCGCTTTTAATCCTCCCAATGATTCGCGACAGGGCAGCGCGCTACATGTGCAAGCTCACGCGCATAATACAGACATTGTACTAGGGGTTGAAGGATATAGTCTAGATAATTTAGGCAGCATTTTACTGGGACATTTGTGTTCACACATATGTACACCTCCTCCTAAAAAAAGTCAGCATAATGTCAGAATTCCAGTGCATGCCTGAAAGAAGCCATGGATTACATAGTGTGTGTGTGTGTGTGTGTGTGTGTGTGTGTGTGTGTGTGTATATATATATATATATATATATATATATATATATATATATATATATATATATATATATATATATATATATATATATATATATATATATATATATATATATAAAAATTGTGGGCTTTTCTATTATTATTTATTTTATTATTTTTTTTTTAACCAATGACATCATTATATTATTGATGGACCTTAGTGGTCAGATTTTGTTTGACACCTAGATTATATTAGAAAGTCTCTGTATTCACAACATCCACATCACTGCCGCAGTGGGTATTGTTAAATCATATGTGTCCTATGTCTACAATTGGCCCTGATACCTTGATTTTGATTCTGGACCCTGAATAAACCTTTTTTTAATTTCAATTTTATAAAATCCTTTAAAAAAACACATTATGCAAAAACTCTTTGAGGCATTTTAAAAGAATAAAGATCCATTATCACCTCCTCTCTGATGTGGTTTACAGCTGGTACAGAAGAGAGAGGGGCTGTCTCTCAAAGCACTCTCCGAGAGAGAGACCATCAGAACATCCTCAGTTTTACAATGTTGGGCGGAAGGTTACTGTACATACAGCAGTTTTCAATACTTAATGCATCCAAGCAATGTTCAGCACCTGAAATATAAAAGGTTAGATACCAAGTCCTATACATTGCACAGATACAATTGTTATGGCTTCTGGCAGCAGGTCTTTATGTAGCTCTGCAAAGTGATTACTCCCACATCTTAACTCGGTTACTCCATATTCCTGATAACCAGTGTGCAACCCCTCTTCAAGTCAAAATGATAACACCCTTTAAAAACTGAGAAAAATACTTTATCTTTGTGACATACTGTTAATACAGTATGTACATAGTTCTTTAAATTAAAAACTGTAATTAAAAAAACATGCCCATGAAGTTGATTCATTAGATTTGTTTGTTCTGTTTATGTGGGCACGGTGTCGACTGATTCTTCTGCAATAGTAAATTAACGGTAATGTTTTTATAGTTAGTTAGGTTCACACCTACTAGCACAGGTGTCCTTATTAGTGATGATGAAAATTATTTTTCACGCTTCATTATTTTAGTTCGACAGATAAAACTTAGAGGTTCATGCAGTAGTAATTTAAAGCTGTTGTTTTATTATTCCCCCTTTCAGGACCAGCCAGTATTGGACTATTGAGCCCTGGAACGCTTGAGTACCTTCTGGAGAGCCTGGTGAGCAAATATAGACAAACCCTATAGTGGCAATGTGATCTTTTTTAATTTCCTTGTGATTTTTAAGAAATGTATATTTATCTGTGTTCAAGTTAAGTTTATAACTGATAATTATTTGATCATGCCCATCATTGACAATACCAGAGGTCAAGAACCATTGGACTTTCTGATGATGTATTGATGGTTAGCTGGAAACCACTTTATGACTATTCAAAAATCCAACAATGCTCATTAGATTATAGGCATACATGTCAGAGATTTATTGCCGAGCCATTCAAAACAATAGTGGAAACTCTTTCTTCAGAATTAACTCCTCCTCAAACTCTTCTAAGGTGTTAGCTTGTTCTTGTAGGCTTGGTAAGATGCCCACGTTGGCAGCATATCCCAACACACGATTGTTTAATTATATAGTCAATAGCACAAAATTACTACAGTTGTATCATGAAGAATTGCTGATGATATTTATTATATCAATATGATATGACACATACTCAAGCAACAAGATAAATGCAGAGGTTTACAGGAATTTTGTGTGTGTGCTTAGGTTCAGCCACTTGTATCATGTATCTAAAGCCCCTGGACAACATTTTCTCATTTAGCAGTCTAATGATCCTAAAGATAAGACCAAAGCAATACAAGAGCTTTTAATTGTAAAGAGGTAGAATATTTAACATTAGTCTTCAGGGTAAGGGTGGCTGCAGTGACGGCCTGGAAGAACATCAAGAATATACAAAGTGTCTGCTGACATCTGTGGGTTGAACACTTCAGAGATTCACTGACTGCAACACAATTTTCCACAAAATATTAGCTGAGATGGTTTTGTTCAACTTAACAAATGTCTGTCCCATTAGTTTTGAACCCCTATACTTAAACCTAAAACTTGGCCCTCTAATAAAGTATTATTTTATTTTAAAATGGATCTGCTTAAACCCTAATTAGTGTGTAACTGTCTAAGTAGTTAGTCTGAGGTATAATTTCAGATCATGTGTAGTATTTTTGTATGATGGTAAAAGGCTGTTTAGTTAAATTATTCAAGTTAAGAAGTTCCCTAACCTATGTCAATCTGTAACTCTTCTTCCAGAGCTCTGAAGCCCACCCTACTGTCATGCTGTTTGCTCTCATTGCCTTGGAAAAGTTCTCCCAGACAAGTAAGTTTGCTCTTGATTTCTTAAGGCTGTTTTAACCTAAAAATAAATGACGATGCAAATGGAAATTCATTACAGAGGAATACAAAAATAAGATTGATAATTCATTCTCTAAGCAGTGATGTGGTTTGTATGTCATCTGGTTTAACAAACCAGTCTTCACTGTGCCCTTAGATACAGGTTAGGTCACACTGCTTTAACTTTTTTTTTACAATGCTTTTGATTAGGTATTTATTGGGTTATCCTTTCTCTTCATGCTTCTACCCTCAGGTGAGAACAAACTCACAGTGTCTGAGTCCTGTATCAGCAATCGACTTGCTGTCCTAGAGTCATGGGCAGATCATCCTGACTACTTGAAGAGGCAGGTCGGATTCTGCTCACAGTGGAGCCTTGACAACCTGTGTAAGTAGCCCCTATGTTTTCATACTTTCTGTTTGTGTGGGATCACATGCTGGAGAGACAGGGCTTTAAATTGTATACTTATGAACAATGTGAGAAAATTTCCTTTGTTGTCCCCACTAGTCCTTAAGGAGGGTCGTCAGTTCACCTACGAGAAGGTCAACCTCACTAATATCAATGCCATGTTAAACAGCAATGATGTCAGCGAGTACCTCAAGATCTCCCCAACTGGACTAGAGGTTAGTCTGTATGTCTGCTCCATGCAAATTTGTTAGTCCTCGGGGACATCCACGTGATCAGTTGCAGACTCGCACCTTTACTAAAGTATTGAAGTTTTATTACTCAATAGACCAATAGAAATCTTTACGTGTATACATAAGATCTGGTTGAATCAAGAACAATTTCTTCCTCGTCTTTTTGTTTTCATTCTAAGGCCCGATGTGATGCCTCATCCTTTGAGAGCGTTCGCTGTACATTCTGTGTGGATTCAGGTGTTTGGTACTATGAGGTAACGGTCATCACATCAGGTGTGATGCAAATCGGATGGGCCACTAAGGACAGCAAGTTTCTCAACCATGTAATCCCCTTCAGTATCTTAACAGTTTAGTTTTCACATTCTATTTCTCTGCAAGGACATAATTAAGCTTTTGTCTGTGTGTTACAGGAGGGTTATGGAATAGGAGATGATGAATACTCATGTGCGTATGATGGCTGCAGGCAGCTTATCTGGTACAATGCTCGCAGTAAACCTCATTCTCACCCCTGCTGGAAGGAGGGTATGCACAACATATACAGTCATTACCTAGGACTTTTATTTTTCTATTAATTAATCTTAGAAAAAAATTGTCACTTTAAACTATACATGAGAGAGGACACAAGCTTTAAATGTCAAACTTGTTTGTTTAGAGCTAGTTTTATTGTAGTTGGTGTCTCTGAAGTGTTTTTATGATTTTTTTGTGCCCACACTCTGCTGTCACTGCCAGCATTGAGGCCCTGATGTACCTCCTACATGGAGGGATGATATTAAAAATAGCACGCCAAGACATTATTCTGCTTTGTGTGTGCATGTGTGGCCTGTTTAGGAGATGCCATTGGCTTTCTCTTGGACCTTAGCAAGAAGCAGATGATCTTCTATCTGAACGGACATCAGCTGCCACCAGAGAAACAGGTCTTCTCATCAGCCACGTACGTTCACACATGCACTTTCTGAGTTTCTGTGTTTTATTTTATTTTATCTTCAAAGGTTCTGGTTTCAGTGGCCCTTACTTTGTTCCTCTTTTTTTTCTGTCCTTTTTTTCCCTTTTTCACACTTTTTTCCAGTTTTTTTCATCCACAATTAAACTCTTTCTCCCTTTCATTTCAGTTCCGGTTTCTTTGCTGCAGCCAGCTTTATGTCATACCAACAGTGTGAGTTTAACTTTGGGGCCAAGCCTTTCCGTCACCCACCTTCTGTCAAGTTCAGCACCTTCAATGACTTTGCTTCACTGCTGCCCAGTGAAAAAATTATCCTACCCCGGTAAGAAATTAAACAGGAACTCTTTTAGATTTATTTATTTATTTTATTTTATTTATTTTTTAATGGTATCTTTAAAAATAGTCATCCACCTCAGAGTTTGGGAAGGCAGTGTGTCATCTGTTGTCCTACCAAACTATCTTCTCAGTGATTTGTTTGCAGACAACATCAAAATGATGTAGGTATGGATGATACAAATATGAGTCATTGTTTGGGGTTGCCCCAATGTACACAGAGCATTTTTACTACTGTTTGATTTGTCAATTGCAATAAAAGAAGACATTTTAGAGCACCTAAATGTAGGGATAAAATGATCAAATTTTGTTGAGTTTTTGACTGACTCAACCTAAAACATTCTCATAGTATTATCAACACCTCTCTGTTGATAATCAAGAATTGAACATATAATCTTGAGAAATATGGGAATTATTTCAGGGTTGCACTTGTTGATGCTTGGAATGCACTAAATAGGAACTTGAAAAATGCTTCATATTTTGCATGCCTGCAGCACCAAAGTATGCAGGAAAAAGAGGCCAGCATGCAATGTTCAGTCATTAAACACTGACTTCATACAGTGCCGGTACTTCATGCTAATTTGCAGTGCTTAAGAGTCATATTATGTGTCTATAAATGCATATAATAATGCTTGTGTTTTTTCGTGTGTGTTTTTAAGGCATCGTCGTCTGGCCTTACTAAAGCAGGTTAGCATCCGAGATAACTGCTGCACATTGTGTTGTGATGTCATGGCTGACACTGAGTTGCGGCCATGTGGACATGGGTAGGTGTGCATCTGATTTTAAAATTGTTTGAATATTTTCCTTATGTAGACTACTTAAAACGACATTTTCCTTTTAAAATAATAATTGACTTTCTGTGAATTCATAATTAAAGATTTCCCTCTGTTTTTCCACATCTTATTCTAGTGGTATGTGTATGGAGTGTGCCTTACAGTTAGAGACGTGCCCTTTGTGCCGCCAGGATATCCAGACCAGAGTCAGACTCATTGCACATGTCTCCTGACACAGTTCCAGCCCCTGCTCCAGAAAGGAAAGAGGCACAGGCTCTATGGCCTCCTACTCTAGTCCCCTCTCACACAACAGGGCTGTGAGTCGTGATGCCAGAACTGTGAGTTCTGGTCAGAGGAGAGGATGGACAGGTGGAGAGAAAAAAGAGAGGAGATGAGAGGAGGGGAATCAAACTGCAACTTGGTCCCTATGAGCTTTCCCTCATTTACCTACATCTCCTCTTTTGTGTCCTTCTGACAACTCACTGCAGATGCTGGGCCAAGGATCATCCTCTTTCTACAAACAATGCATTTTTCAGAGACAAAGAGATGCGGGGAACAGAAACAGTTTGACCATGTTACAGCTAGAACCAACCCCTCATCTGCAAGACCTGCACAGAGTTAGCAGATGTCCTTTCAGATATGAGGACCCTACTGTGCTTACAGCCCAGAGGCTACTACTATTTAATCCCATCACCGTTTTGCACATGTTGCAGATCTGAAAGGGCTGGGTAGCAGAAGAAGAACACAGCTTTTAGTACAGTATTAAATCCAAGGTACAGATATTTTTAAGTTGCATCTTACTGTCATGTTTTGGGTATAAATATGCGAATTTGTGTTGTTCTTGAGGTAGCATATTCATTCACTTTTCTTAAGGTTGTACCAACACCTATCCTTTGGTCAACTTCACTGTCTGTACTGATTGATTGCCCACTTGTAGCAACTGCCATCAGAAAAAGATGAGCCAGAGTTTTTTTCTTGGTGTCTAAAAATGTGTTGTTCCTAGAGGTCAACTTTCTTATCAATTTTCAAAGTATGTTAAAAACCAGTTGTCATACAACAGAGGAAATTGATGACATAATTGTAGTTAAAAACTGCACATGTGAAATTGTATTAAGATTAATTGGTTTTCAGCTTGGCTGATCCTGCTTCTTTTTTTGTCTATATTGTCTTTAAGGAAAGATCAACACCTTTAAATCATTTATGTAACAACCACAAAAAATAAATACACAAGGATTAAAATTTACACAAAGTTCATAAGTGCATATATTTGAGGAGCAAGTGAGGGGACAGTCTACAGGTAAATTTCCACCACCACCTTCTAAATTTACCTTGCATTGGTTGATTGCTTCAAATGAGAAACTCAATCTTAAATCTTTGTGATTACAAATACACGTCTGTATTAAGGCAACTGATTAAAACCACCAGATGTGATTTAATTTTCTGTTATAAATGATGGTATTGATAATGGAAGCTTGGTTGAAATTTTGTTGACTGACTGTGAAACAAATGTGAAATTTTTGGGAATTGTTTGCTCAATATAGATTTCCTTAATATTCCAAGGTCATTGTTAAGATGTCATTTTGAGTCTGATTCAGCAGTGAAATTCTTGGCAAGATGTATGACCCACAGCACATTGACACGAAATAAACTATGTAGGCTTCAGTACAGGAAAGAAAATTTGTATTTGTTTCATTTGCTACAAACCACAGCACTCTTTGTGAGATTTCCTGCATAGAGAATTGATCTTCCACCATAGAGAATTGGACTTCTTTAAAA
Source organism: Channa argus (assembly GCF_033026475.1). NCBI lineage: Eukaryota > Metazoa > Chordata > Actinopteri > Anabantiformes > Channidae > Channa > Channa argus. Next base: position 23,299,590 of record NC_090200.1, read on the forward strand.
GAAGTTTCAGACCTGAAGCATTTTTCCAGGTGAATGGGTTAGACTTGTTTCCCTTTGTGCTTCATTTAAAAGCACATTTCACTGCACTCGATTTCACTTTCTGCCTCTCTTTTTGAGGCTTGTGTTTTCCATTTTCTGTCCACCGTTTACTTGAAACATATTTGGGTTGACTGAAAACAGGAAACAGTTGAGACAATGAACATGAGAGATTTGCAATTTGCATTTATAATGCGGCATAATTATACATTTATTTTGGTCATGTTGTTCCTATTACACCAAATTGCATGACCAACACCTATAAAATCATTCAGACTATAATGGAATGATTTCTAAAAGATAACATGCATCTCTCAGTATGGCAAAAGACTGGTCTAGTCACTGTTTGCTACTTTGTATTTCCTGGAGCACCTTAGACAAGTCACTGCGAGAACAGTTGTCTCATTCTACAGTTGTCTCTACAGTTGGAGCTGATGTTCAGGATTGTAAGAATAAGATGTGACTTGTATTTAAAACTCTTCTAAAGGAATTTTTCCCCAGAGTTCCCTATGATGTGATTTATTGAAAATGTTTTGTTTTCCTGGATTGTGATATTTGTAATAAATGTATGGTCATGTGATGCTCTTTGTACGACTAAGTGGAACGTGTTTCTATTTGACATCTCCTTTGCTATGAGTGTAAGAGATTGAAATGAGTTGTTCTTGGGATGAGACCATAAAGGGATGTGATAATACTTGATCATTTTTATAAATTTGTCAGTGCTCTGTGTCTCTCAGTAAGAGTGGTTTCAGATTAATAAATTATGTTCCAGATATTTTTACAGAGAACTGAAACATAGAGTAACAGAATATAAATATTAATATAAAAGTATCTATCCAAAAAAAGTATTGAAAATCCAAGCTTAGAGAGCAAGGGGATTTTGTGACGTAGTTATTTCAAGTCAGGATACAATAAATAGTTGTTTTAAAAAGAACTGCATCTCATTTAAACAAATCGGCCACTACTTTAAACTGGTGGCTATTTTTATGGAGGACAAAGGTCAGCATGGCCACTGAGCAGTCTGCAGCTACGCAGCCCCATACACAGCAAAATGTGACACTGTGCACAGAGGTGGTGGAAGTACACAAACTTAATACTCAAGTAAAAGTATTGGCCTAAAAACATTCTACACTACAAGTACCACTTAAAATCATTTATTCGAGTAAAGACCCTAAGCAGATTGTATACAGTTTACTTCAAGTCCAAAAATAAAAACTCCACTATACATTTTTATAGTCTTGACTTTATTCTGTAAAGTGCCTTGAGATGACTTTGTTGTGAATTGGCGCTATATAAATAGAGTTGAATTGAATAAACTAGAAAACAATATATTTTGAATAATACTTATTATAGTAATTATAGTTCAGGGATTATTGTTGACTGTTGTTTAAGCAATAATACATCGTCAGCATTCATAAGTCCCTAATCTTTTTTGTAACTTGGGTAGGAACCAATATGCAAATATTTTTTTGACCGGGACGGCACGCAAAGACGCACACAGATTCGTCGTTTCCTTGGAAACAGCATTATGTTCAGTATTTAACGTTAATATTCACGTTAACATGGATATCCAGGGACGAAGTAAGTAAAATAAATGTATTTGACTAACAGTGATAGAAAGATAATTGTGTAGATTAACATTGTTAGTTCGGAGAACAGACAAGTAGTGTAGCGTAGTGTAGCTAACATCGGTTAAAGTTCGTATTCATTTGAGGCTACGTTACAGGTGTTTAGATAAAATTAGCTAACGTTAACCTTTGTTGAGTTAGTCAGCTACGTTTGCTTTAACTAACTCCAATTTAGTTACCAGCTATTGTTATAGTGTTACGATGTGAGGATGTTTTGTAACTAAACCGTGGTAATGCTGGCTAACGTTAACTGTCTTGTTTTCTAGTTACATAGCGTACAAATTTGCCCTCTATGAAACGTTACTAACGTTTAGCTTCACATCCCCTCGCTTTTCAGACACACGGAGCTGCGGGGAAAACATCGTAGAAATGGTGGATATGGACGAAGAAAACTTTGCTACTTCAAGGTTGGCTGACTAACGGATACGCGATTATCGCAAGCTTCATTTTGTTTCCTATGTTGACTGTGCATGCTTTTAGCTTGTGCACAGATATTGAATGAGATTTCCAAATGTCAAGTCTAGCTAAGAAACATGGGGTTATTGGCAGTCGTACAGTGATGCATTCCTCCTGGCTTGTAAACCAATAGATTCACATTTTAGTAGTAAACTAGTAGTTTACAGGCTAACAGCAGATCCACCTTGCTTCCTTGTGAATATAATTATCCTCTCAAATGCATTGTTTTTACCTATAAATTATAGGTGTTTGTTTCATGTTGTTTCTTGTTCTCCTTATAGTTCCTCCGCTGCAGACACTGCTTTTGATGCTGTAATTGGCTGTATAGAGGACATCATCATGGGTAAGATTGGACATGAAGCTACTCTTCCTTTTGTTCGATGCTTCATCGAACTTTGGGTTTGTATAACATATTTCAACAGCCCTCGGTAAAACAAAGGATAAAGCCACTGAAAAGCTCTGAACGTGAGAAAACTGGCTTCTTTCTTGAAAAGGGAGATCACTGCTTTCGACTAAAGATCAACGGCTTTCAGCTTGTCCCTTCATGGGTCACCACAGCAGAACATTTTCCTCATGTTGATTTTGGCATGACTTTTTTTATGTTGTTCCTGCCACAACCGTCAACCAATTTTTATCCGGCCTCGGGACCGGCCCCAGGGTGGCCCTTGGTGGAACAGCAGGGTTACACCTGATAGGGTGGGATTCGATCTCGTGACTTTCTGTATCCCAACCCAATGCTCTACCCATTGATCTACCAGGTCCCCCATCACTGGTGTTTGCTAAATACAGAAATTAGGATTTAGGTTTTAAAAGGACAGGTTCACAACATTTTGTGTGAATTAAAAGAAGAGTCTGGTGTCCATAAGAACACTGAAACAGGATTTACCTGCTATAACAATTCATCCTGCTAATAAAGAGGTTTATTTGAGGGAGGCTTTTGTACTGTAGGGGATGAGGACTAAAATCCACAGGAAAAAATAATTGAAATCTATATCTGGAGGGAGATGGTAGGATTTAGCCTTCTTTCAAGCTTCAACCTTGCAGTTTGTTTAGCACAAAATTACCTCTTTCTGTATTCACTTTAAGTACATTTGACTACATTTTTTTCTACTATACAAGGACAAAAAGAGGATATTGGCCTACATCATTTCCATTATAGGGGCTGTAGAAAATAATTTCTTTATGGCAAGTATGAACAGGAGAATTGATTACAGCATGATAAAACTGTTTCCATTTGGACACCTGACTGTTGCTTTAAATGAATTTGAGCCTAGAAAAAGTGTTGTTGTGGGGTGGGTAATCAGGCAGTTATTGGCCAGTTATTATTGACAATAAAATCTTAAAGTGTTTCACCCATTAACAGTGAAGGTATGTGATGCTCTACGAGTCAATTCTTTATTTATTTTAGAGGAAGAGTTCCAGCAGCTTCAGCAGAGCTTCCTAGAAAAACACTACCTGGAGTTTGACAACTCTGATGAGAACAAGCTCAGCTACACTCCTATCTTCAATGAATATGTGAGTTGTTGGAAAAGTCACTACGACCTAGGTTAACACCCAGACCTGGCTGTATATTATAAAATACCTATTATTGTTATTCCCTAGTAGTAGGGATATTCCCTAAACTAAGACCAAAGTGAAAATAACTCATGTATGTTGTGTAGGTTGACCTCTTGGAGAAACACCTGGAGCAACAGCTGATGGAGAGAATCTCTGACTTCAACATGAACAATTTCATAGAGCTGCTCATGTAAGATGTGACACCAACTCTTTTCTGAGACAAACTCTTTTACTTCTTCTAGAGTAATGTGTAATTGAAAGCAAACAGTCAGCTTATACATTTGGTTGTTACACGTTACTCACAAGCAGCAATATTTTGCAGCAGGCCTCTAGGTGGCACACAAGTACATTGAACATGTGATGAGACTCTTGATAATTGTCCTTCTCTGCAGGCAACACAAAGAAGAGGTTCCTGGTGACATCTTTGACATGTTGCTGACGTTTACTGACTTTATGGCCTTCAAGGAGATGTTACTGGAATACAGAGCTGTGAGTTTTCTGGATGCTTGGAAAATCCTTAATACTTGCTTCATCGAGTATCACAACACAATATATGAGCTCACAGCTATCACTTGTGTTTCATGTAATCAAATCAAAATTTCTTAGGTAACCAGAGTAAGGTGCCACCAAGTCCATGTGGCAAAGAAAATGTTGGCTGGTAGTTTATTTAATATTCTAGAATCGTTAAGTAGCATAAAGTCATATGACACTGACTTAAAGCACTATCTCCTGATGTAAATAATAAAAATATGAGTATTGCATTCTAGCACTTAGTGAAAGGTAGTAAATAAATCTGAACTTATTCCAAAGTTTGCATGTGTGTGAAATTCCTTGGTGTCATACCAGCTGTACAAATCTTTGTCTTTCTAGGAGAAAGAGGGCCGAGGTCTGGACCTGAGTGAGGGACTTGTTGTCACATCTTTGATCCCAGCAGGCTCCAAACACAGTGGCTCCACTAAATCCCAGTGACACTCAAACACTTGAATTGCCTCCAAGTGTTCATGTACAGTTTTGTTCATGGGCCTTCAGAAAGATGTTAGGTTGTGATCAGTAAAGCTGTAAGCTTCAGGATACACTTCCATCAATGTAAAGACTCTGCACAAGTGAACACTAATGGTAAATTGGTATGTGCATACGTCTGTGTTTTATGTGGTGGACTGGCTGGCATGTGTGTTGCAGAGCCATACTGTAGGCAAAGAGTGATACTGGAAGCTTTTGACTTTCTACTCCACAAACACTCTACTTGACCTAATGTTTACTTGAAATAATCAAATGTCTTTAAATGAAATTTGAAGATGAGTGAGGCCTGGTGATAGTAGAAGAGAAATGCTTGTGTTTTCAGGTCATCCCAAGGATTCTCATGTGAAAGGCATCAACACATCTCTTAGTAGGTAGGGGACATCATTTGATATGACTGGATGTTTAAAAATGTGCTCTCTTTGCTTGATATGTTTTTCACAAGAACAGTTCTAATATATGTTTGAAGAAGTTTTAAATTATTTGGTCAGTTTGAAAATGTGTTGGATTGTTTTTTGCACCTGTGAATGTGATTCTTTTAATGTACAAAATTACTTTATGATTAGAAATCTCTACAATATGGTTTGAAGTACAGTGTCAAAGTTTTCTACTTGTTTTCATGTCACTGCTAAAATGCTGTTAAAATCACATTTGTTAGTAAAAGGATATTTTCAAATAAATGGATAAAGGCCTTCTTTGGAAATCACCAAGTTCTTTATTTAAACAAGTGCATATTTGAGTTGCAGCACTTTTCAACATTTCAATAACGTTTAAATTCTTGGTACAAAAACACAATATAGTTTATAAAGGCACATGCAGTACAACAGGAGTTCAGCATGTAAATTGGAAAAATGTGTTGCACAACAACTCAGTGAGTCACTAGTGGAACAATATTCGAATCGTCAGTCGTTAATGTTCTGCAGAAACACAACATCTTCTGACTTTTAACTTCACAAAATATTTAACTTATTCCACATATCTTTAATGTGTATATTTTTAAAGTGTCTGTGTAAGCACACAATCATCTGATTAGTCTGCAGAGGAAATCAAAACAGTTTTCTGCAGGAGACAGATGCTAGTCACATCTTTTGTTGCTATGTCAGTAGTTAAGAGCAAGAACAAAATCATGCTCAGTAAACAAATGACTACTTCAACAATAAAGTTCTCAATTCATAGGTTTCTTTGTGTTTCCCCTTAATAGATAACAGAGTAGAATACACTACTCAGGAGTCCCCACTGGGGAGCTCAAAGTTCGGGCTGTCACGTTCTTGTAACCAAGAATTCAGATCTATTTTCTTAATCCCCCCTCATAGGAACAGAAAGATTTGACCCTTTATGGTGTAAATTGGATCTTTACATGACTGACTATCCAAGGAGACAAGATGTTCTTTTGGCTATGATACAAAATACAATTTGTTTCTTCAAAGTTTTCTCTTCAGCCACACCCACTGGCTTCAAATTAAAATCTTCAATTGTTTGAAATCTATTTTACTTGAAACATGTTTTACACTATAGTTTAGCAGCACAGTCCCTTCTATTTTAATGTTTTAGATAAATAAGGCTGAGGGATTATGTATGTGTGTATGTTATGTTTAACTTTACTAGATGTGAAGTCATTTTACAAAACTAATACAGTCAATGTTTATCACATTTTCTGATATCATTATGGATTTTAAAGGTAGAATAAGTTCTGCCTTATGTGAATATAGATTATTAACTGCCTTTTCTCTCCAGTTGAAATTGTTAATTATGTTTGTTTGTTTTTAGAAGCTTTGCTCCATTGAGGCCACCTTACTAAAAAAGAAGAGTTTGGCATTTTGGGAAATGTGTTTATTTGCTTTTTGCTGAGAGTTATATTTTAACATTAATACTTTCTCATACCGTATCTGTGTGAAGCTACAACCCCTCACCTACTTTGTCTAATCTTGAAAAAAGTGGTCATTTTATTGGTCATTAAATGCTAAAAAGGTAAAAGGTGAAAACTGCCAAGCAAAGTTTATTCTATTATTCATTACAGAGCTACATTGAAATTATCACAGGAATATGAAATTGTATCACTCTAACTTTTAGCAAAAAAAAAAAAAAAATCACATGGGGAATTTCACAGGTGACTATTGCAATCTTATGTCTACAATCTTTAAATGCACAATGTGCTGGAGTTAGTAACTATATGATGCTCTTTGCGTAATGTGCAAATCACGCACATTCAGTACCACCTTTGGATGAATTCACAATAGTATTAATAAATGTATTAATTTTTGGAACGCTAAATGTGAAGTCTCTCTGCAACCACCGATGTTCCTTCAAAGAAAAATTTTGTTCATTTCGTGTTGAGATATTGTATCAATAGCCACATGTCGTGGTGATAATCCAATGCTGAAAAGTCATGCCTAGTCATGGGCTTTGGTTAAGATTAGTATTCAGGGTACCAGAGTCAGTAACACTAGGCAATCCAGAGAAATCTTGAGACACAGAAAATACGAGGACCCTTTCTTGGTGCAGAATCACAGGTTTAAGTCCTAGGTGGGCACTGTGGTGGTAGCAGCATTTCCTCCATCACCCTTCCAGTCCAAATAGGAGAAGAAAGCACTGGCACCATATGCCAAGGTAACTACAGCACTGAAAAACTGGACAGACACAGACATAAACAGGAGCTCAGACAATCTCACCTTTTCAAAAATTTCAGAAAACATGGTCAATCTGTAAATATTTTAGGGACTGTTTAGAAACTGTAAAGGGCAGAAATGTTTACAATTATTCTACTTCCACCAAAAAACAAACACACAAACAAAAATTGAGGAATAATTTACTGTAAAGCCCAGTATTGCTGTGACATCATGAGTGTATGTGAACTTTTTTTCTCTCTGTGGCATCTGTTGCAGAGCTGTGCTGATCACACTCAGGTTTATGTGGCCATGTCTTTTCATTAAAGAGGAACAAGCGATGATAAATGAATTTTAGATGTCTCGACCAGGATAAAACTGGGATTTTAGTTGATTCAAAGGCTCAGAGATAGAAACTGTTGACAAAAGTAAATTCTCAACTTTATGTCATCTTTCACTTTGGCGGGGTAGCTCTTAGTATTTATGTTTCAAGCTTGTGGTGCTGCCTGACTGAGGATCTGAGAGCAGGTGAAAGTGTTGATGCTTTAAACATCATCTTAAAACCTTCCTCTTCAGCCTGGCTTTATTTAATCTATAAAAATCTATATGTCTAATCTATATTTGATATGATCAGTTTTTTTGGTCTTCAGTTTTGAGCTCTCTGAGTGCACTGTTAGACCACTATCCACAGTCTGTGTCAATGTGCCTCAAAGGCAATAAAATGCAAAAAGAGTTCATGATAGGATGGGTGTGTGAGAAATTATACCAATCCAATGTGAATAACAGCACATCATATCTGCATCATTTGTGCAGGTGTTTTCTGTCTGTTTCACACACCTTCCCTAGTGTCACACTGCATCAGTCTCCCCTTTTTTCTATTTAAATTGAACTTTGACCCCTTTAAACAGAAGAGGGGAGGATCAAATGGTAGGACAAACACTTTGAAGCACATGACATGCTTTCCAGCTATAAGAGCCTCACCCTGTATCTTACTCAGCCTCTCCCTCTTTCTAAGGTTTCAGGTGTGCACAGCCTGTTGAGTACACATGCAATTAGAAATACACCTCGGAAAACCTTGATCGCAGCGAGTGACAATGAGGGCGGTGCCTCAATGTGTAAAGTTCACACAGTGTTCAAACACTAGTACTTTTGTTTGTTTACAACCATCAAACAGGTCATATCAGACATGTCAGAGTGTGTTCTTGGAGCATTGTGTCAAAATTTAATCAGTTGTTTGTGTGTGACTCATTGGGAGCAGTGTTAGGCATCTTACAGCTGCGGCCGCCATATGTCCGTAGTATAAGGTGATGCTGAATGGCTGGACAGATGCTGCATTGGCCAGGAAGGCAGTCAGATATAGGACCGTGGCTATGCCTTGGTACAGCATCACCTAGCAAAAGACAAGGAACATTAGCCACCTTTTCTGGTTTCATAACCTATTTTGTATGTATTCACAGGAATAAATAGTAATTTAGGAACAGATGATTTTTAGGTTAATGACCTAAACAGTTGTTGCAGTTTACACAGGAAAGCATTCCCTAGAAACTTTTCACCTGTAAAATTTTCAGCTTTTCCCTTCCCTCCTCCTCCCCGCTATCCCATTCTCCCTACCGTCAGAGGCCAGGGGACAGCGGTGAGTTTTCGCTGGGACCCAAAAAGGATCATGAAGAAGAGGATGGTGGTGAGGATCCACAGTGTGACGGCCACAAACATCACCCAGCCGTATGCTGGCACCAATGTGTAGTGGGCGCTGGCTATTATTGCCCAGTGAAGGAGCCCCAGAACCTAGACACATGACACAGAGATACTATATTATGATAAGTTAATTTGTTTATCTAATTAGTTTGGAACATTAGCATGATAGCATTACCTGATTAGCATTAACCACAAAAGTGCAATGTGTTAGTTTTCAGGTGTTCCGACTTAATACCAAAGAAATGGACAAAGTGAAATTTATTAGAGGATGTGTCTTCTGAGCTTTATTAGAGGACATAAGGCACATATTGCATAAACTGTGATCCATGAAAACTCAGGAGACTCAAGCCTAAACTTATTTGCCTCTGTGTCTCTCTCTGCTTCTTCCTCATGAGACGTGAAAGGCCAGTCGGTCTATTATGTATACCAAGATCATGTTTCAGTTTTTACACACCTGATACACAAACACATTAGGCACCGCTGAGCTTTGCAAAGCACACATCTTAACAAAGACCTCTGCTCAGAACTAGATCAACATCAGATATCCTCAGCCTCCTTATTACAAAATGTTTCTGAGTCAAGCTTATTGTCTGTGATGATTAATATCATAACACAGTCAGGACACTAAAGAATATCACACAATTACTTGAGTTGAAGGCCAAACCTGTGCGATAAGTATGTATATTTGTAACCTTTTCACTGCCCATGTTTAAGCATCTGTCATGTTAAGCAGTTTTGTTTTATGATGCAGTTTGGGATACTTGATTTATTAAAATGACATGAAGAGGTGGAAGTTTGAAAGAGGAAACCAATTGTTTTAAATATGAAAGTTAATATTGACTGAAGGCAGTCATTTAGAGAAAATGTTAGGTTTAAAAAAATTTAAGCAAACAAAGTGTTGGTATATCCTTTTTATGTTTCACTAAACTGAATTTCAAACTAGGTGAATCAACCTTTTAAAATTTCTTCTCACCCACTCTGGATAAAACTTTGCTCTTGGTTAAGTTTGACACATCAACAAAGTAGGATCACCATAAACACTGTGATTTAAACACTTTATGCAAGTCAGATTCAATGAGATTAAAAATATTTCTATTGATGGCAGGTTCACATTCACACAATTACATTCACAACATCTACTGTTGTGAATATACAGTAGCATAAAGTGTTAGGACTCACTGAAGGATACACCATAGTCGGTTCAGTATCCTGATAGCGAGAGATGGTGTGATCTCTTGCAGTTTTATCAGGTAATTTAGAGAATCACTTTCTCCCAAATCATGGCTGTGGTCTGTTCTGATATTTACTCACAGCATAGCAGAATCACAACCAACTCAAAATGACCTGATAGAGGTGATCAACACTTACTATATCTGCTGAACCAAAACACATGTAATCAGGCGTCTGAATCTTTATTTCTTAGTCATTAAAAGCCACTTACATTCTCTAATATTTCACTAGTTCTACCTATTGAAAGCTCAACTGACAGGTGATAAAACTGGCCATAATGTACACACATCACCAAACAGCAGACTTATACACACTGATCAGATACAAGAAAAACACTGGTGGTCTTAATGATGTCATGGAGGACAAGGGTCCACATGTCCACTCTAAGCAATCTGCAGCTGCACAGCCCCATATACACACCAGAATGTGATACACTTTGTGCAGAGATGGTAGAAGTGCACAAACTCAATACTCAAGTAAAAGTCCAAGTATTAGCCTAAAATGTTCTCCACTATAAGTAACACTTTAAATCTTTTACTTAAGTAAAAGTAATAAGCAGGTCTACATTTTACCTAAAGTCCAAAAATAAATGTACTCCAATGAGAAAATCGTATATTTAAACAATAGTGATTGTGGTACTTGTGGCAAAACATGTAGAGTATTAATAAAAAAAATAGGTGTCAATGTTGGTAAAAGTGGAGCCAATAGGTGCTTAATACACAATGATACATCAGCATTTGTTAGTTCATAATATTTTTCTACCATCAGGTAATGTTAATCTTTTGGTTGATCGGTCTTATGTCTTATGCTGTAGATTATGGGTTTTCTTTTATTACTATTGTCACTATTGTAAAACAGTATTTTTGACAACATCTAGCTACTTAGACATCACGAGACCATTTGTCAGTGTGCAACGTGACAGTAAGTAATATTAGCCAGATAAGAAACCTGTGGCGGCCCAGCCTGAACAAACCCTGAATATTACTTTGTATTGAACATATCACACATCTTGAACCTTACATTACCCAGTTAGTTGAAGATTCCTGGCTTATCAAAAGCAGAGCCTGTAAAGAAAGCCTGTTTACATTGAGAGGACACTATCTGTACCATCTGTACTTTTCACTTGCAAGAGAAATGTTAAAACATGCTGACTCGAGCTTATTATTACTCAATAAAAACATAGGTGGATAAAACTTCTCCTTATTCTCACATCAGCATTTACCTGCCACACGACAAACACTTTTAAACCTTTATTTACTATAAAAGCACACTCTTACCCAACTGCACATTAACACCAATAAAGCTTGTAGCCCATAAAAAGGTAAAGCTGGCAAATGTTTTCTAAAGAATGAACAGTGTCAGGACAGGATGGGGCCTCTAGGGAACAAAGATCTCTTGCAATTTTTCAGTCATCCAACCAGTCACATGTTCTCTGTGTGGACAGAGGCTAGTGCAAATACATCACATGACATTATTCTGATTCCTTCTTTAGGCATTTAATCCTGAAGCCCGGCAGCCTGACAGTTTTATCTCTAACATGTACATAAACATAAATCCTTATCAATTTTATTTTCAGTTCAGAGCTCTATGCCAAACCCGGACATGAAAATACAGATCTGTGTGCACACTGCTAAGCAAGACAGAAGCAGCTTTGACCAGCAACAGTGATGTTTTTGTTATCAGCAAATGGCATTTACTGTATGGTACACAAACTAAAGTTTATTGATATTTATTCAAATTGCTGGTTCCGGATTAGAAGTGCAGATATACAAATCGTTTTATCTAGTTCTGCTTTATCGTTGGATCGATTGTGACAAAATCATCTGACACTGTGGTTTGCCTCTAACTCACCCTCAGTATTGAATGTAACAGGATCTGTATTTTGCATATTTGTTTACACTAATCCTGGATTATCCACACTCTACACACATAAAGTCAGGTTTTGTCACTTTTCTTCATATATACAAAACAACAGACTACCGTTGCCACATACTATTACACAACTGCGGTACAGACTTGTCCTTTCTCTGCTGCATAGAGCTTTGACATTTGGTGACATATACTTTCAGTATGAAGAATGATGTTGTATATATTTTGATACACTGCCAAAACATTATTTGGTGATGTGTAAAGGGTTAGATGGAGGTTAGGGTTCGCTGTGGTGACCCCTGATAGGGAACAGCCGAAAGGAAAAGAAGAAGAAATAGATGTAAAGTATTTTGCCAATGATTTCACACATGATGGGCCTGACAAGAACAGAAAAGCTAAGAACAGAGAAGATGTTTGGCCTAGTGAAAAGAGTAGGACTGTGCACTCAAAAGTGTTGAATACAATAAAAACACATTCATTCTGGATCTGTTACATACTATTTCAGCCACCATGAGAATGGCTGGGATGCTTCGGATAAAGGACATGTCCATCAGGATGGTGACGTTGGCAGCAAGCCCTCGAAGACTGTTTCCACCCTGGTGAGAGCTCTGGGACTGGGGGGAGCTGGTCTCTGTGGTAACTTTGGATGGGAAGTCTGCCATGATCACACAGCTTATCTGAAGATAGGTTTTTCACTGCTCAGAAATGCTGGCATTCATCGGTAAACCCCATCCACTGGTGGCAGCAGCAAAAAAGTAAATATTCAATTTAAAGTCCACAGTAAAAAATACCACAAAAACACAAAGGTGTAAAGTCTTTGAAAAAACAAAAAGGAAAACAAAAGGGTTAAAGAGGAACTTTCCAGTGAAATTTCCAAGTTCAGAAACTTAAATATTCAGTAGTCATTCTATCTACTTGCACTGACAGGTGTTTAATGGTGGTTTGTTAGTCTGAATACACCTTTTTCTCTTGTGTCTCTCTCTCTCCCTGCCTCTTCTCTTTCTTTCACACACACACACACACACACACACACACACACACACACGCAAGCAACGAGTGTTTAGTCACCCTCTTTATCTGCTTTGGTCTCTTCCTGGCACCACCCATGAGGCTCTCACAGGCCTCTCACCTGAGTAACTCATTAACATATTTGAAAACTGGAAGAAGGGAAAGGGTGAGGGACAAAAATAGTTCAGTGACACCCACTTGGTGCACTGTCCTCCGTTGGTGTTTTAAGCCTCAATGTTGTTCTAATTTAAAACACAAAAAATGTCAAAAATAAGGAAAGGATATAATATAAAATCATGAATAGATATAATGAAACAACAAAATATGTCAAATTAATTTTAGAAACTATATCAAACATCAGCTTTGCAAAGCATCAGAGTTTATTTTATGTATGCGCTGTACTTACTGTAAATAAAATGTTAGAATACCCTATTGAAATATATATTTCCATTTAATGTTACTTTACCACATTTTAGAGACAAGTTGTTGGTAAAGATTGGAGGTGGAAGTCTCCCCCCCAGCTGTATACTAAAATCTGTATGTGGAGAAAGAACTTCAGATTGCTGCCAAAGGTAGAAAGTGGAAATGTGTCCTTCCACCTTTTGTCCGCACCATTCACAACTGTTTGGATTGAGCTGTTGCCAGAAGTTGCTGGCAGAGGTAGTAGGTGGAGGAGCCAAGTTAAAGCTGTCTGTTGGAACCTGCAGGTGGATGAAGCTACAGGTGTCTCTGCCAGACCCCCATAGCTATAGAAATGCTGCACCTTTCTAGCAGAATCGGCAGGTGGAGGCCACACTGCAGATAGAAGCTGACGACTGAGCTGCAGCGATACTAAGTGTGGCGGTTTGACCTCAACATTCCTGTCACAACCTATGGGTGGAGCTGAAACTGCACTTATCTCCTAGAAGCTGCAGGTGGTCACTGCAAAAAGCTCTTCATTGGTGAAGTTTAATTTACTGAAGTTAACAGTAATCAATATTTATTCAAGGTTACAGAAACTCATTATTTGCTCTTGTTAAAATTGTGTTTGTGAAACTTGCCAGGAAGGTGAGTTTACAAAACTCCATAAAAGAGCTAAAATCATTGGGTTTTGAATTAAACTCGGATAACTCAGTTTCAAGGAATTCAGCAGTTTCAAGGAATTCGACTCTACCTCACAAGTGTAAGTATTGTTTTACTCTATTTTAAATCATGTTTTAGCCAAGTTGTAGTGGCAAAACCACATAGTGAAACTGAAGGTTGGTCAGAAACAGCATTCTAGCGACATTAGCATAGCTTTGGTGTATTAAACATTGTTAGCTAATGTCTAAACCTAAAACTAGCTCGATGTGATACAGTCTACGAGTGTTCGGGCGACAAGTGGGACTGAGAAGAAGACATTTGTATTTATTAGACAGAGACGAGCAGGTAACAGCATGAACCATGTGAGCAGTAGAAGCCTCCGGCCTGCTACAGCCAGAGTTCCGAGTCCACCACAGCCTCCCGCACTTTCCTTCACCGTTCTCTGTCTTTCTTGTGCTCCATGGACCAAACTACATTTATATGTGTTTATTTTGGTAGCAGATGAAACAACCGATTGACTACCAGTTAAAGACTCAGGCCTGTGTGTCAGAAAGATTTTTGATTCCAGTTGCAGAGTTAAAACGTTCAGTGTCACACTGTTGCCGCTTCAGTTAGTTTGACAGTGACCACACAGTTCCTGACCTGTGTCCACACCGCAGGTAAAGTGCAGCTTGATGCTCTCTTCATCTAAAACTTGAGTGAGTGAAGAGAAGAGACGGTAAAAAAATATAGGTTGAATTTACTTATCAAAAAATAAATTAAATAAAATCTAAATCTAACTCTAACATGGAACCAACTATGAAATATGTGACAGATATGATAAAACAGAGGCAAACAGTAAAACTGCACATTTAGTGAGTTTTCATCAGTAACTTTTGCAGACAGAGCAAAAAACTTTAAGATCATTGCATTTCTCAACAGCTGAGAAACTATAAATCAAACTGATCTATTTTATTTTTTTTATTAGTTAAAGTTGTTTAGCAGCTGCAGCAGAAGACCAATGTAGCCAGGCTACAGAAGTACAGAGATCTGGGGTTGTTTAGTAGTGAGTGCAAAAGCACTGCTGCTGAATAAAATCCAAGGGGTTCCATGTGTTAAAATAATAATTTACAGAGTTACTATGTACGATGTCAACTGTTTTAGCTTACTTATCTTGTAGGTGAACAAGTGAGATCGAGAGCTGGACGGGTGCAGACCAAAGTCAGAGGAGCAGCAGTGGGTCAGAATAACAAAAGAACCTAATAAACCTAATGAAATCATTCAGGATATAGAATCTATATAAATCTATGAGTTGCAAACTAGTTGAGTATTTTTTGAAAAAAAAAAAAACCTTCGCTTTTAGATTATATTAATGAAGAATAAAGAACTAAACCCTTGTCTGAATTTAATGACCTGACATCTGTTTAATTTTAATCAAAATTGTAACCACAAATTTATAATAAGTGTTTTGTGTGTTTTCTAGGGAACACCAGTAAGTAACATTCATGGGGACCATCAAAAAAATGAACAATCAGCGGTGACAGTGTGATGCTACATTTGACGTTTGATGCTAGAGTGATGTACATTCTCAGTCTCAGGCTGTTTAAAACATCTGGAAGGACTCAAACAAGCACCCTGGCAAACATAGGTAAACATGGTTGTTGTTGAACTGAGTCATTTCACGGTGTACTCCTGTGTTTGGTTTTATTTCTTCAAATGTGAACCGTCATACTGCGAACTTAAAAAAAACATTGTCTGAACTTTTTTGGCGTTTTCATTTATGCTCTACATTAGGTTTTCCCAACTCCAAATACCAAGTTCCACCAACAACTAAAAGCTGTATGAAAAATTTTACAGTTTGTTTTTGTTTTCAAAGTTTTATCTAAGGAACATTGGGATGCAGCTGTTTTCCAAAAATCATTAAGTATAGAATGCTACAAGCTGCTGGAGGGGGACAAAAATTTAAACCGTCTACCAGAATGTGCAGGTGGAGCAAGCTGCAGTTTACTGACATACTGTAGCTGAAGCTATAAGCTTTAGCTTCTTGCGTAGACTTAGTTGCTGTATGTGAACTAGGAAGATAACATACAACAACAGACTGAGCAAAAACTAAACATGAAAGCAGGCAGAAAGAAATCGGAAACTACACATAAACGTAGAGTGAGGGTGACCTAGTAAACTAAGAAGAATGAACACAAAGCAGACTAGGGAAACAAAACAGGCAGAGAATTGTGAAAACTAATGGGCAATAAATAAACCACAGTCCAAAACCAACTCACAATGAATCCCGTTCACAAAGAGTGATGTGGGATAGCTGGGTAAAGAACAGGAGACCCAGATTACATGAGTTCTGTTGTGGATCTGGCAAAGAGTGACTCTAGCAGAGGGTTAAAGTAGACAGCGCATAGGTGCAAACAATCAGGGTCGATGAGGTGAGTAAAGTGAGCGACATAACTAGAGAGAGAAAGTGGGACTGAAGGACTACAAAGCAAAAGCTGGAAAATAGGAAGCAGGGCTGGGAAAAAAACAGGGTGAGAGAGAAAATGAGACTGAGAGGGAGAATGAAGGGCAGAGACTGATGGGAAGCGAAAAGGAGACAGAAAAAGAGAAGGGGAGTGCAGGTGTCTGTGTGTGTGTGAATAGGTAAATTGGTGCAAGGAGGGCCAAAAAGTAAAGGTGGGCAGAGTTCAGTGTCAGAGCTATGACATTTCTAGTTTTCAACTTGTGTAGTACTGATTATTCTCACAGGTCATGATTTGTAATAATCACAAAATGTGAAAGAGATAGTCGTGTCCTGGATACACAATGACAAACCACACTTTTTTGTTCTCCCACAAAACTACATGCCAACAGGCTCCCTTATCGAAATATGTCTGAGCACAGGAGCTCTGTTCGTAGCTCTAATAACAGTCAGACTCATGGGTGTGTTTTCCACCTGCACACATGTATTAGAAAGTCAGTTGTTTATTCACTGCAAACAGTGTAAACCAACCTGATTCTGTGGTTAATGGTTCTTACAGAACCATCTGTGCAGATACTCAGTCATCCAGATCATTGTTATCCCAAAGCTCCCTATCAGTGGCAACTGGACTTGCATAACCTCTAATCAGTCCTTTAGAATCATGTGAGATAAATAGCCCCTTTAAATAAATTCAGCATAACAAATATTTAAAAAGGTGTACAGTAATAATGGAGGGGGCAGGTTGGATGATACTGCAATCACGCTTGTAACATAGGCCATGTCGTCCATCTTTATCACTACAGGTATCACCATGGCATAGAATAGAACAAGTTACTATGAAATTTGACCTCTGCATTTAACCCACCCCCCTCAGGAGAACAGTGGGCAGCCACAGGCAGTGCACAAGGAGCTAGAGCTGAGTGACTTGGTCAAGGTGCATGGGGTTGGGTAGGATCCTGCCAACTTCTGCAACCCAGCCTGGTACTCTACCTTTTGAGCACCTTTTGACATAAATTACATCTCTTCTATGCTGATTGCACAGAAACAACTACATCAGTTTCCACTGTTTGGTTTCCAAATTATTATTATTATTTTGCTTGTATCGCAACATTGTTTTATCGAGATACATCCATTGATTATAATACTACTACTATATTATTAATAATTACATTTATCACTTGTTATTATGTAAATATTATCCCTATATCTTATGTTTAAAATATTACTCTGTTATTACTGTGCTGTAAAGTTAAGTATCTCCAAAAAAAAAGAATTTTTATGACTGGGGAGCTGTCAATCATCCCATTGACTTGGAACAGATTGGCCACACGCCACAGAAGCTCCTGTGACTCGTCAGCATCTGACAAAGGGCTGAAAACCATGAGCCCCCTAGATTCAAGACCACCATCAAGACTACACACTCCTCTTATATCCAGTCAAAGCCAATGATAATGGGTAAATCCATCCACCCCCAAGGGCAGGCCATCGTAATCGCACAGGGAAAACCAAAGGGGACACTGGGTGTTGTATTTTGCATTCATGTACTGTAGTGTATGTGTGACCGCATGTGTATCTTTTTTCTGAAACTCTAGGGGACTGTTGCTGTGCAAATTTGCATTTGTTTTGCAACAAGTTACACACAAAGGATGACAGCCAACCCACAGTCTAGGTCAGGCACCAATGTTCATAATAACACATCAGACCAAATAAATAATTATTAAAAACAATCTTTATTGAAAGCCCTCTTCATATGCTTTATGTTAGCTTGAACAAAATTATAAAATTCCATAAATATTATGTTAAAGCAATTTTAAATTTCTTCCGATTACTTTTAAATAAAATGGGATTGGAAAAGTGCAACTGTGATCAGATAGTTTTTATCAATAACAAAACATAATAGCAGAATAATATTATGTGATGGCTTGCACCAATTCAGCCAGTTAAAAAAACACAAGAAATTAATCTGAGTAGGGAGATCAACAAGAATAAAAATAAATAAATAACTGCATCTTTTGCCAAGAATAATACAGTCAAATATCAGAAATGTTCAAAACTGATACATAGTAACTTTAAAGTGTGTCCAGTGTTTTTTTTTTGTGTGTGTGTGCATGTCATTCTGGAAAACACATGTAATTTAAATAGACTTATTCTGCCTAAAGAGAATATGAATTTGCATCACACCTTGTGAGACAGGAGCGCAATCTTGTGAGGTATGTGCTCAGCCTGTTATAGTGGTTCCACTGGGTCACCTGCATAACATTTTGTTTTATTTGAATAAACTTGTTTGTTTGTTTGTTTGTTTGTTTGTTTGTGGCAACACTTTTCACAATTATGATAGAAACTTACTACACACCCTCCAACTCACCAATAGAAATGCTGGAGCATTCTCACAAAATGGTGCATAAAATGAAAATTCCCATTCTCCACACAGTATTCTGTATAGTTCACTATATATTTTGCTGCAGTTTTCACTTTAAAAGTCACATTGTATATTTGGTTTTCATTAGGTCCCCATTCATTTACACATCCAGGACATGTCACATTATCTCTCTAGTTAAAATTTGTCAAGTCAGCTTTCAGGTTTTTAATTAAATCCACTTATTATGGGTATGTATTTCTTGCGTACAACTACCGTGGCGACTCCCTTTACATCCTTCAGCCTGTCAGAGTCAAAGTCCACCAGAAGCTTTCTCACACCAGTCCGCATGGGTGAGAAGGAGACCTTCGCAGACACTTTCTGGCCTGGAGAAACATCACCACTGAAACAGAAAAGAAAGACAGAGATCGATGAATGCTCAGGTTTATTCTAACCATGACACAACCAACTTATACTTTAGTATGTATGACTGACTTTCTACAGTGACATAAATACTTTCTATTGTATTTTATTAGTCAGTGCTCTGCACAAGCCTCAGAGTGATGACTGTTTATTCAGTACTTACTCAACATGGATCTCAGTGGCTTCCAGGAGACCAGCCCCCTCAACAGTGAACACACCACCCTTCAGAGGGGCCGATAAAGGATTGGTAAAGGAAATGTAGGCTGTGATTGTTTTCTGTAGCAACGCCTTCCCAGGCACCTGGGGGAAAAAGTTAAAGAGAAAGGTGCATATTACAGTGTAGGACATCAGTTTCCACATCTGACAACAGAAAACATCACACCTCACAAATCCCTAAATCAGTAATTGTTTTTTTTATATTAAATCTTGGCATAACAATCTTCTAGAATAATATGTGGGATGTTTCTAATGCACTTCAGGTTCGTAACAAAAAAGACACTGGTGTACTGCTGCTGTAGCTCATCTTCTCATGACTGAGAGCTGTTCAATCAAACACTTTTTATTGTAAGCAGTCATCTCCTTTTATTTGGACAAAAAAATAACTTTTGTCCAAAGATATCAGTAACTTCATGATCCGCCTATTAATACTGGACGTGCACACCCACCGTTACGAGAAGCTCAGGTGTGCTCAGTGGGATGTTGGCCACGGCCATGATAGGTTCATTCTCCCCTGGAGCCTCTACGAATGCCTTCACCCTGATCAGATGGTGCTCAGAGACACATCTGACATAATCGTCATAGTGCAGACGCAGCACTTCCCTGTGAGCTGAACGCACACGCATTCACACACACACATGTTGTAAAAACTACACAAGTGAGACACAGCCACTGCGGTTATTTGATTTTCTACTAACTTTGATGAGCTGGCACAGTAACACTGAGCATCTTCCTGTTGCAGTCCCCACGGTGGACAGAACTGTAAGTTACAGCCATCGCCAGCATGGTCAGCTGAGCCTTAGCTTCTTTATCGCCTTCATTCTTTATCTGTGGGTTCACAGATTAACTGTCTGTAAATTTTCATTCAAGATTTAATCCATCCATTTTTTCAATCGTTCATCCACTTACAATCTACATACCTCAATAAATACATCAAAGTCTGTCCCAAACACAGGCTTAGGATGCTTTATTGACAGATGCAGTTGTCCTGCTTCTGTACTCTCATCACTGACCCGGCGTCCTGCCTTCTCGTACACTTCTCTCTCCTTCAGGGATCCTGTGAGGAAGACACTCCATCACAACTACCCTCTAATTACAGTCAGATACAGTAGAACAATATACTATCAGGTCTTCTGTATGTGACTTGCAAACTAACCTTCAGGATATTTGTAGTCTAGAGTGAGGTCTTCTCTGTTGTCTCCATAAACACTTTTGGTGCTGATGTTCCTTCCCACATTACTCTGGTCCACTCTAATCTGTAGCAATGATCACAAACATCACTATCATATCTGATATCATCATAATCACATTTTTGTTTTTAAAAGTCAAGACTTTGATCAGTTAACGCAAATATGCATGTTCACTATGAATCTAATTTAAAGCCGATCAATTTAACTCTGCGTACATTTTGTTTTGCAAATTAGTTACCTTCCTCCGTTGTCCATCTCGTTGAACCATCCAGTAGACAATGTCAGCATTCACCTCAGCGAAGACAAACGGAGCATCGTACTTTACTCCCAGATTTCCCTCTTTAATGGCCTTTACTGGACACGGACCACAACAATACTCACCTGAAAAGGAAAAAGTCTTTCTGTCATGGATTTTTCGTTTTCTGAAAACTTGTCTTTTTAAACACTGATTCAGTTTGATTACAGGTAAGACCAAACAGCTTTGAAACCAACATTTTTACTATTTTTTAACACCTAAGAGCTTAGAAAACACAGTAAGGTGAGAAATGATAAATGTACCATCACTTGGTTCTTGTGGGGTGGGGTCCAAAACCTGCCAGCCATCATTTCCTTTGGGGAGATCATTTCTCTTTATCCAGGACTCCACCCAACAGTGGAAGTTCCTAAAATTACAGTATACTGCATTACTTTATGTAATACTACTAATGAATCAGCTTCCTCAAAATCTATGTATGCTTTGTCTGTATTCCTACCATGTACTCTCGTTTTTCTTAAAATTGTCAAAGTTTTCATCAAACATGATGTCTATAGCAAGGTTTCCATCCGTGTCATGGGCTGAAGAGAAGTTTGTGATGAGGCGTGTGGGGATTCCTAGACAGCGCAGCACTGTGAAACATACATTACATTATGACAGTTTGTACCTTTATTGTGGCTATGGCTTCATTGCTAAAGAGGGTTTGCTACTAACTCCTGTACACCTCATGTTACTGTGTTCTTCAGCAAGGCACTGAAATTAGGGTTTGTGTTACCATCATGCATGTTGAGTTAGATAAAAGCTTCTACTAAATGGTTAAATGTTTTCACCTCCTTTCCTTTGTCTTTTTAGTGTCATGCAGTGAGCGGACCTTTTTGGTAAAATAGATGTATAAATTTGTTCTTATTGTAAAGTGTTTCAATGTGTGACGCTCATTTCTGATGCTATTTATAATCAGAATTACAGTAATAAACTGTAGAACCCCACGAATCATGTGTCATCACTGATATGTGTGAAAGCTTCACCTGTGCAAGCAACTCCGGCAAACACCCAGCACTGGCCCCATTTGACCGCCCTGGCCCCAGCCTCGCTCCACTTCCGGAGGATGGGCACACTGCCGGTCCATCTACTTGGTGATACTCCATCAGAATACGGCTCGGACCAGCGACCGGACAAGACGCCTCTGTCGCCTACAGAGTTCACCTGGACATATGGAGTGAGCAAGTGAAGGGGATAAGTTCAAAGCTGTGACTTACTGCAAGTTTAAATACAGTATGTACATTTTTTATGTATTTCTGTGATTGTACTAGATGTTTAATTTTCATGATGGGGGTCACTGAGCAAGACAAGTTCAATGATATTAACATTTGTCAAAGACGCTAGAAAAGCCGACATCAGTGGTAACCTGAGGAAGCCTTTTAGGCCTTGCAATGGAATATGCCTTAGAGTAGTTATCCTAAAAACAGAGGAATCAAACCAAAAGCATCCCAGAGGAAAAGAAACCAAGGACAAAGGACAAGCATGACAGGCCCATTCAACAACTGAAGAACAAGAATGGATTGATTACATGAGCTGTGTGTCTCTAATGTCTAAAATGACATAAACAAAATAAGATTCAAGACCCATGATGCTCTAGTGTGGGAATAATATGGCGTCTAGTTTTCTGTTCAAATATGTGTGTGTTAAGTATTAACCTACAATGATCACTACTTTAATCAATTATAAAAAAAACAATACTGTGACAGTATTACATACCAAATTATAACAGCCAGATAAAAGTGCAAAATCTGATCATGTGTTACCACAGTGACAATGAAAATTAATGCAAATACATTTCCTTATACTGTTGTCAGTCCTTTTTCTTAAGCAAATGAGAACATTGTTACCATTGCAGAAATTATCCTGCAAATGTAGACAGGGTCCGATCTGTTCTCAATATCCCTCACGGAGTTCCTGAGGGCATTATTGGACTTGTCCAGGATTTCAAAACAGATGTCCATCACATTGTTCTCAAACTGAGAGAGAGAAAGAAACAGGGAGATCGTTTAGGAAACAAAACCAAGGAAAGAAACGTTTGTTGCTGAGTCAGAGATGCTTTCCAATATATTTAAAAAACTGATTTTACACATGATCAGTCTGTGTATGCGTGCATCTGCTCCACCACATCCTGTCTGTCAGTCTGCCAACTTATCCTGTCACTTTGCCTGTCTAACACACACTGCCTGTCTGTTTGTCCTCCTTTCTGCCTTCCCAGCCAGCTGCAAAGGGACAAGCCCTTGTTTGTGTGGTTTGGATACATTCTGACACCTCCAGCACACAAGTTTCCTCTGTCTGCTGTCTGTCACACTACTGTGACAATTCACACAGGTCACCCACTGGAGTGACAGATATACAGTACTCAAACCTTTCAATCAGTGGATATTTATGTGTGCTTTACCTGTCCATAATTCCAGGCCATGCTACTGATGTCATCCCAGGTCCCAGTGTAAATTAGTCCATGTTCATTCATAACATACTCCTGGAGCAGACTCTCATCAGGAAGGTACACCGCATCATCTAAGACACAAACAAGTAGCACAGAGAAGATGCATTTATTATCAACATAATAAATGGTGGAAAAAGCTGTCTTAGATGGACAAAGTTTAAATTCACATTTGGGTTGATATGTGGTAACAAGTATCTGTCATAGTGTTTATTTCTCTAAAAAAAACTAGGTAAAAGAAGCCCCTGGTGATTATACTCCTTAAATTTCTTTAAGGCAAATCATGTTGAAAACACATCTATTGTTTAGATTCTTTTTTTCTGCTGAGTCTGATTTTATGTTTAAAAGCTGTGGTACATGAGTGCAGTTAGAACAAAAAGAAAAAAGCAGATACAGAGAACATTTGGGTTTATCTTTTACCTTTGCACCATGGGTTGAAAAGCAGGTGAAATCTAATGATATTAGTTTTCTCTACAATGTGTCCATCTGGTGACATCAACAGCACAACCATGCGGTAATGGCCAATGATGGCATCTGCTGGACTGTGCAGAGTCAGCAGCATTTCTTCCTGCACTTCCTGCTGGTTAAACCACCACTTGTCTCCAGCCCCATTCTCCTTCTGAACCTTGAACACAGCCTCATCTCTCTCACCTGAAAGAAAGTTGACATGATTTATCATCTTACTGCTTATCAGAGGTTTTAAAAAAACAGCTTTTCCTAAGAACCTCCTCCCGCTCTTAAAGTGAACCTCAATGAGCATGATGGTAGATTTCTGAATCCACACAAGGAACAGATTTTCATAAAATATTGACATCAGCAAAATGTCTTAGAGCTTAGTGGGTTTTTTCTGTCCTTTTGGCTTATCCCATGATAAGGGTTGCCACAGCAGATCATTGTCTACATGTTGATTTGGCACATTTTTACATCAGATGCCCCTCCAAATGCAACCATCCCCAATTTCTACCAGGCTTGGACTGGCATTGCGCAGTTGGGTATGAGAATGGGCTGCTAGGGGTTCAGTGTCCTGACATATCAGGGATCGAACTACTGACCCTGTGGTCCATGGACGACTGCCTTACCAACTGAGCTAAAGCTGCCCCCTATCTTAGAGCTCAGTGTATATGCTACATTTTTCTACTTTAAATTAAATGGTGGACTCATAACAACAAAAATGTTAATACATTTTACCTAAACCTTCCATAGCTTAAATTTAAAAAAAAAAGTGAATGCACTAATTTAGGTCACTTCTGCAGAATCTTTGCCAGGTCATCTTAAAAAAGCATTATTAAAAAACGGGTGCTTGTCAACTGTACATTATTCTCATATTCATTATTAATCTTCTAAAAAGGCCAAAAGCAATAATAAACTGACACTGGTAACACATGTAGTCTATGTGGCCAAGTCTACAGTAAATCCTATTCCTCTATGCCACAGAGCTTCATTCTTTTAAAATACATATGAGTGAAATACATTGTTGCACTGTGTGACGTGATCCTTTACTATACCACATAAACACTACCAAAGAAGTAATACTAATTTAATCAATTTGAATTGCTTGTGTAGCATGTAAATATACATACAACATATATCCTTAAGTTAAGTCCATACACTGACAATGTAGATGTTTGGCTATAGTTTTATGTGTAAATGTGTTTTTCTTCAATGTACATCTGTATTTCAACATTGCAAATCAAAAAGCAAACTTACTAATTTATTGCTTAACTGACCATCGACTGTTTTGTCAAATGCACAAAAAAATTAAATTGGTCATATGTGATTACATCATTAGTCCTCCAGTGTTAAAAATGTTCATAGTTATTTAAAGGTACGGAATAAGATGGTACTTTATCTGGAAGAAAACAATACACTCCAATCCACAAGACTTACAACACAATTTCAAGCTTTGAGTTTGGTTATGTCTTTAAATTCAAGTGAAACGTTAATGAAAAAGTATTCTCTTATTTTACACTTTATCATTAGAACATTTTTTCTGGGCATTTATGCCTTTTTTGATAGTATTTTGTGACGAAATGACAGGAAACATGGGACAAGAAAGGGGCAAGGACAGCATGTCAAGAGGTGCTCTATTTGAATATACTGCCTGCATATAATGAGTTATAGGATAAATATATATTGTAAAGTGTTACCACAATGCTAATCTGTACATGCCTCAGTGGAAACAGTCTGTGTAAAGTTGCATCAGATCACTGTCAGGCAACACAATTTTTAGTGATCTCAGCAGAATTATTCATAAACTTGGGCTGTACTTACCAAGGTGTAGGACCAGCTCCAGGTGGTGTTTGGGGGGCAGAGAGCCAGAGCATTGCACTGTTATGGAGAAGGGCTGACCTCTGCGGACAATCAAGCGCTCCCGATCAATCTCCCTGGTGTGGTGAACCAAGTTGTTTTCATGACTTCTCAGATCCACATCAATAATCAAACCTAACAGGACCAACAGAGACAAAAAGTTGTGACATGACACAAATTTTGTCATGTCATTGTGTCACAAGTCAGAATGAAGTTGCTAATAAAGTTATGTTAGTTGAGACTTATATCTATCAGTACAGTAAATCTAAATTTACAGGGGCATCATGTAACCCTTGTGCAAAAAAGTCAACCTTTGTGACAGTGAAAACAATAATCAAATTCAAGTTTTTGAAAACATATCCTTGTTGGGCAAGACTTGTTTCCTCGCCTGAAGGCTTGTAGAGTATTGGCTGCTAGAATGAGGATGGGTCATATCACGACCAAGTGTTGGGTCATACATCAGCACATTTTTTACGCACACTGTAACCTCCCTTAAAGTTTGTAATGCAGACCACAGAAAGAGAGTGTAAGTAAAAGATGTAGACTGATCTTGATATGCTGAGAGTACAGAAAGACTGACAGATAAAATCACTTACTGCTGCTGTTGGCCATTGCAGATCTTCCTCCTGTCAAAGTCAGGTGAAATGTTTCTTGAAGTATCTTCAAATGTGTTGTTGTCTTTGTTTCATGCTCGGGGTCCATCACAGTCCTGTATTTATACAGTTCGCCACAGGCCCTCCCATCTCTTTGACGCACACTCACCCTAAAATATTCTCTCACTCTTTTGACCTCTGATGTCACTTACCAAAAACCTGGTCCTTGTGTGTGTGTGTGTGTGTGTGTGTGTGTGTGTGTGTGTGTGTGTGTGTGTGTGTGTGTGTGTGTGTGTGTTTAAGGGTGAGGAAGGGAAGGGACAGTGGTTGTGTGTATGTGTATGTTTGTTTGAGTGATAGTTTTGAGTGGGTTTGTCATTCTAGTTACAGCAAGAAAGACACTGGTATCTTTGTTGTTATATATGTTGAAGGGTGGATGTTAGTACATGCACATATTTGAGAATGACCATGTTAAAGGCTAATACACTAGGTTACAGCCAAATAGATATGACTAACATCCAGTAACAACTTCTTATGTCAGACTAAAATAAATATGCGTTAGTGGGCTTCAGTCTTTGGACATTACACAAGAGCCATTTTTCTAATCAGAATGTGCACAGTGTTCTCATTATGATAGGACAGGACAGCAATGGATGAAGCACATTTAACATATAAAGTTAAATTTACTTATTTGTGTCCATACATTTTCTGTCAGATTTAGAGAGCAGTTTCACAAGGCCACTAGCACAGCTGAAAAACCATAATTGAGAGAAGATTTATTTCACATAGTTTTATTATAAAGATTGTTATTGAGCTAGATGTCCCAACATGTAACGGTAATTTAGTTTAATCGAGTGACAAGCTAATCTTTGGGTTGAGTCACATATGACTTGATCCCCACGTTGAATAAACAAACACATCCCATGATTATTCAATAACAGATTTTTTGTATTTTGCAACCAAATTTTGCCTACTTCATCGTTGAGTTCTTGTAAAAGACTCAAGTCAAGTCAAGAGCTTTGACAAAAGTGTGGCAGTAACCAATCAGGAGTTAAAGCCATTTCTGCAGCTGTTTCTAGCTGCTACTTGTTTGTGGGTCTTTCTGCCTTCAGTCTAAATAATAGTTTTATCATCTAAATTTGTGTTTTTTTATGACAACATTTCTCAACAAATATTTAGCCCCAGATCTATAAGTCAACCTTTTGTTTGTCCATCTGTCTGTCCCTCTTTTGTGCACACAATATCTCAGGAATAAATTAAGGGGATTTCTTTGAATTTGACACAAATGTGTACTTGGACTCGAAGATGAACTGATTTTGGTAGTAAAACGTCAAAGGTCAGTATGCCTCTTTTATCCCCACAATTTTTTGTGAATGCAATATCACATTAATGCCTCACAAGAATGTCTTTAACTTTAGCACAAACATGCAACAGGACAAAAGAATACACTGAATCAATATAAAACTCAATGGTCAATGTCACTCTGGCCTCATGTCCATCCATTCATGTGAGTGTGAAATCTCAAAACTGGTCAAAGTGAATTTCTTCTAATTTTCTGCAAACATCCACTTGGGCTCAAGTATGACCTGATTAGTACTTGTTATCTGATGCCAAAGGCCAAGGTCACTGTGACCTCACATAATGTTTGGGAATATGATTTCATAGGAATGCTTTGAATGAATTTCTTCAAATTTGAAACAAACATCCTGTTGGACTCCACAATAAATTTCTTGTGCTCTGGTGGCCCTAGGTAAAAGGTCAAAGTCACAGTTACATCATTTCAGTCTTTTTTGTCCCTCCCATCTTTGAAATCACAATATTACAGTAATGGCATTAGCACAAACTTGGCACAAACATCCATGGGGGTTAAAGGTCAAAGATTAAGGTCACTGTCCATACTTGTCAACATATATCTCAGAATTGAATTACAACTGACACAGACATCCACTTGGACTCATGGATAAATATGAGCCTGGAAGGACATGCATGTAAACTGCAACTTCAGTGGTATACAACTTCAGTGTTTATAAGGTTTTTGGCCCCTTTTCGCCCCTTAAAAAAGTGATTTTTCCCTGCTACAGTATCCTTCCTCAAAGACTATTTCTGCTCTTCAGTCTCTGGTAGGATTAATTTAGCTTCCAGATTAAGCTGCCAGATTCTAAGACAGATCTTTGCTGTACTTCCTCTGCTCTCTTAAAAAAGAAACTCACTTCACATCACATACCATTCTGACACTTTTCTTGGTCTACTGCTCATTTTTTTTGACTTGATATTTAAATGAAAACATGAAACATAGAAATATTTCCTTAAAAATTGTAAGACTGAGACAAGTGTATTTGTATGTATAATTCTGGTAGATTTACATAGTATAGATTTTCTCTATATAATTTATTAAAGCATATGTCTGGTTCTATTAACAAACCAAACTGTTGGAAAATCAAAGGTTAGTTAATACAGATTAAGCTGTTTTTTTGACTTAGATGTTTAGACTTGACTAAGTTCAAACTCAAAACTGCTGTGGACAGATCATCCATCCACATTCATACAGAATATTAATGAATTTAAAAGGGTTTGACCTACAGTTCAAATGTGTGTGTGAAACAGAAATCACCTCTTTCATCAGAACTAATTCCCAATAACAAATGCTGACAAATGCCGGTAGAAACCACTTTATTTGTTAAATCAAAGATAAACAGCTTTATCTTCCCTTCCAGGGTCACCACAGTGGAACATGTTCCACACAATGATTTGGCATGTGTTTTCATGACGGATGCCCTTCCTAACGCAACCCTACCATTTGTTTTTTTTATCCGGGTTCAGGACTGGTTCCAGGGTTGCCCTTGGTGGCTGCGCGGGGCTACACCTGGTGGGGTGGGATTCAAGCCCACAGCCCTCTTCATTTCAACCCAATTCTGTACCACTGACCCACCAAGCCACCCCGCTTTGTTTTTTTAAATATTCTATACTTATTTCTTGGATTTTCTAATGAAATCTTAATAAAGAGATAAACCTAAAGAGATAAAGGCTTTGGTTTATCAGAACCAGTATCATTCTTTATGCATAGTGTTAACCTAGAAAGTAGTCACGCTTTATTTTAATCAGTTGGCTTTTACAGTTTTAATTATTACGTAAATGAGCCCTACTACCATCAAAAAGTACCCATCTACCCATCTAACTCCTAGCTACAGACCTTTCTGTAATAACAACCTGTTGCCGGTTCTTGCCGTGATATTTTCCCTGCTCATTTTCCACCTGGTGCCTTTTTTTGCCTTTATCTGCTCCCATTGTGTACCAGCCTGTTGCTGGACAAAGCCTATTTGTTGATTTCAATTCCGTTTTATTACTGCCTGGGCTTTTGTGCCTGAAATTGATTAGTTTGATTGACATTTTAGATTTAGATTTAGAGAATTTGATTCAATATTTGTTTGGAGCAAAATGAAACTGTTAATTTGCACATTCTCACTCCTATAAAAGAGGATAAAAGACCACTGAAGTGCATAGCATTTTTAGTTCCTTCCCATGTATGTGTCACTGTGTTATCACTCTGGTGTGATAAGAAGGCTCAGGTCAAAGACTTAGTTTTCCCGAAACATGAATGTGGCAGCATTCCACAGCTCAGCATCATAGTGATTAACACATTTTTCCTGTCAGCCATGCAGCAGCAGCAACCAAATGATGCCCCAGCCTGAGAATATCTGACAAGTTTTAATTGTCTAATATGGATATTGATGTGGAGAGACTGGTTAAAGACGTGTGTACTAAACCAGTGTTTTTACGCTGGATGCCCTTGCTCACACAACTCCCCCAATTTCTACTGGGTTAGTGTGACTAATTCACAAACGATACATATTGACTATCTAGCAACTCAATATAATGTGTCATTTTACTTTATTCCTTATCCATATTGTGACCCTACTCAGACAATCATGAAATGAAGAGTCATTTTACTTTTTTACTTTTTTGTGACCCTAGTTGGAGAATCATGAAATAAAGAAGTAGTATGAAGTATCCACTCAGTTGTGTCACTTTACTTGACGAAACGAAAAGGAAATCTAATGAGGAACACTGAATGAGCTGCGGTTAGTTTTTGCTAATTAGCAGCTGATTCACAGTTATTGGGAATTACTTCGGATGAAAGAGGTTATTTCTCTTTCACACACATTTGAACTGTTAAGAACAGATAAGTACAAATTCAAATTCTGACACTTTTCTTGGTCTACCTCTCATTTTTCATTTTTTCATAATAAATATGGATGGTAACACTTTACATTACAGTCCGTGATTTAGGTCTGCTGACCTACAGTGAACTTACTGGGTGTACTGGGTGTAAAATGGTGTACCTCCACAGTATCTAAGGATACATATTTGTTGTTATTTGATAACAATAAACAAACTTTGGGGAATATTGGGGTAAGAAATGAAACTAAAAAAAAACATACCTACAGTGTGCGTATTTTGAAGTTAAGGGGCAGTTATTAAATATTATATGATAGGGGTGAACACTTATGATGTAACTGCTGTGTAACTACAAATAAGAGGAGGGTATGAAGTTCCATTTTAAATTACAGCCCTCATTGTTTGTATTTATGGTGTAACTACAGGTAACAAATGGGACTAGAATTATAATTTTTTGACAAAATAAATAGCAATTATGCTTTTAATTTTATTGCCTCAAAACATGAAAAATCAGATGAACTCTAGTATCCTAAACCACTAATTACCATACCATTACCACCATTAATAATTAAATATTACATTATAGGTGCAAAAGGTTTAAAGTGGACCCTCTTACCCTTTTCGTATCTGTAGTTACACCATAAGAATTTGCACGCATCATGTAATATTTAATAAGTACCCATAACTACAAAATACTTACACTGTTACCCCTGTTATTCTGCAAAATTTGCTTATTGTCATAAAGTAACAACAAATATACACTGGTGTTATTAATAAGTACAAAGTAAGTTCACTGTACTTACCCCTGTAAGTCACAAGCTGTAATGTAAAGTGTTTCCCTAGATAAACAGCTTTCGCCTTGTCCTTTCCAGGGTCACCACAGTGGAACATGTTCCACACGTTGATTCGGCATGTGTTTTTAGGACGGATGCCCTTCCTCCCGAAACCCTACCATTTTTTTGTCCAGCAACAGGCTGGTGCACAATGGGAGCAGATAAAGGGAAAAATGTTCAAGGTCCAAAATGAGCAGGGAAAATATCACGGCAAGAACCGGCAACAGGTTGTTATTAGAGAAAGGTCTGTAGCTAGGACTTAGATGGGCAGATGGATACTTTTGATGGTAGTCGGGCTCATTTACGTAATAATAAAAACTGTAAAAGCCAACTGATTAAAATAAAGTGTGACTACTTTCTAGGTTAACACTATGAAAAAAGAATGATACTGGTTCTAATAAACCAAAGCCTTTATCACTTTAGGTTTATCTCTTTATTAAGATTTAATTAGAAAATCCAAGAAATAAGTATAGAATATTTAAAAAACAAAGCGGGGTGGCTTGGTAGTTCAGTGGTAGAGAATTGGGTTGGAATGCAGAGGGCTGTGGGCTTGAATCCCACCCCACCAGGTGTAGCCCCACTCAGCCACCAAGGGCAACCCTGGAACCAGTCCCGAGCCCAGATAAAAAGGGTTGCGGCAGGAAGGGCATCCTGCTGTGGACAGGAGATCATCCATCCACATTCATACAGAATATTAATGAATTAAAAAGGGTTTGACCCACAGTTCAAATATGTGTGTGAAAGAGAAATAACCTCTTTCATCAGATGTAATTCCCAATAACTCTGAATCAGCTGCTAATTAGCAGTGTTCCTCATTAGATTTCCTTTTTGTTTCGTCAAAGAAGTGACACAACTGAGTTCACACTTCATACTTCCTCTTTATTACATGATTCTCCGACTAGGGTCAGAAAAAAGTAAAAAAAGTAAAATGACACATTATTCTGAGTAGTTCCTAGATTGTGCCAGCCCACCTGTGCTTTTCTTCTCTGGGTCATAGGTGCAGCTGCGTAATAATAATAATAATAATAATAATAATAATAATAATAATAATAATAATAATAATAATAATAATAATAATAATAATAATAATAATAATAATAATAATAATAATCGCTTTTTTTATAAAGCCCTTATCAAACAATGTACAAAGTGCTGTACAATAAAAAGGAAAATAAAGATGAATAAATACATAAAATTAGGTTAAATATAAAATCAAAGAAAAGCACAAGGTAAAATACATCAAGTGATATAGGTAGAATATAATATTTATACTAAAAAAAGCATCTCACATCTCAGGAAAGACAACTCGATAAAAATGTGTTTTCAGACGAGACTTCAAAGATCACACTGACTCTACCAGGAAGTGCTTTCCTCAGGCAGGTCATTCCACAGTTTTGGAGCCACGATGGAAAATGCTCTATCCCACTTGATTTTTAACTGGGAAGTTGGAACAGACAAGGCATCGTCTGATGATCTTAAGTTTCATAATGGCAGATATGGAATTAAAAGATCAGAAACATAGAATGGTGCAAAATCATGCAGTACTTTATAAGTAATTAATAAAATCTTAAAATGTATCCTAAGATGAACAGGGAGCCAATGTAGAGCTGCAAGACAAGGAGTAATGTGACTGAACTTCCTGGTTCTAGTCAGGAGCCGAGCTGCTGAGTTCTGAACAATTTGTAGGTGTTTCAAGTCGTTTTGGTGAAGTCAATAAAAATAGACTATTGCAATAATTTACACGAGAGGAGATAAAAACATGAATAATAGTCTCAGCATCATTAAAATTTAACATAGGTCTGATTTTTCCAACGTTCCTAAGATAATAAAAGCAGGACTGAACTAGTTTAGAGATGTGATACTCAAAACTCAAGTTGCAGTCAAATAAAACACTAAGATTTCTGGCAACTGGCTTAACGAATTTTAATAGAGGCCCTAAGGATGGGAGTTTATTACTGAAAATATTTTGAGGTCCAATAATGAGAATTTCTGATTTATTTGAATTTAATTGAAGAAGATTTAAGGACGTCCAGTTTCTAATATCAAACATACAATCTTGTGAAATATTATGTCTGCGTATAACATCACCCAGTGGAAGCGTGTAGATTGAGAAAAGACTTGCGCCAAGTATCAATCCCTGGGAAACACCATACTCAGAGGGGGACAGGGATGACATAAAATTGTCAATGGAGACACAAGATTTCCTATCAGAAAAATATGAAGCAAACCAGTTTAACGCTGTGCCTGATATACTCACCCAGTGCCTTGGTCTATCTAACAGAATATTATGATCTACTGTGTCAAATGCAGCATTTAAATCCAACAGCACTAGGACAGAGCACAAGCCAGAGTCAGCTCTAATTGTAAGGTCATTTGTGACACATAGAAGAGCTGTCTCTGTGCTGTGGTTTTTTGGTTATTTGTTTCAAAAACTGTCAGCAACTGCTGTGTGACCAATTTCTCTAGAATTTTAGAGACAAATGGAAATGGGGCGGTGCTGTCCAGGATTGAAGGATCAAGACCAGGTTTCTTTAAAATGGGATGTATGCAGGAGACTTTGAAATAATCAGGGACACAACCAGAACTCAGTGATGTGTTGATATGATAAGCAAGCATGGTGCTAAGCAGTCTAAAACTTTCAGTAAAAATTTTATTGGAATATTGTAAAGTGGACTAGTTGATGTTTTCTGAATGAGCTATTGTATCGAGTAGGTTAGACAGTGTAATGGGAGAGAAATAATTAAGGGAGCTCCGTTAAGGTCAGACCACATTCAGAAATTTAGCATTTTGAGTGATACCACCCCTATTTTTCTCCACTTTGGAAATAAAGTGTGAAAAAAGTTATTGCAATCAGCAACACAATTGACAGAGGCATGAGGGGGTAGACGTTCAACCAGCCTATCAACAGTATGAAATAGAAATCTGGGATTCTGACCATTGCCATAGATCAGTTGTGAGAAGTAAGAGGCTCTGGCATCCTTCATCATCCTACTGAAAATGAATACATTTTCTTTCATTATAATAAAATGTACTGTAAGACCAGATAAGACTTCCATTTATGCTCAGCCCTTCTACATACTTGTTTACAATTTTGTATGTTCTCATTAATCAATGGTTGCTTTCTGGTCAATAGATCAGGTCTGTTTCTTAAAGAAGCTATACGGTCTAAGGTTGAAATGCAAAGTGACTTGAAAGAATCAACCATTTCATTAGTGCAGGTGGAAACAATGAATGCCACATCCGCAAAATTAAAGAGTACAAAACTTAATGGCATAATGCTCATTGAACACACATGAAGACTTGGGATGTCGAGAGTCCCTGATGTAATTAACAGCTAAAAACAATAGGCTTATGATCAGATACAAACAAATCCAAAATGTTCAGTTCAGTAGCACTTCAAAGAAAGAGAGTTCACTAGATGATAACTGTTTGCATTTAAGGAATTTCCTGTAAGTAGAAACAAATCCACCACCACATCCACTGGCTCTGGGGCAACTACATTTGTCATAACCGGTGGGGCACAGCTCAGCCAGCTCACTGTGCTCACCCGGTCGTAGCCAGGACTCTGTGATAAATGAGAAATCTAGGTCCATAGAGGGGATCAAATTATTAAGAATGAAAGTCTTCTAAGAGAGAGATCTCACATTAATCAAAGCCATCTGCGGCTTCCTGTGTTTTATTAATGTGGGTGCTGGTCCTGGGGCTTTAGTTAAAATCTTTATAAGATATATGAGGTTCTAGAGGTTTCTCAGTGCATTACTGGACAACAAACACTGGACTATAAACTGTTGTCTCCTCTGCTCCTGGGTGTTGCTGTCAGACAACCCTCTGCCACAGGCATTTCACTAGGACTTGTGTGATCCCAGGACTTACAATCATTTTAGAGACTGCAGCCTCATGCCCATAGTATTTACTCCTTGTTTACTCCTTGACTCCTTACTCCATTGTATGTTTCTGTCCCTCCTTCTTGTGCTTTATCCATCAAGTGATGTCTACCATCTTGTCGAGTGTACATACTTCACTGCTGGACTCTCGATACTGGTGGCAAAATTCATGTTAAAAAGTTGTTATTGCCCAACAGGCCTGACCTGAAACAAAAGATAAAGGCAATAAAAAAATTTATAATGCTTGGTGTAGGATTCCTTACCGTAGATACTTAAGTTGAACCCAAAATTAGAAGCATATTAATATACACTCAGGGAGCACTTAGTCATAGTGGACATCATAATGCATTCCAGTATGACTCCACAACCCATTTCGACCTCAATAATAAACACATAGAATTATCACCTTTCTGACAGTTTCATCTTAAAAAGTGAGAAACTATAATGTTTTAAAGTATAATGTATGGCAGAGCGGCTGAATTGGAATGCATTCAAGTGTACAGGTGTACCTAATGAAGTGGTCAAAGAGTATGAGCTGCTCCTGACATCTAGTGGCGAAAACTGTAGTCCAGGTTTTTACTGAAAGTTGGGATTAGTGCATGAATATTGCAGATATGTTGCAGATATAAACCTAACAAGTGAGTAACAGAACCATCTGTTATCTACGATAAAGTAAAATCTTAATCATCTTTTCAAGTACTATTTGATGACTAAGAGTGCTGAGTTTCATGTACTTTAATCGAGTAAAACTGAACTCAACCTCTCTGAACATTTATGGGAAATTGAAAACTGAATAAGCCAAGCATTCACAAGATGTTCTTCAGAACCTTGTCAAATAATGCTGGGATAGCATGGGTCATCTGGGTTTCCATACTTTCATTAAAGAAAAAGGGGAATATAGTGCCGTACTATTCAGAACTTCATATACAGTTTCAGATTCAACTATTCACACAAATTGTTTAACTATTACTCATAGTGATTCCATTTCTTTCTCTCAGTAGCTTGCAATGCCTGATGTTTTAATCTGCAGTGTTAAATATTGCATTATTTATGGCAGTGCAGCAGTTGTAAAATAAATACAGTTGTAGACTTGCTAAGAGGGGAATTGCTAAAAAAAAATAATAAAAATTTTTTTTCTCATGTTATAATTGTGGATTAAGACTTCACTTTTTTTATCACATTATAATCATAACATAATATTTTGAAATAAAAATCAAGGTTTTGGAATGAAAATATATTGTATTTTTAAGAGATTTTTTTTTTATAAAAAAAGGATGGTAAAAAAGGACGTTTTGTGATGGTAATATGAGATACTATAATGAGACTGAGAATTCTTTCCTCATCCCCCTCTAATATTTTTATATTTAATTTGAATTTTCATTAACTCACATGGACCATCTGGAACACCTTTAAAAGTAGTACCAAAGATTCGAAGTCTAATTATTATATTAGGATTTAGGATAAGTTTGCGTCCCCCTACATGCCTTTACTAGGAAAAAGGAGGTGGAGTGCAAGATGGTGTTGAAAGTAATCATGCTTTTTTAAGAGTCAGCACATACACCATCAAAGTGGGAGAAATAAAACTTTAGATGAGCTTGAACAATATCACTGAAATCATCCTTTCTTACAAGCCCACATTTCTTCTCAAATTCAGAACGAGAAAGTGTTTTGTTTAGTCTGTTTTATTGCTTGTACTTACTTCAATGAAATCCCTACCAGACCTATTAGCATCTACATTTTTTTACCGCAAAAGTTAATGAGGCTACTCTGTAAGTGCTAAGTGTCCACTAAGAACTAGTTTCACATTTACTAATATGTATAATATAATTAGAAACAGAAATGATAATTCAAAATTACCTTTGAAGGTTAATAACACTCCCCGATTTGCTCTGTATGTGTAATGTGCTGGATCTCATTAACCAGAAAATATCTGAGCTTCTACGACACCTAACACTAGTCATGGAGGCCAGTTGGAATTATGTCTCTTCTTCTTAGTTTTCAAAATAACTTGGTCTATGCAGTCAGGCAATAATGTGATGATTTAACAAGGGTCAAGAACGTGACTTCAAGTCTCAATTTAATAGTAAAATGTTATTTCAGTTTCTTAGTACTGGGAGCAGGCTTCATAACACCAAATTTGCAAAGAAACAGAGAGCTATAGGGCTTAATAGATTAATAAAAGAAAAACACTTTAAAATTTTAATTTAAAGAGATCTACAACATAGAAAATTCTGTTGTATTTTAGGGTAAGGACTAGGACTTGAACAGTAGAAAAACATTAAGCTGAGTAGGTGTTGGTTATTGAGTCTCTCAGCTCTCTGATGGTGGGAGAGCAGCTTTGCGCACAGCACTAGTCAAGGCTTGCTGGATGACAGGATACAATTTATAACA
The DNA here is from genome assembly GCF_033026475.1 of Channa argus. Classification (NCBI taxonomy): domain Eukaryota; kingdom Metazoa; phylum Chordata; class Actinopteri; order Anabantiformes; family Channidae; genus Channa; species Channa argus. The sequence goes on from NC_090200.1 coordinate 23,337,295, forward strand.
TCCCTCAATGCAGGTCCGAACCCCAGCTGTCATAGTCTCTTCAGTCATTTCCCCATCTGACTGCAGCCCAGAAATTTGGTTCAGGCTTGGGAGGAATGCCACAGTCAAACGGCCCTGGTTCTCGCTGCTGACAGAGCTGCAGCTGTTTTCCTCAGTGTAAGAAGGGTCAACTACATAGGAAGCACCATCCTGACGAATGGAACAACCAAGCACCAGATCGTACATTTCAATCCCTGCATCTGCAAGAGCAAGAGAAGCACATGTGATGGCATGGGCCAGAACTGACCCGCTGTTTTCAAGAACCACCACATTAACCTCGATCTGAGAGCGTGGATATTTGTGGAGGCACAGGGTAGGCTGCAGACTCTCGTGCAGCATTAAAGAGAAGTCCTTGTCCTGGTTCCCCTGAATCCAGGAAACCCTCTCAGGGCAGGAAAATGGAGCAAAACGCATGTCAGTAGTCAACCTAGATACACAGAGAGACAAGAGTTTTGTTGTCATCATACAAACTCTTATACCAGTAAGAGTTACAACACTCCTTGATGGTCCTCACACACTATTAATGCTACAACACTTAGGAATAGTAATATGCCCCTTGGTGAAATAAACAATGTCAAATAATATCTATCTATCTAATCTTAAAACTTAAGAATATCATGAAAAGAAAATGTATCATTAGTCAATTCAAGTAAAAATCTACTTCTATATTTATTACATGTATAGTGATACATGTCAAGCCTTTTTTAAATTTTGATGACAATGGCATCCAGCTTATGAAACATCCAGTATCTCAAAATATTAGACAATTAAACAAAAGGATGCATGTGCTATCAAGGGAATACCCAAGACAATTTCTGACCATCCATATGAAATTGGGCCATGCCAGAGCGTGGATGAATATTTGAATCTTATTAAACATTAACCTAGTTAAGCATCCTGTAAGTCAAGAAGCGAGGACAATAAAATAAATACATAAAAACATTACACACCTTCCACATTTCATATCGGTTTCATCTTTCCGCTCTGTTTCTCTCGGACCATAAACGCAGCACATCAACTTGGTGTTTCCAGCTTCGATGTACGCAGAGCCTTTAGCCTGGCTCACCAGCCCGCACCGAACAAAAATGGGCCGGACATCTACCTGATCCCGCTGCCGACCGTCCGTTCTGAGGCCGTGCGATGAGTCTACGCCCGCTGGTTTATTCACAAACTGAGACGGACTCTGGGAGACCTCTGGGCCCCGCACTCGTTTAGTATCAGTCGGCATGGCTCAATGAATTGTACTACGCAGAACCAAACAGCAATGTGTGAACCGATTCAGCACGCAATTAGCGCCCCCAGGAAACACAGCAAGTAGAGAAATGGTTCCACACATGTGTGGCACTGACAGACGGGCAACTATTCTTAGTTAGCAGTTTTGTAGGTCCATCCAATAAAACTAATGTAGGACGACACAGTAGTCCAGCAATAAACCCCACCCTTCACGCTATGTTACATTAATAAATAAGTTGAACAGAAACAGTGTGAATGACAGTGGATGGGGATGCAGAGTTAATAGTAATTTCATATAAAACAAATCAAAACATATTGATGATACCTGGGAACCTACGATTTATAACTGATGAAACCTCTTACTTGACACTTTTAATAAAGAGTCTTTGCACAAACGCCTTTGTTTATCCAACAAAGATGACACCAACACAATTTTCATTGCATCAGCCAAGCCGGGTCGTTTGTATATCACCGTGGCGGGCTTGGTTAAGATTGACACTACGCTTGCCCAATACAAATTGAGATTTGCGGGCGTACCGGTTGCGTCGGACCAATGGGAGACTGCAATGGAAGTGTTCGTTGACTCTTGTTCGACTTCCTTCTGGTCGAGCGGCGTGGGCTTTGGCAGTGTGTTTGGGGAGCTGTAACTGAATCATAGTGTGAGAATAGCGACTTCTGTGAGTATTATTATTCGCCAAGACGGGGTTGAAATAAATTATATGTAGCATAACAACAAATAAATAGATGTGTCTGTTAGTATGGATTAAATCTCTCTGAGGCTGACCATAAACGGTAGCCAGTAAGGCTAGCATCTAGCTTGCTAACGTCTGCTTGTCAAGTTAGAGTCTTTGTTCAATACAACAGTTTACAATCAGACGACGACGCATTAATGCAGCGTGGCATTGTTTTTACAAGCTGTTTGAGAGAATTGATTTTGTCTGATATGACTGCCGATATTTAGGCACCAATTGGGTATTAACTGCTGAGGTTTAAATTTCCTATTGTAAAGAACTGATTTCAGTGAACATTAGAAAAGAAAAATCATTTGAGACCTAATGTTATACCTGCGGAGTAATATAAATTTTAAGTCTCTATGTGAAGTCATCGGGTTAAGTTAGAGCACGTTTTAAGAAGCACAGATCTGCTCCACACTTTGGTTCTGTAGAGATACTGATATACACGCTGTCAGGGTAGTTATGACACATGAAAATAAAGTCTATTATGTTGATCCTTTTTATGTCATCATTTATATACTTAAGCGTTTTTCCTCAGCACACAGTTTTTCAAACACTCTGTTTCTCACAGAGGCTGTACATTCAATTCTATCACCTAAACAAGTCTTATCTGTGGTTGCCAGCCACAGAAAAAAACATCATTACTAAACTGACAAAAAAAGAATATTAACACGTGTAGGTTTTAAGGCTTTGATTTCTGTGTAGCTCACATAATACATTATCAAGTAAAGAGTGGGTCTGCATCTAATTTTATTAACTATGTATTTAGTGCATAAATATTTAGATAAGACAAAATGCACATCACACCTTTTTTTTTCTGAAGATGACTTATTTTAATTGTGAAGGTGTTCAATTTCCAGTAGCATGTTTAGAGAGGCAGACTTTGAAATCTAGCAATGAACAAGCAATCTTAAGGATTTTTTCCTGCCTTCCATCATGGCTGCTGCTTCAGGCCTCCCCAATCTTCATATCAGATTTTACTGTAAAACACCACAGAAGTGCCAATGGACCAAATTACTGCTTAACTTTGTGATTTAAAAATGTTGAAAATGTTGAATACAAAGATCTATACGAAAAAATTTTTTTCGAATTTTTAGCTATTCCCAAAATGAACCAGTGGCACTTAATTACATAAACACTTCACGTAATGTAGACAGTATGACAAAATTGTAACATTTGGTAATCCCACAACCTGTAAATTGCCACCCTTACTGTGGGCCCAGATTAATCCTTTCTCTTAAGATAACATGCAAAACTTATTTTTATAATAGTGATTGGGCAACAAACAACATCATTCCTTAAGCTGTACTTTTCCCTCGTTTTATTTATATATATGGCCTATTTAGAAGGACCTCTGGTCTCAGACATTCACTCAGCTTCTGTTCATGTAATAAATGCAGGAAATTGCTATATGTGGCTTGTCCTTTCAGGCGTCGCCACAGTAGAAAAAGTTCCACACGTTGATTTGGCAGAAGTTTTTCTTCACCAATTCCCCTTCCTGCCACAACCCTTCCATTTGTTTTTTAATACCAGCTTAGGACCGGCACCAAGGTTGCCTTTGGTGGCTGGACAGGGCGACGTGGTGGCATGGGATTCAAACTCGTTGTTTTCTGCATCACAACCCAATGCTCTACCACTGATCTGCCATGCCCACTATTAAAACATTAAAACACAAAGGGCAGTAAACTTGGTCAGGCTACTCTTTGTCACATGCTCAGACCAGTTTCTGTTTTGATTGCCTTGGTATGTTCCATAAGGTATGTTCCACATATAAATGCTTATTTTCTCAGTCAGAAAGCCACAACACATTTATTAAGCTAAATTAAAGATGGCTTTTACTCTTAAACTTTTGAGAACTGCCAATTTAAAGATCTTTGATAGTATTATGGTATTCACTTTCAGTTTTTGTGTATTTTTGTCCAGAGAGCTGATTCAGAATGGATTCCTCATTGAGTGCAGCTCAAATCCGTGAGAAGTTTATCGACTTCTTCCGTCGCTATGATCACCAGTATGTCCATTCATCATCCACCATCCCGCTGGATGACCCAACTCTTCTCTTTGCTAATGCGGGCATGAACCAGGTACTTTGCTCATACTTTTTTACATGTTTTCCAAATATTTGTGCCTCTATCCTTCAGGCTGGATTACTGATTTGTACCCGCTGATTTCATGTGCTAAATTTATGAACTTAAAATTTCTATTATTTCGAGAAATTCTATGCTTAAATCTTTGCGTACCCCTTCCTTTATAGTACAAGCCCATCTTCCTCAACACCATTGATCCATCCCACCCTATGGCCAGGTTGCGTCGAGCTGCCAACACCCAAAAGTGTATACGTGCAGGAGGTAAACACAACGACTTGGATGATGTGGGTAAAGATGTCTATCACCACACTTTTTTTGAGATGCTGGGGTCCTGGTCCTTTGGCGACTATTTTAAGGTATGCTGTCATCTGTTTCAGTTGTGTCACTTTTTTGTGATCTTATAGTTAGGGGTGCATAATGTGCTCAAAACTGTTATCACTTGATACAGAATAGTACATGTAATAGGAATTATTATCACTAAAACCTGCTAAAAGCCAAACAAAGTTGCTATCTTATCAGTCATGGACTTTGGGAAAATGTTTGGTACATTTTGGCTCTTTTCCTGTTCACACTGGATTATCCGACCCCCCCCCCCCGCAGCATCTTGCCTGCAAGATGGCCTTGGAGCTGCTGACCCAGGAGTTTGGTATTTCTATAGATCGTCTCTATGTCACGTACTTTGGGGGTAACGAAGAAGCAGGCCTGGAGCCTGACCTGGAGTGTAAGCAGATTTGGATCGACTTAGGGTAAGTCTGACTGGGAATGAGATGAATTAGTTAACACACCAAATTAAAGCATTTGTTTTGGGTACATCTTTGAGTAACTTTAAAATTATAACTATCTACTATGAATTATTTTTGACCTTCAGTAATTGCTGCCTCACCGAAATAAATTTCGCTTCTTGCATTGCGTGTCTGCATGAATGCTGCAAAAGAGCTAATATTGATGATGAGACATTATGTTTCCATAATATCATGTGATCATTACCTGGGGAACTGCCTTTCTTCTCCTAACCTTGTCCCATGCCATAACTACACTGTTTACAACAACAGCTTGGAGTAGACTGTTTCCATTTCTCCACCTGCTTGTCTGAAATCATGTCTCATTATTTATCTTTTTATGTCACATGAAACATTTTTCACTTTATGTTGAACGGTGTAGCCATGTACAGTTTACTTATTTAATTTCAAGGGTCAGAGTTTTTAGTTAGACTCTTAGATGTCTCCTTTTTGTTTAAAGTAAACAAAAAAATCACGTGGTTTTGTTGCTTCTTTTCTTCTTTGTAAGGATATTTATGCAAATATCTGTCCCAGACATGCTTTCAGCTTTTTAATTCATGTATCCTATTTTTCTGATTTGATTTCTATTTAAATAAGCTGTTTCATGACAATCCTTAAATATCAGTGGGTAAATATATATAATTTGTGTTGCTTTTAGATTGTAGGCTTTTGCACTTTTCCCACTCTACACAAACATCAACTTATCAGTTAATTTCAGCACTAATTTAATCAAAATACACTCTGTGATTGCTGTGTTTCTCTTAGGATGGACGAGGCTCGCATTCTGCCGGGCAGTATGAAAGATAACTTCTGGGAAATGGGAGACACTGGTCCCTGTGGTCCTTGCAGTGAGATCCACTATGACCGCATTGGGGGTAGAGACGCCTCTCACCTGGTGAATATGGATGATCCCAATGTCTTGGAGATCTGGAACCTGGTGTTCATCCAGTTCAACAGGTAACTGACTCACACACAAACGCTGATCAGGGCATGTTAAGCAAGGCTTCCATATCCTTGAAAAGTCAAACAGTATCTTAATATAGATTTTTAAAATGTCCTAAAGTCTTATATTTGTGAAATGTTCTAAGCTTTGAGACGAGGCTTCTCTCATGGTAGACCACAATGACTGGACTTTTTAATGTAACATTTAAATATGAAATCAGTACCTGTTTAATTTCAACCAAGTCTGTTTACATTCTGTAACCTTCTGTATGTTAAACAATGATGGAGACTCTTCAAAAAAGATGCAGTGTCTTTAAAACATTAGCTAAAACCTGGATGGCTCCTTCCTGTCAAATAATTTGCTTACACACACCTTTTATTGTCATTTGTTTTATTAAATCAAATGTGTACACCCTCTCTATTCACCTTTACAGTTCCCTATACTATTCACACCCAAAAGTTTAGTTGTTTTTATGTTATCTGATGTCTATTTAAAATAGTAGCCCAGAAGAAATTGCTTAAAAAGCTGATATATATAGGTCAAGTAACCCTTAACCTTCCTTATTGTTGAAAGGTTTTTAAATTGTCCAAATAAAATGACTGTGTTTGTAACTTTCATCTTCTTATTTACACTACTCAGAGAGTCAGAGACGGAGCTCAAGCCACTGCCTAAGAAGAGCATTGACACAGGCATGGGTCTGGAGCGCCTGGTGTCCGTACTGCAGAACAAAATGTCCAACTATGACACTGACCTCTTCATCCCATATTTTGAAGCCATTCAGAAGGTGCTGAAATGCCCCAGATAAACCTATATTCAATAAAGTCTTTAGGGTAATTGTAACAATGTGAGAAGCAGCTGGTTTATCTGTACTGGAAGTTAGCAACCACTAATGCTGTCACCGTCAAAATTAGCCCCAAAATCTGATTAGTAGTTTTGGTTTAATTTTTAATTCTATTAGTTACGATTTTTAGCTGTAGTTATTATTTAGCCCAGGGAATCTGGACACCGAGTCTTTCCAAGTGAGATACTTAACAGCATTCAATTGTTTGCTCTTTCACTACACAGTCCAAGGTCATGCAAGTATACAGCAGAGCACATTTTAGCTGTTTGTAGAAGTGAGTGTATGTAAGACAAAAATGTTTGGAGCCACTGATCCAGCCATGCAGTTAAAACATACTGTAATTTGTGTTTTTTCAGGGTACAGGTGCTCGTCCTTACACCGGTAAAGTAGGTGCTGAGGATGCTGACGGCATTGACATGGCCTATCGTGTGCTGGCTGACCACGCTCGCACCATCACAATTGCCTTATCAGATGGCGGTCGGCCTGACAACACAGGAAGAGGGTAAGACAAGAAAATCTAGGGGTTAAAAAAGAGAGAGAACTGTAAATGTAAAAAACAATGTAGTATAATGTGTTTAACAGAGTTGTACTAAAGTTGTCAAATAAACACTTATAAAAATCTCAATGTTAACGAATTGTTACTTGTTACATGCACATGTTTACTCCTGGCAATAATACCTCAATAAAAACAAATGGTAATAATACAAAATTATACAAGGGGTCAGACAATGTGTTCAGGTATCTAATGTTGTGCAGTAAATTTGTAGTATATTTTTCTCTTTATTACTTTTAGGTATGTGTTGAGGAGGATCCTGCGTCGTGCAGTTCGTTACTCCCATGAAAAGCTAGGGGCTCAGAGAGGCTTTTTTGCATCTTTGGTGGATGTGGTGGTCGATTCTCTGGTAAGATTTTCTTCATGTTAAACCAGTTTATTTTTTAATGATCTTTTTTTATATATTTCTTAAACTAAATCACTTATTTAAAAATGACTGTGTCTTTGAATAGTTCTCTATTTACATGGACTCAACTGTGTTTATTATTACATAGGGATATTTTGACAATCCTGTCTATTCAGGTAGGGCCATGCAAAATTATAGTTTGCATATCACTTTATTGTTTTAAGGATTTCTGTTGTCCAAATTTGAGATTTTAACCGTATTTTTATGTACTTATAGGCTACCTAAATTAGTTATCAAAATATATTTCCATGTGCAGTATAATAAAATAACCTTTAATGTGCTTTTCTTGTGCTGTAGGTATTCACTCTGTTTTATTATGGTTGTAAAGATGCAATTGATTTGAAAAAGCATTCGATAAGGCTGAGTTCTCTTTGATTCACTGTAAAGAAAAGAAAAAATTGTTTTTAACACTATTTAACACCATAGTAACATCTCGCATCCAGTTATTTACTAATGCTATAAATGGGTACGTGTGTTTCTGTCTTCTCTATATCTTTCATCTCATGTCTCTACTTCTTCTTCATCTTTGCTTCCCATATTAATTTGTTCTCATTCTCCAGGGTGATGCATTTCCGGAGTTGAAGAAAGACCCAGAAATAGTGAAGGACATTATTAATGAGGAGGAGGAACAGTTCCTCAAAACCCTCAGCAGGGGACGCCGTATCCTTGATAGGAAGATCGGGAGCCTGGGAGACAGCAAAATCATCCCAGGTAAGACACACTTGATAAGTAACTTTCTCTGTGGGCTTTGTCTTCTGACTTTTCTAGCTCTAACTTGTAATATGTACAGAATATGGTTTGGCATTGTTTTAATGACAAAAGCAAGACCTTCTCTAAAAAAAGTAAGCTTGTTCCTCTGAAATCTGTATATATTGTTGAGTACTGGCCTTCAAAATTGTGTCACCTACCCACACATTTTGTGGGTAGGCATCTGACACAATCTGACACAAGTCAGATGATCCCTCTAGCCTTTTGACAATGGAGGATGGGGTTTCCATGAAAAAAAAAAAACAATTTCAGGTTTTTTACTGGACTCCCCACACATACACAAAACAATCTCAGTTGAAAAACTTGACATATTCTCTTTTTACTATTTTCCATGTCAGTGATTTGCAATTTTTATCACTTTATTTTTATTTACACTTTACACAGCGTCTATTTGGGGAAAGTTGTGTCACAACATAGATTCAGATGACAAACAAATTGATGCACATCCAGCTTCTGGGTTCTTAGGCTACACTGTTTTGGATTTCTCTGACAGATTGGTGTGCTGTCTCAAGCTTGCTAATTAATTTCATCTGGGGATGAAATTAATAATGGTATCATTTGTGCATTCAGCCAAACCGAGATTCTACAAATGCCAAAATACAGGAATAACAGTGTCCAGTTGAATTGTTGGAAAAGCAATAAGAGCAAAGACCAAAACGTACTGCTTTTTTATATCTAGCTTCTTACCGATTAATCAAAAATATGATTTCATTGTTTTGGAGGAATAATATATTTACTTCTGCTATGTTTACTTTGTGAGCATGGTTGCTTCACACATCTGCATGTCAAGCAGCTTTCTCTCTTTCTGTCTGTGGTTTCAGGTGACACAGCATGGCTGTTGTATGACACATACGGCTTCCCTCTGGACCTGACCTCCCTCATCGCAGAGGAAAAGGGCATGGCAGTGGACATGGCTGCCTTTGAAGAGGAGAAGAAGGCAGCACAGGTGAGAAGATGAAAGTACTGGCGAAGTGGTAAAGATTTACACTAAGTTCTGTGAGAAGAAACACCACTGAGCAGTGTTTTTATTATTATATTTTTTTTTTTGTCCTCTCCTGTGGGTACACTATTTTCACTTGTGTCAGCATTCTCCAGTATTGCAATGTTAGTCAAAATCAGGAGCCATGCACCTGCTTTTTAAATAAACCCTAATTTACTTTACAGGTCTATGCTGATCCCTTGTTGTCTGATTTAGCAAAAAGATTGATTACTTTTATACAACAATGCAGCCTCAGAACAGTGTTGAACTGCTGTTCAGCACATCACAGAGAATTACTGTCTCTCTCGCTACTGACACTGCTGTTGTGATTCATACCAGATGGGAGAGTTTACACACTTCCCTTAAATTTCGTCCTTTCGTTTTCTGATGTACATCAGTTAATCAGGTACACCTGTACAATCTAGGGTTTTTATTCAGCAGCCCTCCTTTCTTTGTCTGGTGGTGTAAGGGTTTGTTATCACAAGTCACTAAACACTGGAAAAAAGTCAGAGGTATTAATTTACCATATGCTTACTGAAGATTTTAAATTAAATCGGAGTAGGTCAATGTATGACCTGAATTAACATATTTTGAAACATCTTTATCTAGTGACAAAATTAAATTGCAGATAATCAATATGATTTGCTCTTACTATGAAAACAATGCTGTAATTATGTAACTTACAAAATGTCTTTTTTATTAATTTATCTTTAAGATGTTTTCAAGTTTCCTCTCAACTAATGAGGCAGTCTTTTGAGCTAAAAGAGTTTTAAGTTATAACTGAATGACAATACATTTGTGTGTCTGTATGCATGTCTGTGTGTAGTTAAAGTCCCAGGGTAAGGGTGCTGGAGATGAGGACCACATCATGTTGGACATCTATGCTATCGAAGAGCTAAGGAACAAGAAGATACCGGCTACAGATGATTCTCCTAAATACAAATACACCTCAGGCGAAAATGGAAACTATGGTTAGTCACAAGCTGTCTCATTAACAGACCTTAGCTTAGTGGTATGTTCGTGTTTTCTGGGCGTTCAGGCACATACATTTTGTTTGTTTAGAGTTTGAACAAGCTTCAGCCAAAGTGCTAGCACTGCGTCGCGACCGCGCCTTCTGTAATGAAGTGACCACTGGTCAGGAGTGTGGTGTGTTGCTGAACCAAACATCCTTCTACGCTGAGCAGGGTGGACAGACGTTTGACGAGGGCTACATGCTTCGAGAGGACGACAACGGAGACGATGCAAGTGTACCTACATTGATGATAATGTTAAAAAGCAAAAGTGCCACTGTGTGCATTTTTTTCATATTTGTTATATTACAGTTTTTTATTTTCAAAATCTAGAATTTTTTTTTTCTTTCTTTGCAGCGGATGGAGTTCACAGTGAAGAACACACAGGTTAGAGGAGGTTATGTTCTTCATGTTGGGACTGTCTATGGAACGCTGAAGGTTGGAGACCAAGTCACCTTGCATGTAGATGAGGTATGCTGGATTTTGTTTAGTTTTGTTTTTGCTTATAGAATTTAAGTGACAAATAACTATTAATATTGTCTTTCCAGGCACGTCGTAGGCCCATCATGAGCAACCACACAGCTACACATATCCTCAATTATGCCCTGCGTTCAGTTTTGGGGGAAGCGGATCAGAAAGGCTCTCTGGTCGCCCCTGACCGCCTGCGCTTTGACTTCAGTGCTAAAGGTGCCCTGACCACAGAACAGGTCCGCAAGACTGAGGAAATTGCTTGTGCCATGATAAAAGATGCTAAGGTCAGTAGAGTAATGCATGTTAAAACATGGTGTTGGCAATTGTGACTTCTTTTAAATAGAAAAACAAACTGTATTTTAGTGTCTCCCACTGAAGGATAATGAAGCCATAGAAATTCATTTTTACTTAAGTGTAAAAATAATTCATGAATATTGACAATGCCTTTCCCCCATACTTCAATATCTCCAGCCAGTATACGCCATGGAAGCCCCTCTAGCTGAAGCCAAGGCCATTCAGGGTTTGCGCGCTGTGTTTGATGAGACTTATCCTGATCCAGTCAGAGTCGTGTCTATTGGTATCCCCGTTCAGGACCTGCTGGATGATCCCAACGGTGCAGCTGGTACCCTCACCTCTATTGAGTTTTGTGGTGGAACGTAAGTATGGAGTTTTTACTTCTTTTTTTATTTGGGTTTGCTTGTGCATAAAAAAAACGTACCAGCCCATGATTGTGCACAAATGCGTGCTATCTTAAATCACTAACCTTAAGTTCAGCTGCGAAAGAAGACATGCATTAACCATTTTTAACTTATTTTCAAGTTTAGCTTAGTTAGGAATGTAACTTTCTTAATCTGCTGTTACTTAACACAAAGGTGTAAAATTAATTTATATTTCCATGTTTCAAGTTGTGGCTGCTAGGACAAAAAGCAGAGACAACATTCCAGAAAAGCCCACTGGTTCAAAGTAACTTCACTAGTTTGATACAGTTTGATGTCTAATATGAGTATATACTTATAAGGTCATTTTTATTTATTTATTTGATTGTTTTTAGTATTTTATTTCCGGATGGAAGTGATTTGTATTGCTTCATGTGTTGCTGACAGTGTACCAAGGCCTTATTACTATAATGGACCAAGACAACCTAGATTACTTCGACATTACAGTTACATGCATAATAAGTAATGTAGAATTTAAATGTTCAACCTAGAAATTTAAATATTGAATAAAATATTCTTGGTTACACGTGTGACTGCATGAACAGAAGTGTAAATGGGAAATTAAATCTTTCAGGCTACTGAAAGCTGCACAATATTTTAATAATTCTGACTAATATAATCACCACTTATGACAACATATTAAAGTACTTTACAAATTAGATGAAATCCAACAGGGAATGAAATTAAAAAGTACAAATTTGTATTTAATACTAATACGAATACTAACCGTAAAATAAACCAATAAAATATTAAGGCATTAGACTGTTAATTCAATACTTAATCAGCTTTAGTGATGTGAACTTACTGGTTAAAGTTAATTATTATATTTTATGGTTAGGATACCCTAAAAGAGAACATTACATGTATTACAATGTATTTCTGTCTGTTATAGTTTGTTAAATAGTTTGTCAGGCAGCCATTTTTGTTGTTAGATTTCATTGTATTTAACTGCGTGCTCCATAATTGTTGTTAATAAACATAATCTTTCATTGGTCAATGTTGACCTTCTATCAAGAAAACATTTTCTTTTTTCTTTTTTCTTTCACCCAGGATAGTAAAGAAATGGAACAAAAACGCACAACAGTTTGGTGCATTTTGTTACCTGAGCTCCTGCTTCATTTTGAAACTGTGAACACTCAGATAACATACCTTGCATTAAGAGTTTGAGTTGTTTCTGAATAAATGCATGAAGCTGACACGCTTTAGAAGTGTCAGATCTCCCTGGTGCTGGTGGTAAAATGCACCTGAATAACAAGACGTCTGTGCTCTCAAAAGATATTAGCAACACTTTTCATTTGATTTGGTTACTGGCTGAGTCAGAATTATTTTCAAGCAGTATTTTTAGTGTATAAAAAACAAGCCAGCATGTGTATAGAGTTATATGATATTTGCATGAAGCCGGCTGTTAGTGAACAGATGTAGTGGATCCCGATGTCCTTGATGTTGTTTTTAATCAGTGGCCACCTCAAAGAATCCCTTGTTCCTGCCGTTCCTCCTCCTCGTCCTCTGCTCCTTGGCGCGCTCCTTCTCATCTGTCTCCCTCAGTTGTGTAACAGTGTTGGTAATGTGCTTTCTGTTAACTGCAGCCATCTGCAGAACTCGGGCCATGCCGCACCGTTTGTCATCGTCTCAGAGGAGGCCATCGCTAAGGGCATCCGCCGCATTGTTGCTGTGACAGGAGCAGAAGCCCAGAAGGTCAGGACATGCATGCACAATCGCACAGACACACACAGTCTCTTTTTCTCGCTCTTTCTCTCTCTCTCTCTCTCTCTCTCTCTCTCTCTCTCTCTCTCTCTCTCTCTCTCTCTCTCTCTCTCTCTCTCTCTCTCTCTTTACAGATGCACTTGCTTCTATTATTAGACTCATATACAAATGTTCATAGAAGGGAGAGTAAAAAGACTACTAATTTTTTTGCCATTTACAACAATAAAAAAAATGTATTGAAAATATGTGACTGACCTTGTCTTATTTTGGTTAGAAAAAGCACCCTGCTAATGAATCTTTAATGAAGCTTGTTTAGACTTGGAGCTGGAGAAGAACATTTAGCATTTCCCCCCCCTTTACAGGCCCCAAGGACAAATTTTACTATTTTTAAACACTTTCTGTTTGATCCATGTCTTTATCCTTTTCCTGTTTTCTGTTTGCTTCCACCCACTTTTTTGCCCTTGTTTCACTTCTGCCTACTGCTCACACCTCTCTGTCTGATGTCTACCAGGCCCAGAGGAAAGCAGATGCCCTGCGCCTGTCACTGTCTGCGCTAGGAGACAAAGTGAAGCAGCAGAAGGCCCCGAACAAGGACATTCAGAAGGAGATCGCTGATATGACAGAGGTAAGTCCTTTTTTTTTTTTTTTTTTTTAATATTAATTTTACAAAACTCCATAACATGGCAGCAGAAAGCTGTGTTTTCAACATGTCTGTCCTCTCGGCAGTCCATAGGCACAGCAGTAATCTCCCAGTGGCAGAAAGATGACATGAGGGAAACCCTGAAGGGCCTGAAGAAGACCATGGATGACCTGGACCGCTCTTACAAGGCTGACATCCAGAAGAGAGTCCTAGAAAAGACCAAGGAAGTCATTGAAAGCAACCCCAACCAACCACTGCTCATTATGGAGATGGAGACTGGAGCCTCAGCAAAGGTGAGAGTAAGGCTATAGCTATCGAGTATTCTATCGATAATTCAATGGATCAACTGGATCACAAATAATTAAGCTTTTTTAATGAGCAATACAAAATAAAAAAATAAGACAGGTGTTTCAAAACAAAAAAACAACAAATTATTACTTTAACTACTTTTTTAACGCTTAAATTGTAGACGTTAGCATAATCTAAACCCTTTAGTACATTTAACTTCTTACTGTACTGACAGGTGGTTATTCCATAATAATTTATCTTATAGTACTTTTTTAATTGTTTTTGTATAAAAAAAATTTGTATAAAAAATCTGTAAAGTTGTTAATGTAGTGGGAAAGTACAATACTGCCTGAATTCTAACATGGTAAAAGTAACTTAAAATGAAGTATATTAGTACCTTGAAAACCTTGTTGTTTTACTACAACTTTTAATACCACTCATATAGAATGACTAAAAGTTTGAGTAGTCTACAAAAAATCAAATCATTTGTATAGAAGTGGACTGACAGAAGCCAGTATTGAGTTAGGGGTGGCCAGTTGCCCTAGCTGGGTGAAATAAAAACCAGATTTGATAAGGTTGAACACATCCTGAACAGACCTGCTTTGTTTCACGGTAGAGACTTTGGATCTGTGTACAACAGTGGCACTGTTTGCTGTATAGAAAAAAGTTTGGGCTTGTTAGGCTACAATAAAAGGGCACAGCAGATCTGTCATAATAAATGATTTAAATAAGTAGCTCAGTTGGTAAACACAGTCCTCCACTGACTGCAGGATCAGTGGTTCGATCCCCGGTCACAGCTGTATGTCGATGTGTCCCAGGGCAAGACACTGAACCCCCAACAGCCCAAAAAGTTAATAAATACAGGAATTTTTTGTGTATTTAAAAAAGCACCTTATCTGTCAATCTGGAGAAACAAATAGATCCTGTCAAGATGCAATTTCTTTTCCCAGAGTGAGACTGTCTGAGCCCCAATGTTCTAAACAAAAGTGCTGGTGGGGGACCCACTATTGGCAAAGATCAGTTCTGCTGCACTCCGACCCAGTGTTATCCCTTACTCTTATAATACGCATGAAGTTCACTATTTCATTTTCTGTGGTTATTTTCTTGAACAAACATGAGAATATCATTGTTAACAACCATATTAATTTGCTTTTAATTACTTTCTAAATTTAAAGTTAACGTTACCTTGGCTCCACTCTGTGGACTGGCTATTTCCTGGAGAGATGTTGAAGCATTGCCATTTAGGCAATATTGTGGCTCGGTATTTCGATATTGTAACATTAGCTTTTGTTTCGTACAGTTTCCAGCCTAAATTGATTCCAGATTTTGGACCCTCTCTGTCGTTTTCTCTGTCCGGACTCCTGTCTTTACCCCTTACTTTAGTCTGTCACTGCATTTTGGAATCCTTGCAAACACACGGAGCATTGTTTGACAGTAATAATGAACAGTGAGCTGGATATAATTGTTTTATGAACTTGTTTTGAATAGCCAAATTACTTTAGTTTCTTGAGAAATCGTTTCAGCTTTAGGTGAGAAAAAGCTGCATTTTTAACAACCTTCAAAATCAAGTGTGTTGAAAAGTGGACTGAAAACCAACACCAGAATTTGTACTAAGCCCTTTCTGTACTTGGCATACCAGCCTAAAAGAAAATGTTGCCATTGTAAAAGAAGATCCTGCATTGATATCCAAGAATAAACCTGTAATCCAAACCAGAAGACTTCATTGGTATTCTGTACAACAATAAAAAGTGCAAACACTATTAAAATCCACTTTCTCTCTGCAGTATTGCCTATTTTCCCAGTCTTATAGCTTATCTCATTGTATTATTGCCACGGGACCACAAATCAGCTCTGTGGCCCCTTACTTTTGACCTTGAGACATCAATAGTGCTGATTAGGAGCTTTTTTCTCTCACTCTGCTTCTTTACTTCCTCCTTCCCTTTGTCTCTCCCAGGCTCTGAACGAGTCATTGAAGCTGCTGAAATCAAATTCCCCTCAAACCGCTGCGATGCTCTTCGCAGTAGACCCTGACGCTGGCAAGATCACATGCTTGTGTCAAGTCCCACAGGTAAAATCTGTTCAACCAGACTTTTAGAGCAAAAACGATAACAGACTCACTAATATTGCTCCTCTTCTCTTTAGGAGGTGGTCAACCGTGGCCTGAAGGCCAGCGAGTGGGTTCAGGAGTTGTGCCCCCTGCTGGATGGTAAAGGAGGCGGCAAAGACATGTCTGCCCAAGCTGCAGGCAGGAACACACAGTGCCTACAGGAGGCGCTACAGATGGCCAATGAGTTTGCAAGACTCAAACTGGGAGAGAACTAAAAAAAGAGAGAGAGTGGTGTGTGGTAGGAGAGAGGAGAAAGGGTGTTTGGAAATACAGGATGGGCGTATAATGGAAATATGTTGTTATTGAAATAGCCCAGAGTCTTAACAGAGTTAGAAGTCAAACATTCTTATTTCTTTCCCCTATTACCTTTCTCATCTCATCCCCATTCTTCTCCCTTTGGGTCACAAACAAAACTATTTGTTGGCTCCATGTTCACAGATGACCACAGACACTCAGCCAACAGTAAATGAGCCACTTTTTATTGGTTAGAAGTATTACCGCTGACTTGCTGCTGTAAAACTCATCTCTATGGAAATGCTTGATTACTTAAGGAGAGCTTTTGAACCAGTTAGCAGACTAAGGCCCTCAGATGATTTGAGGAATTTATTTTAGTACGTGCCCACTTCATTATTGCATGTGTACAGAGGAAAAGAAAAGGAATGTTTCTTATAGACAAGCACTGTACAGCTCAGATAATGCAACAAAAACAGTAGTTTCCCTCTGAGGCTCCTGTTCTGAGCACAAAGTTGGTAATTGTCTTTCCCACCTCTGTTTCATGTCACTGTTCATTCAGACAGCAACAAACTAATGCACTTTGTCTTTCCCACTTGTTCAGAGTTGCTTTAAACTGCAACACTTAAACAGTTTGACTTGGCTTACTTAGGCTCATCGTGGAAAAGTCAGCTTAGCCCTTAAATTATTCAGGTACAGTATACCCAAATGTGTCTGTTGTTGGCTGCAGTGGGTCCGTCCATCTGTGTGGGTCAAAGCTTGAAGTCTCTCCTGTGATTGATCTGACGAAAATTGCACAGTGTAGCTGTATCATAGTCTTGCTTTTCAATAACGAGCCATTATCTGACATGTTTAATAAGCCACTTGGTTTAATTTAGTAAATTAACAATTCATTAACTGTATAAAATGATTGAGTGTGTCCAGTGATTAATCTGTGTATCTTAATTTCCCTGACATTTAATATCAATGGAGAATGTCTTTGATCATTGTAGCTGCTCCATGTCTAAGAAATGTCACCTTATAGGAATAAATGCAACTGGTGAATGCCAAATGTTCATTTGAAATGTTTCATTATTATAGTGGTGATTAATTACAAGGAGGCAATGCAGATCTAGTTGATTACACGGCAAGGTTAGAATGAGATTGTTCGATACGGCGCACTGAACAAAATATTGAGGATGTTCATAAGAAACATAAACCTGTCAAAATGAAGATAACAGTGAAAACACATTTTATTGTACCATATGTTAGTATAGTTGCATAAACTTGTTATATAAAGAGGATTTTAGAGTTTAGAAAAACAAGGTATATGAGGTGATACATTTTTTTTATACAAACTTTTATTCATTTGGAGTAGTATTGTCTTGTTTCATGGAGATCTACGGTTTCGCTCAAATGAACTGACTTCTCTCGTCAGCTGTTAACATGGTATCTTCAACCAGATACTAACATTTCCCTTTCCCTGTTGTCTGTTGATCAAGATATTTTTATGACATCACTGATTAAATTGTCTGTGGGGAATGCTGGTAATGTAGAGATAATAACGTATTGTTAATTTTTAAGCGGTAAATTACTATACATATAGAGTGAGTACATGTTTTGCTTTTTACTGCATTTTAAGTTTGTTAAAATGGGAAAAAAAGTTCAATTTTTGTCAATTTCTACACCACACTATATATATAACTATACTGAGTTAACTTTTTTATTTAATTCAAACCAAAAACTATAATTTAATTTTATGTGTAATATTCATAAACTGAAGACTAACTAGTACATCTAGATGTGATGTAAATGCAGTTCAGATATTGAGTGCATTTAAATGAAAGAACTGGAAATATAAAAGAATGGGAGGTAATAAAGTACAGTATAGGTATCTAAAAATAAACATACAGTACTTATTCTATTGGTGAGGCTATTTTTAATACTTGGGTCTACAGATTTTTCTCAGCACTCTTACAATCCATCATTTAAAAAATAAGTCAACTCTGTTTCATGAAGCTTTTATTTGTACAATGGCATAAGATATAAACAGTATGATCACATATCATTTACAGATGTCCCAGTGCAGTAAATACATGTGTATTGCCTTGTCCAAAAGACCCCTACTGATGAATGAGACATTGAAGCCGGGACTAGACGATGGCAGATCCAGATAGCAGGAAACCATTCACATGTAAACATTTCATTCATCCAGACCGAGCTAAACTCATATGAAATAGAGCCTCCTGCCAGTGTTATGGTAGATGTATTCACTAAGCAGCCTTTAATCCAACTTGATAAGTCCAGTGTTATGTGTTAGTGATTGTAGAGTACTTGCACAACAGCTGACAGAGGTATGAATGTTAGCATTACAATCCACAGAGGCAGTCTGATATGTGCAGTGCGACCTGACTGCCGCTTAAGAGCTGTTTCTGTTCAACGCAGACCAGTGAAGTGATGAGGAAAGAGCTGCCTGTAGCTGTTCTCTCCTCAGCGTCAAACACCACAGCACAATGGCGACAGTCGCATGCAATGTCAAAATGCTAGCAGCCTGGAGCACAAGTGTTTTGATCATTAATGTATTTGTTGCTTTAAGCTCTTTCTCTAGCAGTCACTGAGAATTTTCTGTTCCTGCTGCTGAAAGCTACTCTCCGTTACGACACTGAGCTTTTACCATAGCAACGTGGAGACAAAAAAAAAAAAAAAAAAAAACAGGTTGAGGAGTGGTATAAAAGTGTTTGTCAAGCCATGAGAGCTGTGGTTGTCTTATATCTTAGATTCTTTCTGTTACAGTTGGAGATGCTGCCGACATTGTTTTACATTAGTTTTTCGTCTAGACAACACTTATGATTAATATTTAGAGTAATAAGCCTGAAGTACTGTATCTAAAAAAAAAACATTTGTCCTTTAAACTGCAATAAAAGATGATTTTCACAGGTGACCTTTTGGGAAACACGCTTAATTACTTTTTTGCCAAAAGTTAGATGAGACAACGTATTTGCTAAATGTGATGCTACAGCCAGGAGACTTAGCTTAGCTCAAAGTGGAAACATCATATCGACTCATCCCTGAGAACAATTCCCTTTGGACAGAGCCACAGTAGTTGCTAGTTTCCAGTCTTTATCCTAAGCCATTCAGACTGTCTCTTGGCTATAGCCTTAAAACAGTTGTTAACACACTGTCCAATCCATATCATCTTACTTCCGTCTATTACTTATAAAATATATTTCAAACTATTCCTGTAAATGCATATAATGTTTTAGGATGCTATACACACAGAATCTCTGGCTGTAAAACATCAGTGTCCACTTTTTCCTTGCTGAACAGGTGTACTTTCAGACTGCATTTCATAATTATTATGTTTAATTACCCCCATAAAAAATTTAATTACATCTGATCTTTATGAGGTTTAATGTGCCTCTATTTTATAACCAAGAAAATGGAAACTGTGGTAAATGGCAGCTGTTTGTGTCTGATGCTTTATGTAGTCGTACAAGGCTCGATAACATGTTTTCAGGCGATAAGTAATTGGGTAATGTTTGTGGCTTTACTGAAATGTGTTTCAGCACATAATGTGGAAGAGTAAAGTGTACAAAAATAGTTCTGGATTCTACTGACATTAATGCAAAACAGAGAGGGCCTGGAATATCAAATATGACATCTTTAAAACAAACTCCACAAATTATTTCTGTCTCCGCTATCTGATCCAAATCTGAACCAAATCTGACACGAGAAATCATTAAAAAAAACACCAATCATTGATCAGGATTCATAATATGCTCTCAGCTCCATATTTTTTGATTGATGTTCCTTACCCCACTACTACTACTACTTCTTCAAAGTTATTTTAAGAATCAACTCTGAAGGAGAAAATAAACAAAAACGTCAGTGTAGTAGGTCAGCATCAGACGAGATGCTATAGCGATCACTCAGATCTGTGTTGTGCATTGTAGGGAAAAAAAAAGCAAACAACAACTTTAATGTAGGATATCACAGCAGAGAGGGATCACCCTGCTTCTCCCACTATCTGATCACAATGTTCAGGTCTACAACTGTGAAAAATCGAAGAAGCTGATAACAGTTTCTATACTGGAACAGGGCCTCGGCTGTTTGGGCTCAGTTAGTTATTAAGACTTTTGTGTCCAGTGCAGGCTGTGGGAGTTTGATATGATACACATTTTGAAGCTGGTAGGAGGGGAACAAACATTAATAACACAGAACCTCCATAGATGACAGCTTAGAAATATAAAAGAAGGATACGACAGGTACCTGCCCCTTAGTGGGCTTCAACAGATGACCCACATTCTTGCTAAACTCCAATGTCTAGAAAAAGGTGGAGAAATGCCTTAGAACTATGTACAACATGATGAAAAAAGTAGCAAACTGCCTGGTAGGAATTCACAGCAAGTTAATCTGCAGCTTATAAGTCGCCTCTACCCTACAGCAGTCTTAAAAAAACAAAAAAACAATGTCAGTGTACAAAGCATTAAGAAGTGAAGAGTGGGAGGCATCTGTGCCCCGAGCAGAAGGCTGAATGTGTGTTTGTAGGTGTGTGTGTGTGTGTGTGTGTGTGTGTGTGTGTGTGTGTGTGTGTGTGTGTGTGTGTGTGTGTTTGGATATGCAGCTCAGTAGGCACAGCTCTCATCTCTCAGATGTGTATGAAAGATTCAAATAATGCAAAGGTAGCAGGTGTGCTGCGTATAGAGCAGCTGGAGGTGAGAGAAATGTCCAGCAGCAGGACAAGGCACGAAAGCATGTGTATCTATGTGTGATGGAGAAAGAGAAAAAAATACAAATACTATGTCCTGATTCACTTAAAATGAGCCCAGCTCAACACTGAAAGCATCCTGTAAAATCTGTCATGTGCAAAGTAGGATAATAACCTTAAAAGTAGATAACGTATAATGGTAATACATGAGTGTCACATGTGGTTACACAATATCATTCAAAGATAATATAATACACTAACAGAAGGAGGCACAGTTCCTTTCATTGCCTGTTGGGGGCAGTGTGACACCTCTAAGCTTCTGTGTGTGGGTGTGGGTCTGTGTTTGTGTGTGTCTACATCAAACCATTTTTTTGCAAAAGTGAGGGTTAAGCTACATGTAACACTTAAAACACATCATAAGAATAAGCCTCATGATGTCACATGGTTAAATCCCTTAACGTTTATCATCAGACTCAGCAACGTGGTCTGTTCTCATTAATGCGCCATCTGCTGCAGCAGCTCACACTCAGGTTCCTACGAAGCTTCTGCTCACACATTTAGCTTTCTTTTAGAGATTGCAAATATGTTTTCTTTTAGGTCATTACATAATAGGTTATGAGTCGCTAAAACAAAACAACAAGTGATTCTGAAAAAAAATTTGGGGAAGTTCTGGTAAACTTGTGTGGTTTTACAGGAGCATTAAATGTTGTTTAGAACGGGTTCTCTGAATCTGCTTCTTACTGCATGAGAACACAAGTCCCTCTTAGTTGGAACAGTTCACTGAGCCACTATCAATTCAATTTTGGTTTGAAAAGTGTTGTGAGCCTTCTTTTTCCAAAACTTAAAGGTGCACAGTGGAGTTCACTTATTCACTAAAACACATTGTGTTCAGGCGGGGGCTCTAAACAACATGCATTTCCTTCCATCCTTCCATTGGAAAGTCGATTTATTTGAAGTAATTTTGGTGCATTATTTATATATATGTGTACTTGCTCCCGTGCTTCTCTGTCTTTGCTGATGAATTGATTTTTTTTCTAGCACGTTACTGTCACCTGTAGATCAGCAGAACAGTGTAGACCACACATTATAATAGAACAAGAAAATGGTCGTCCATTATACACATCCAAGCACAGCTCGGTAATTAATGTGAAGTTGACATTACAGTGTTAGGGTGCAACAGCATCATGGTCACTGAGTAGTAGTCAGGCTCCTTAAGTGTTATTTTTCCAAAAACGTTGTAATGTTGTTTTGATTTGAAGCTGTTTCTGAGTTCGTTTAATGCCGTCCCAGATGAAACTCCAAATCAAGGCAGGGGCCTTGAAGCACCATTTTGGGTAGGTGTACGCGTAATTACAAGCAAGTATATCTGTGCCTTTAACTGCTGGGGGACATAAACGCCATCATGTGAGGATTCCTTTTTTGATAGTTAGCATCCCTTTTTTTTCCTCCTCATCTCTTCCCATCTCCATCAAATTTAAAAGATTTCAACAACTTTTTAGTAACCACTTTAGCAGGGACCGCTAAACAGACTGCAGATCACAAGACGGTGCCCGCATCCCAACAGGTAACAGGATGTGAGGAGGAGAATATGAAATTCTCCTCAACCTCATTGGTTATAGAAAAACTCCATAGGGCACCTTTAACTTTGGATGTGGCTTATTAATAATGGTTCAGAACAATTAAGTTGTATGTCCAGGTTTAAATCATCCTCAATTTTATGGCTATGAAATTAGCCTGAGACTAATATAAATATTATTTTGCTTGAATGGTGTGCAGTCAGGAAATTAAGCCTTAAAAGCCAAGGCTTTAAGCACAAGATAAAGTACATAAATACATAAAGCTTGTAAATAAAATCTGCAGTCTGCAGGGGGAGATGCCATCATAATAAAAATTACAATGGGAAGTGCAGTTTATGTGGTACAAAGGTGAAGTCTAAGGCGTCTGGTGGCTCTACCCCCTCTAGATACAGCTGAAGTTTTAATTGGCTGAACAGGAACCAGTGGTTAATGAAGCCAAGCTGCTGACAGGTTAAAGAATTCCCAGATCCAGTGGGATTTTCTTTTACCCCCTCATACGAGCCTTAATCTGGGGCGAAATGCTCTGGCAGTCTCTGACTCCGCTGGGATACAGAAGTCAGGTTGGAGTTTTAAGCTTGTGAAAGGCGGAAAGAAGGGCCTGATTTATCTCTGTCCTTTCAAATCCAAAGTGGTGAAGCCAGTACAGTTTGTCTAAAAGCTTAGGTTTGCTGCCCATAAACAACAGCAAATACAACCTCTTTATCTTTAAAAACACTGAAGCAAATAGAAGTAGTTCACACTGGTTCTTCATGCCCCAGCTCTCTGTCTCCAGCCTTCCTCTCCCAAATTAGGCCCTGACAGACCACACGGGGATTAAACTCTGGGCCAGAAACCAGCGTGCCTCCATCCAAACATGAAAATCCCAGGAGATGGACTTTTGGCCTCATTAGAGTCTCACGCAGTCAAACGAACACTCTTCCCAGAACATGTCTGTCTGTGTCTGGATGTGAATAAAGACTGTAGCAGCTCTTGTGGTTGCTGTGGCATTTAAAAACCAAACTACACAAGCTGAAGTTCATGCCAGTGCCGCAGTGATCTTTCTGAGTCAGAATGGCGGAAAAGCAAAAGTCTTTATTATGTGTCCATGAATGTGCTGAAAGGACTGAAGCCTTGCTGAGCCTTGTAAGGACTCCAGAGAGTTTAGAGGCCAGTCATTTAATATCAACTCACAGCAATCACCTTCTGTCTTAACAACCAGTCATTATACAATCCATCACAGTCAGGCTAAGTCCTTGTAACACTGTCTTGTGAGGCTGAACTGTTATGAGAATGAAATGTATAGGGTTTAAAACTGTTTCATGTGAAGGCAAATTAAGTTATGATGTAGCTGGAAAAGTTTCAAAATGTTCAGCAACACAACGGCATTCGAAAGCTCTGCAGTTTGCAGTTTGTGAAGGTCTGTAGTGCCAACATCCACAGCTTAGTAGGTGAAAGTGTACTCTGTTCTGAACAATTTAACTATAGAACAATAGTCCCCCAGATGCTGATGGTGCTGTTCTGTGGTATTTCCAGTACTGGGAATACTGTGGTTTTGCTAGTAGATTGGATCCACATCTGAGGTAAAGATTTCCATTGGAACACTACCAAAATTGAGCAGTCTTTGTATTTGGGACAATGGGTTCTTCATTTCCATACTTTGCACGTTTTCACTATTGACACGATGCTGGCTTTGAAAAAAGATCAGTAGTATTTCAATCCTTTCGCTGGCCATTACAGATGAAATCTTGAGTCAGCTACTTGTCAAATTTAAGACTCATTGTACCTGTTGGGTCAGTCCAGAGCGAGAACTGCATTACTACATGTTCCTGCCCCCCAAGAATCCACCATGTTCTTCAAGTAGAACAAAAACTGGTGGAGGTCTGGTGAGGAAGAGAACGCAATAACACTTATTGGTACCAGTTAATCTTCTTTCAGTAAGCACTTGATTTACTTCAACAGTACCCCAACCAGGTGCAGAAAAGTCAAGGCGACAAGATCTAACACATTGTTTGAACCAGCTTTTTTGACACAGGCTACTGATTATTTCCCAGGGAATACAGTGATTTTGCCGGCCTTGGCCAGAAGTTGGATGATCTGAGCTTCGTAGTCAGCATCATGGACGCCAGTCTTTCTGAACTCTCCTGAGTAGCGGTTCTGCTCCCAGTAGTGGTGCCAGTTTCCCCGGCTGTCTGCCCCGAAACCAAACACATTCACCTAGAGGAGAATCAAGGAGAGAAAGAGAGAGAGAGAACAAGAGAAAATGTGCGTGAACACAACGTGTTATGTGTCCAGGATGAACATGATGTGAATAACCTGTGATGTTTATGTGGCAGTAGAGATAAAAAGAGGAACACACTGACCTCATCACAGACGTGAAGGGCAAAGAAGAGCACAAGCATGCCGGTGGAAGGGTAACGACCATGATGTCTGGTCCATCGGTCGTGGATATATTTAAAGAATGCTGGGTTAAAGACCTGTACCTGGATGGCCATACACATGCAGAGACAGAAAATTGTGGTAATTAACCATGTACCTGCTGTAAAATTACTTAGGAATCAAAATCTTGGTTTAGATATTCTGGGCAATTGCCATAGTCACACCCTAAGAAAGCTCCCTGTATCTAAGCCACAACATTAGGATTTGTTTTCCTATATGTTTACCGTCCATAAAAAGTTGAATTCACATTCTTCTGAATTCAGATTGAAGCCTTCCCTCAAATGATTTATAATACAGGAGCACAACCTCATGCTGCATATTCAAGAGGTCCAAACGAACAAGAAAAGAATTAGCCAAGTTAAATTTTAATGCTTCCTGAGGTTGTGATTGCTGTGAAAGATTAAAAGTGCTGTTAACCAAATGAATTGTAATTACAGATTTATCATCTACCTCCAGGTAATGTTCAGTCCCAACAAACACGGCTTTTAGGCTGCTTAGAGCTCCGCAGTGGAGGAGTAAATCTTATAAATCTACATTTTTGGGTTGGCTCCAAAGACTCTGTGAAAATTGTGTGTCTGACCAGGCAAAGATTCTCACAGTCTTCACATGCTGGGGATTAGTTTGAGTTTATTTATTTTCACGGATTAAAGAGTGAGCAGAAGATTATTCAAAACAAAGGGGAGGTTTTTAATCTAACTGTAATCCTTCATAAACAATGGGGAAGGGATAATATAATTGCAGCAAGACAGGGTCACTACGTGTGTGTGGTGGATACATACTTTATGTATATTTGTTGGCAAATGAATGTGTGCAAATTGACAAAATAACTATAGTGACTTGAAAATACACACCTTGTCTTTGTCTACACGGAGGAACTGTTTCACTGGAGCGTATGTACTGAGAGACAGCAAGGAAGAGAGAAATTGATTAAACGCATTCAATCAGCACTTTATGTGATTGCTGCACCTATGAATTCTGGATGATTGACACCTGACAGATTGATCCAACCCAGCATCTCCCCAGCTTCTCACAACCCTACTTGTTTGTGTGTGTGTGTGTGTGTGTGTGTGTGTGTGTGTGTGTGTGTGTGTGTGTGTACATGTGTGCGTGTCTGTGTGCCTTGAAATCAAATGATGGATGCCACCACCTTAGTGTTCCTTTCTAATTTGTGTGTAGGTGTGTGTGTTTGTGTCCTTACAACCGAATATGGCCAGTGGAAAGTGCACTCGTGATCCACACAAGATCCAGCGTTTTGAAAGGAACCAGAACAAAGCTGACATTGGTGGCCAGGTTCTTCGCGCTCTCTGGGTACATGAAATGATGAGTGGTGTGGCTGCCAGCGTCTTCCTCATAGCCCACCGTAGGTGCCAGGTTTATCCTACATGCAGGAAACAGGCACAGACTTCAATGGCATTTTGTTAGCTAGTGTAGTCACATAGAGTAGCTTTAACAAATCTCAGGACCTTTCAGATGCACATTTTACTGATTAAGTATTACTAGGTATGTATACATCCATTAAGTTATTATATAAGCAAATCAATTATAATTATAGTATACAAACGTAAGGTCCACATGCTGATTTAAACTTAGGCAGAAAAGGGGGAATCTCATTACTACGTGGCAAGTTATGATACGCTGTGGGTTCTGATACATTTTTCCATGCTAACCCCTGTCCATCACAACATTACAACCATCGGGTGGTATGATTTTATGGCTGTGGTGTATTTCACACAGCGCAGCCTTTAGCCAGACAATAAGTGAACCACTCAGCTCTGTCTGGGTACTTCAGACTCTTGCTGCATTTACAGTCAATGTGAATCACTGTCTGGAGGAGTGAGTTGTTTATTTAAACAGGTGCACCTGAAAAACAAAAGGCCACTCAATGCAACTACCCATATGTCAGTGAACTGCTCAGATAACAGGGGTGAGCAGGCAAACAGACCGGAGGTGGGTGGTGGAGGAGAGTGTGGCTGTTGTGGGTCAGACTGATTTTAAAAACAAATCACAATCAAACCATAGCGATAAGAAAATGTAACAGGATATTGAAGTTGGACGCTGCCCACACAGGTCTACTGAGAGTGGAACACTTATGGATGCTAATGCCTTTAGCACACAGAAACATACAATTCTAGTAATTCCTGCTGAAGCTGTAATTGCACAGGCACATGGCCACAACACACACACACACACACAAACACACACACATTTCAGAAAAACAAACTATTGATGTGTGATGTCGACTGTTGTCAGTTGGCAACAGCGATCCATCACTGCTGCATAAAAACAACAGGGAGAATAGAGGAGGACAAAAGAATTTATGTGCCTCCCTCTAAGGGTGTGTATGAGGGTATATAATATATGGCTACATCCCAATTGCCTTATTTGATTTTTTCCTTGCTCCCTGCTCAATCCAGAATTTATTCCTCTATCTTGATGCTTTTATTTCTGCTCTGAGGACCACAAAGAACATTCCTTACAAAGTGGTTTCTCTTGGTTGGTTGTGATTATGAAGAGGAGGAATGTCTGACAGTGTGTATATAAAGAAATATAAAGTTCACAGCAACAAAAGTCACAGCATATCCCTAAAGCACGGCTATCAGCTGATCATCAGAAACATCGCTTTAGATGATTTTAATCCACTCCTTCAGGACAACAAATTCTTTGCTTCTTCCCTTCCTGTATCTTCAGTGTGAGTAATAAGAGAAAAAAAACATAAAACCCTCTGTGGTGACCTAACACTAGTGAGACGACCTCTCTGTCGACCAATCGGAGAGCTGAATATATGGCGGCATCAAACACGGACACACGTCTGCTTTGTGAGCACTTCATGCTTTTGCACACACATAATCTTCCATGATGTAACCTTAATGGCACATACTGTGCAGTTTGATGGTATAGTGCTCTCCCCACATGAACTCTATTCCCTCTTTCTCTCCAGCTGCTTCCCTCCTCCTCCTCCTCCTTCTCAGTCTTTATCATTGCATCTTATTTCTTTCACTCTTAATCTATACTTTAGCTCTGCCCTTTTTTGTTTGTATCACTTTGTTCATCTATCCAACACATTCACCCCTCCTCGCCTCATGATGTAGTTGTGTCCATCAATAGTTGCCCCATATCCAGCCCCACGCAGGTTTCCAGAGTTGCCAACCACAGCGCAGCGCAGGCAGCGTCCTGGATCCCACGAGCCGTACGGCGACCTTCCTGGAATCACCTGGATAGACAGAGATGATCAAGTCAAGCATGCCACATTCAAGCTACACAGGAAATTAAATGGGGCAGTTGCACTAGAACAGCGAGAGACACAGAATAACCTAACCTGCGGCTCAGACCTGATTGTAAAAATACATCCTGTTCTCAATACTGGGGCGAATTCTTTACGAAATCCTGCATGAAAAATACATGAGCCTTTTTTTTCCTCAGGGAGTTAGACTATAATATTTAAACCTACATCTTTACGTAAAAGCACTGCACTGTGTTGAGAGTCAGAATGGAAAATATCATATACAGATTAAAAAGGAATGAGCTGGGCCACTAATAAAACTAATGTCTAATAAGGAAAATCTGTTTCCCTCAGCCTTTGCCCAAGAGTGTGAAGTAATGACTTAGCTGATTTGAAAGTACCACAGTAATAGAAAGATAAATTAATAATATAATCTACCTGGAACAACTTCAGTAGAACTTGTTGGATGCTGTGGGGTTTAAACTGAGGCTGCAACATCTAGAGAGACAAAGGGAATAGTATGATTAAGATGTGCACATTATATATTACATTATATTTTCTGACTATCTGGATCTGACAACAGGCTTTCATTTAAGTTCTTTTCTGTGTGCCCTTGTATGTCTGCATGCATGCACTTGCCAGCATTCATTGGCAAATATGCCGGTCTTTGTGCTTCTGTCTGTGTATGAGTGTTTAGGTAACAGACGTGTGTCAGACTGACAGAATGCAGTCTGGGTAAATGGTAGTCACCGGAGCAGAGGCACAGCAGTCAACATGTCAAACAAATTTAAAAAACGACCAAACAAAAGGAAAGAAAAATGTATAAAAGTAAGAACACTTTCTAATCCAGACTTCATCTCAAGTGCTTTAAAAATGGCTTTAATGCACTGTTGAATCTCCTATCTGGAAATATGCAAAATCAATAAAGTGTTTTAGAATGAACAGGGTCCACTAGAGTAAAATTATAATAATAATAGACCACTTAATTAAAGCTGATATTAAAGCAAATAAAAAAGAGTACATCCTGATTTGTGTAAAGCAAACTATTTTAGTTTTAAATACAAGGCTTAGGAATTTTTAAACTGACACCAGCAAAGTACATAGCTACATTAATACAAAATATACTTGACATTTAAAGGATATTTCAACATCAAGGACACTGAGCAAAATACTGCTCCTTTTGAGTTTGTTTTTTAAACCAGTTTTAGTAACATTGTATATAATAATAGTTACTTTTGACACATAGATGGTATAGCTTTAAGATGAATATCTGATTATTTAGTGATGGGAAATGACATAACCACATGAAACCATTAATGAGTCACTCTACTGCTGTGCAAAGCCACAGCTAAAGCATTTGCCACTCACAAACTAGATCACATTATCAAGGCTGCAGATTCACTATAATGGGGAGCTATACACATTTACTGTATATCAAGTTTTACTTAGTAAAAATATAATACTTTGATTTTTGACCAAATAAATTATCATACCGTAAGCCTAAACTGTACTGTAAACTTGTCATGTTTTTGGAATAATTGTATGGGTTCTTTATCTAAAAGAAAATGATAGAATTTTCCGTTGAATTGTACTCCACTTCTTATAAGCATGTGATCTTAGTTTTCAGAGTATCTTAAACATTAAATGTGAACCTTCAACATAAGAGAGCTGTCAGTTTCAATAAACAGAGCAACTGTTTTCCCACAGTACAAGCATGAAATGTTGTGAAACTACATGTTCACAGTGTAAAAATATAATATTGCTTTGGCTAGAGTGTAACTTTTATTCTTTTGGGCCTTGTTTTAATGTCCGTCATTCTGGGATGTAAAAAGAAAGGAATTTAAATAATGACACATACTAGTAGCAGCTGATGAGAACTTGTCCAATTTAATAACAAAGAAAACTTGTTCCAGTTCTAGCATCTGCCAAACAGCACAGGCAATTGAGCATTCATGCATGCAAAGAGAAAGGGAGCACCTGCACACACAGAAAAAACAAAACAAAACCCTAAAACAAAAATGTAGGCATAAAAAAGTTCCACCAGGATATTGGCAGCTTGAACATGGCTGGTTCTCTCCAAAACCATCTTTTACTTTCTTTCTCCCACACACCAATCTTCATTTTTGCCCTCCTTTGTCAGTATTTACTTTTCACTGATCACTGGCCTTAATTTGCTTTTCCCAACACAAATCTCATTCGCTTACATTTTCATTCACACATGTTCTCCTGCAGTCTTACTGCCCTCATGTCTAATTCCTTCTCTTTAATTTCCCTTTGTTTCTCCTCCCCCTCCTGTCTTCCTTCATCTCTTCATCTCTCTGGGATGCCCATGCACCACGCTGCTCATCAGAGTTGTAATCAGAGACCGCTAAATCGTTCATTCGGTTCCTTTTCTCTCTCTGACATTGTTTCTCATGCTGTTACCGCTGCATTTTTCTCCTTCTCTGTCTGATTCTCCATCCTCCTTGATCTCACCATCATTTGTCTGCCTCTGTCTCCCTGCATAATGCCAGAGCCAGCTTGGCATGCTGCACTTCTGTTGTTCAGGGGCTACTCAGTTTTGGCAGCTATGCCAATTGCCATTTTGCTTCCCTCCCCTCAGCTGTCCTAAGTGAGAAACACCCTACTGCCATACATTAAAGAAAATACTAATTTCAATTTCAGTTAAAACACAATATTTCACATTGGTTGAACATTGCTACTTCCCAAAAGAATCCTGAGTTCAAACTTAGGTTAGTTCTAACTTATGCAAAGTTCTAAATTATGCAGTAAATTATGCAGTTTTTTTATATTATTAGTTAGTTTGCTAATATACAGTATGACAGAGTAAAATATTTATTGTCATGTCTGAACTACCTCTTGCTCAAAATGCTGCTTAAAAATGATGTAAACTTTTCTAGATTGGGCACATAAAAGCAAAAAACAATAGGCCAATGGGTTAATTGGCCTGATAACCCAAACAAAGTTGGGTTAAACATAACTATCAATAGGGAAATCGTTATCTTTTAATATGAAGTACTGTACATGAATACTAAAAACATATTTCGATAAAAAAGTAGTTTGTGCCAGTATATTAATAGAGGACTATTTAACATCTCTCTCATCCTTAACATTCTTATTTTTAAACCATTTGGATAAAAGCATCTGCCAGAAGAATGAAATAAATTTAAATGTACAAACTAACTTCCCTATTCCATAAAGTAGTTAGCTTTAACTGTTTTCAATAAATTATTTTAAATGCAAATAAAAGATTAATTATGAATCTGCATTAAATACATTTTGTATTTAATTATTTACTAGCCAAGACACTCCACCTGTTTTAATATTCCAAAACAAAGTTCATAAATCAAGGTTTCAAAAGTGGCTAGAAATTAATAAATTAGGAAATTAGTAAAGAAATCATAAGTAGCTCCTATTTATGATTCCAGCGTAGTTCCTCAAGCCTTTTTTCTTTCTCAAAATGCAAAATAATGTATCACAAATGAGTTTTTCAGGTGAATAAATGTAATTAGCCAGATATTTCACCAACACCATCACCATCATCATTAAAGTCACGCACAAGTCTTTCTTTAAAATGTTTCTTTCATTACCGCTCAATTAATTTCTCCCTGCAGACAGGAGTGCACAATAACAGAGAGCTTATGTCAGTGTCTTGGTGGCTACATTGACTCTCCATATTACAGCACTTTAGACCAGAGGACTTCCCAATGAGAAGATAATTGTCTGGGGAGCAAACATAGCTACTTTTGTAAATCAATGATGTCGGTCTCATAAAGTATTGCTTGTACATCTATGGTGCTCTGAACCCAAATATTGGTTAAAAACATTGCATGTCCTTTTGTCTTTCTTTTCTTTACATCACATATTAAATCAGATTAAAGCTACAGTGTGTAACTTTGTTTCTAATATTTTAGAAAGACAATCCAAAATCTTAAATCTTATTGTGGAAAGATCCTGTCAAAGAGCTCTGTAAACAAGACATACTGAACAGCTTTGCTCACTTTGTTTTAAAGTGAGGATTGCATTCTAACCAAGGCCAATTATTCCTGCTTGGCTGGTATGTTTTGTAAAATCTTATTTATTGCAGTTCCACAAGCCAAATACCTGAAGTGCTGGGCAAAGCATGGAGACTGGGCAAGGAAGTGAACAGATTTTAAGCGTCATGCTACCAATGGTTAATTCCCAAAAGCTGCAAATTGAAGCTTTAATGTAAAATGGTTTATTGATCCTTTTGTGGGATGATTGACTTGTAGAAGACTAAAATATTCTATAGATGCTGTAACAGCACAATAACAAATAGATTTGTAGAATTAAGTGCATTGTCCAAAGCTACTAATGTGTTCTCATAATAAGCCTTATTTTGAAATAGCATTGGAGGTGACCGTAAACATTGCATAATGATAAAGCACATTCACCTTGTACAAATGTTTTCCATGGTCATGGAGGGTATAAAAAAAGTATTGTAAAATAATTAGAATTATAGTAATGATTATTGGCATGTTTCCTATACAGTCCTCTATTTCTGTATAACAAATTTCCCCCTGTTCATCATTCCACAATTCCCAGTGTTTCCTTTTTTCTATACTTTATTCAATATGTGGCTTCCTCTGTTCCCTCCCTACTGAATCCTCCTCTCTTTGTATGTTTTGGCTTATTTCTTCCACCTTCATTTTCTCCTCCTTCTATATCCTCCAGTTCATCACCTCCCCTGTTGCAGTTGACCTAATGACTTGGCAGCTGTTGGTCTGTGTTTGCAGTTTTCTGACATTTTAGAGCTGAAGTAAGGCTACAGCTCTGAACTCGGAGACTAAACCAGCCACTGAAAAACACCAATGCTACATATATAAAACACAAACACAGGTTAAATATACATTCAAGTTGGCATACATACATATGAGTGTAAAGCCAGAAAAACATGGAACAGAAAGTCCTTTAACTGCTCTTAATCCAAAATGCTCCAGCAAGAGTGCTGACTGGAATTAGCAAGAGAGATCATATTTCACCTTCACTAGCTTCTCTCCATTGGCTTCACATAAAATCTAATATAGAATCTAAAACCCTGCTTCTTACATATAAAGCTCTAAACGGTCAAGCTCCATCATATCTAAAAGACCTCATAGTACCATATCATCCCAATTGACCTAATAGTGGTTCCCAAAGGTAGAATGGGAGGCAGAGCCTTTAGCTATCAAGGTCCTCTCCTGTGGAACCAGCTCCCAGTTCAGATTCAGGAAGCAGACACCCTCTCTACTTTTAAGTCTAGGTTCAAAACTTTCCTCTTTGATAAATCTTAGACTTAGTTATTATAGTCATGCTGCTTTAGGCTTAGACTGCTGTGGGACCCACCCCACGATGCACTGAGATACTATACATTACTCCTCTCTTCCCTCTCTCCTCTCACCCCCTATTCATCACCACTGTATGACATTAACATTGTGTGTTCTTTCTTCCGAAGTTGTCTTTCTCCCTCTCTCTCTCCCTCTCTCTGTCCCTTTCTGTTTTTCAGTGTGCAGCTACTGGTCCTACCAACCTTCCCACTTGTTTGTTGTTTCTTTTTGTTGCTTTTTTCTTTTCTCTCTCCACTTTCCACTCACCCCAACCGGTCAAGGCAGATGCCCCACCCACAGCCTCGTTCTGCATGAGGATTCTTCCAATTAGGGAGTTTTTCTTTTCCACAGTTGGATAGGGCTTGTCAAATGAGGAATTGTTGGGTTTTCTATATATATATGTATAGTCTTGACTTTATTCTGTAAAGTTCATTGAGATTACTTTGTTGTGAATTAACGCTATATAAATAGTCATATAAATCATATAAAAAAAAGTAATATAAATAAATTTAAATGCTCCATCCGGGTGAAGGAGGTTACATTTTAATTATATGCTTCTCATCTCCCACTCTCAATCTCACAGAAGACATACTAATTTCCCTTTTTCAGTCAGTGCACAGTAGTCGTTTAAGGAAATCCCAGAACCCTGTAATGTTCCACTTTTCCACTAACACCATGACACATGACTGGCACAGCTACATGAGAAGCATGTAGGGCTTGTAACAGAAGATTGGTCAGCTCTACAACAAATAGGATTGAGTCAGATCTTTGATTATAATATATTACTCCCCATGTGTTGGTGTTTGCTGAAAGACTTATATCTTCCGTGTAAATGACTGCCTTCCTTCATGCTATGTACACACGTTTCCCTGTACAATCAAGGTAAATGAATGTCACTATGCGTGGATGTGTGGCAAGCAGCACTAAACAATTCATGAGCTTTAGAGATGCAGTCTCTCCTGCAAGCTAGTCTCTCCTTTTTTCTGCACTGGTGCTAAGCTAAGCTAACCAGGGGCTGGCTAGTTTTATATTTACCATATCAGGATGTGTGAAAACTAACAGATAAAATGGGAAAGTGGTTCAAAGTGGTGATCTATACCTTTAATCCTTTACCATATCGGGTGTAGATTGGGAAATGATAATAAACAGCAAAATATTGAATCCTGCATAAAACAGATTAACAGCATATTCTTTATGTCGACAGTTACTGTCACTACATGAAATGGCCAAACAACTCTAGTAGATAAAAGTAAATCATATTGTTACTTACCACCCACCAGTAGTACACATCAGAGGGCAGCTTAATGTTGTCTCTGGTCCAAACGGGTGAGATATCAGGGTCATAGTTGTCATCGAACCAATCAGAAACACCAGGATCTGCTACACAGCGTGAGCAAGCGCATGTCTTTTGTAGCGGGGTGTCAGGTGGTGACAGGCGGTGCGCACCCACATAGCTGGGCACCAGCTTCACCCGTCTTGACTCCTCCCACCCAGGTGGCTCTAGGTAATTAAAGCTGATGCCTCCGCGAATCGAGACAGAGAAGAAGAGAGATGTAAGAAAGATGAGCACCAGCGAGCCCAAGAGAACCCAGACTCTGCGGGAACATCTCACTCTTCCTCCTTTTTCTATCCCGCTTCCCCCTCCAGCACTACCTCCACCCGCTGCCACCCCGACTGACCCATTCACCCCTCCGCTCAACCAGGGCCTGAACTCGGAGAGTCTTGCAGCTCCCCTGGATGGACCCCCGCCCCAGGACCCCCAGGACCCCCAGCCCCAGCGCCTGTCCCGATGCAGGGTGGAGGATGGGATACGGCCCCCCCATGGCCATGCCCCCACCCCTGGGCCTGCCACTGTCACCAGTCCACTCCCACCTTCTCTTCCACAGCTGCCTCGACACAACAACCACCAAGGCCTGGTCAGGGTGATTGAGATGAGCCCCTGACTAGCAATCTGGACCCCAGGATCGCCTACCTTATCCGTCTGGTAAACAGACCCACACTGACACAAGACAAGGTGTCAATGAATCAATTTGTCTCACAGTCAAGCTGTGCACTCAGTGAAGATCCCACGCTTTCTCTCCGTCTTCTGCTGGAGTCTGTCTCTCTCTCTTCTCAACATCTATGTGCTCATCTTACACAGAAATGTCTGGCCACACACAGACACACAGAGGTGAATTAGATGCAGCTGTAGCCTGACTGCTCTGGAAGTCCTTTGCTTTCGATGAAATGATCGCTGTTATAGCTTTGTGCAGTCTCTGTTTTTTCCAGCTTTCTACTCTTTGTTCATTTCTTCCCTTTGCACTGTATAACTTTCCCCTCTCAGGCTTCCACCAGCTTGCCTGTCTTCTCTCCTTTTCTCGGTTTTTGGATTAACTGCAATGTCCATCTTCAGTGAAATCCAACGCACAGTGTGGATTGATGCAGCAGGTTCTTCTTGTTTTTTGCTGCCATCTGTGAGTATGTTGAGCTCAGCTTCAGCGCTCAGCTTTCTCTCCTCTGTCTCTCTCGTTGCACCGAAGCTACGTAGCCAAAGAAAACTGACTGACTAGTTGAGAGCGGCACAGAGAGGGAGGGAAGAAGGGAGGAGAAAGGGGAGGAGCTGTGGTAGAAGGGAGGAGGTCTAGCCTGAAGGGTATTTCATCACATCTCTAGCCATGCTCAACCACAAAATACCTTGCTTTTTTTCCTGTTTATTTCCTCTGTTATGTGCTGTTTTCTCAGTATTCTCACCTCTTTTTTATTTAGCTTTTTGTCTTTCTGTCAAGGTTCAGCTAGCTTAGTATTTCTGTACTCGTGTTTTCACCTTCTTAATGCACTGTCCATGTCCATGTGGCTCGGTGGGCTACTTGGTGAACAGTAATTGTGTGGAGTTCAAAACACTGTTGCAGGTTTCTTGGCACAATTGCTTCAAATGTGCAGGTTTAAAAGTTTGGATAAAAAAGTTTCAATTCTTTGAGGTGAATGATGAAATCTGGAGCAAAATATGAGAACCTAGAATTAGAATAGGCCATGCAGACATGCATGCGTGACTGTACAGCACCCTTCACAACCACCTTCTTGATTTCATGCTGCAATTGAAAGGTTCTGCCAAGTCTGACTGATACAGTATCCACAAATCACAAAAAATAGTCCAACTGATCAAGAAACAGAAAACACGATTTTAAAAAAGCCCACGAAAACAACAGTAAAATGAATAAAAGCATCACAAGTGCATTGACTGCTCCTCCATTGGAAAAAAAGTTGACATCAATGGTTTAGGAGAGGATGAGGCAGCACCATAGAAAGGCAAAAGTAGCGGATGGATTGATGCACAGAGGGTGTGATGGAAAAAAAAAAGACAAAACCAATCAGCCCCAAATCTCATCTTCTCTCCAGCTGGCTTTGAGAGGACGATGGGAGAATGGGTGGGGGCAGCATCTGTCCTGCAGCCCAATGTAAGTGCGTGTGTGTATATCTCTTTGTGCCTGTGATTTAATGAGTGTATGTTCGGCTAGAGTTGCACACCGTCTGGCGGTTGCACTAATTTAATTGTGTTCTACAGCTGTGTCTGTGTGTGTGTGTGTGCATGCACAAGTTTCTGCATGGCCTATTGATTGGCTGCATACGTTTCATGGGGCTGGTGAGCTTGAGGTGACTGCTCTAAGCTCTAATCTGCTAAACTGTAATTTGAGGGTGGGACCCCTGCAGCACATACTTTATGGCAGCTTTCTGTCCTGCCCATGTTCATCTGATGCCCTCTAAACACCTGCCTACCTCACCTGCAAACACACTGATCCAAGATATTCTGCTATCTCTGTACTAAAATAATAACAATTAGTGTGTTTTTATGGACCCCTTAGGCACATATCACTGCCCCTGTCTGTGTCGTACAGGGACTTCTGGCCACCGAGCCTGGCATGAAGTCTGGCTTCCTGCTCCGTGGAAAACCTGCATAGATAGATAGAGAGAAAGAAAGAGATAAAAGACAGAATGTCATTTATGGCCATTAGCCTTATTGACTGTATTGGCATTTTTAACCCTCCTTTCCTTTACCACTTTGATCCTCCTCTCTTTTTATAATTCACTATTTCCTCTTCTCTTCCCTCAGTTAAACCCAGCTCACCTGAAACACTTAGTTGGTATTGTTTTTATTTATCACTGGCAGCTTTCTTTTTTTGGCTGTTTCAATTGCAGCGCTTGTTTTTTCTAGTCTTGCTTTCATTTACGTGCTCAGTTTGTCTTTCAGGCTGTCCATCACAAAGGACAAGGACGAACATGAAACAAATTTCTTCTCTGCCATGTTTGTGCATCTGTTTATTGAACTGAACAAATTTCAAAATGTCACTATGCTCAATTAGAAGTATAAGCAGACTGACGGGATACAGATCTAAAACATCAGGGCAGAAGAATGACCTCACATACTATCTTCTCTCAGATGTGGTTGTGGCAAAGTTTACAGCTGCCATACAAGAAGAGCATATATCTGTTGGGGATATTTACTAATCTCCCCACAACTTGATGTCAGGTTGCAAAATTCAGCCAAATCAGCATCATCAAGCTGTCACTGAATTATAGTTGTTTTATTAAGTAGAGTTAAATGGTTGGTTAAGCAAACTTTTCAGATGATCAATGTATTTTTATATTTTTATGTAGTGTTATGTATTTTATATATAATTATATATCACTCAAACCTGAATATTTTTTGATTTTGGAAAAAAATCTGCTGTAGCAAAACATCTTCAGCATCAGAAGGTTTTACTTCAAGAGCATTCTTATAAAGTATAGCTTTTTGTTTCCAGTCAAACGATACTTAGTTGTGAAGTTTGTATTACCACAGTTTGCCTCTCTTACTTGCAACCAACACTCCCACCCATCCTCCCAGCTATGAATGATTATTTTCCTCCAGTCTATTTTTGATTCATTGCTATGGCAGCCAGCAAGCAATGCAGGGTTGTTACGGCAACACAAACCACAGTCCCCAACCTTGACCCATCTAATCATTTTCTAGAAAACTAGGACAGACTTTTCGTTACTTTCAGTTGATATTTCTTTTTTTAATTTTCTACTATTTAGTGTCTATTTATCATGCTTTCCATGACACGCAGTTGCACACATAAATACTTGGACCCACATTTCTAACTATACTCGTAGTTTTTCATAACTTTTTACTGTAGATTCCCTAGATGTCTAGTGGAGGTATTTCTAAGTGCATTTCTAAACAACAGCCAGATACCGACAGACAAACCGGAACTGACAGCTCTAGAAAAGTTACAACTGCTGTTTTCTCCCAACAATCTGCAGATTTACAACAGGAACTGAAGATGGTTACTTTCACCATCAGTTATACTTGAGGAAACCTGTTCATTGTTCCCATTCTGTGTAATGCCCTGTTAGTATTCCTTGCATTTGTTGTTGAAGCCAAGAGACATAATTAATTTCAGCATGAAGCTCTCCTCTGGCCCTTTGGTTTTAATAAGAAAAGCTCCCAACACAACTCAGAGACAAATGCATTTAATTGTTGACTATGGCAGCTGTTAATGGAAACAGCTGTCACTGTTTACCACTATTATCCATAGAGCTGTCAAAATAAAATCTACTCTTATATGACTCATCACATCAGGTTTTCACTGAGCAAATGCCCATTTTTGCAAAAATACACAGCTTATCTATAATGAACTGATGTTTGCACAGCCATAAACACACTGTAGTGAATATTTTTTATCAAGACATCCCCTGTCTTGATCTTAATACGTTTATGAACATTGGGAGCAGCTTTCAGTCTGTGATATTGACTTCTGTGGTTTGTATTCAGTCCAGTTTTTTACATTGCTCTGCCGTCAGAATTGTAAGAGTTCTCTTGCATTTATTACAGTCCAACTTGAACAGGAGCCCACCACTTTAAACTGTCAATCACCTCCCCCATATTCCCTACCTTCGCACTCTCCCTTTTCTGCTTTAGGCATACCTATTGTCTTGCCATATTCTGGGAAGTTTGATGCCATCACATTTTTACAGCTAGCAATTATCACCCAATGACTCCTACTAGCAATCTTTCTGTAACAATTGCTTCTAACAGGTATCAGACAATTTCAGTCTTTCCTCTCACTCTAACTCCTGTTGAGTGTTCTCCTCTATGATGCCCTCAATCTACTTAGTTCTACTCCTCTCTTTATTCTATAGATAAGGGGTCTAACGACTGAACAAAATAAAAACTAAATCGAGTACAATTCTACCCTGATGTCAGGCATTTCAGGCATGCATTGGTCCAAAGCCCAGGCAACAAACCCCAAAATGTATTTATGTGTGACAGTTCTGGCACCCTTGGCAGCAGTTTTACTCAACATTTCAGTGTACTGCTGCAGAAAAATGAGTACCGGGATTATTGTTATTGACACTGAAAACAAGCCCTGGGAATCTGACTGTTCTTACGCAGCTCTGCAGTCCTTAAAAATGATCTATATTAATATCTTTCACCGCAGAAGGAATAGAATCGTCAACGATTCCTATTAAAAGACCCAAAACATGAACTGATCTAACTAAAGGGTACCGCCTGTTTTACCAAAGAGCATTATAGATTATTTCTCTGTGCCACAGAGCTCTGTGTTTCAGCAAAGCAAACACTATGTACAGAACTGTATAAGTAAAGCACAGGGGGCAGGGGGACATGGGACATTAAACCAAGCATGACTTTTGCCACAACCCAATATCTGGCAAAACATTGCATAGGTAAATCAAATCTGTTCAAGGCACACTCCTGGTAGAGTACCTTGTTGCATAATTTCTAGTATATGTTATGTATTTCTAATACCATCTAGCAATTCATGATGTTGCAACGGCAACAAGTAAGACAAATTTAACAAATCCTCATGAATTCTGCACAACCTTGAAATTTTGTCCAATAGCCAAACTTTTCTGCAAATGTGTTCTTCACTCTGTTCTATTTCTGAACAAGAATTTTGGATGAGAGATTAGTAGCACTGCATGGTTTTACCTTCTTAAGACCTGTACATAAAAGCAAAGTTCACTTATGGCAAAAAGAAAAGAAGGTTGTTACAATTCTTCCCGAAGGAGGCACAAATTTACCTACTTTTATATATAGTTATTAAATGAGCCACACTGTTGTAAGTTGTAAGACTATATACGTTCCCTCATTATTATTAACATTAGTGCTGTGGTCCCATATTCACCATCCTGCTGCCATAAATGCATAAAATAAAATAAATACACTAATAATACACTTTTTTGTGCACCAAAAGTTTATTAATCTGCAGATGAAAATATGCCTTATTTAGAACCTATTAAATATTTGTCAGCTTTTTTTTAAGATTTAGATATTCAGAAGGAATAAATGGGCTTGGTGATTAGAGCCACTGACAAGGTAGCGAATCTATGCTGCAAACTATCAATAACCAGCAGCAGGCATCAGTCTGCAAAACTTTAGGCTAAAAACACATAATTCTACCTCCCAGAGTCATTGTTAATAAGGTGAACTATTGTGAGTGACTGCATGTCTACAGTGCTATAGTTTAGTCAGGTAAGATTGAGGAGTTATTTTTGTCTTGTACTTTTGCATTTTGGGACAGGGGCCATGATTTTGAATAGATATGTTTGGTATAAAAATGTATTAAAGTAAGAATTAGGGGTAGTATTAGAAACCTCCTTTAAGTTGCTGGGAAAAAACTGACAAGTAACAGAAGAAATAGCCACCCTGGATGAGTCCTGGATGGCATCTTAAAAGTTCCGATCTGTCAGGTGACAGAAAAAGCAATTATTATTGGTAATATTTTTACCATTTAATATGTTGTTTATGTTCTATTGTGAACACATTATGGGTTGATGAGATTTGCAAATCATTGCATTTTTTTTATTAACATGTTACACATATCCCAACTTTTTTGGAATTGGGGTTGTACATCTGGGGGCATATACAGTGTACAACTGCATCTGTGCAACTCCTCTTCCAGGTTTAATTACCGCCTTTAATTACTTCCTTTAACAGCTGCTGCCACTAAGCACAGTCTGCCATTAACCAGCCTGAATGAGTCGAAACTCAGTTGACCCCTGTCTTCTTTTTCTCCATCTCCTCTGTCTTTTCCTCTCATCCGTTTTGAAGTAAGGCATCAGAAAAATCTTGTTGCCAAAACATCTGTTAGCAGCTGTTATCGTGGTACAGACCATTTTCATTTATGTTTCCAATCACCCTTTGATAATCTACTCCCCTAGTAGCAACTTTTCCACTATCTCCTCATTAGCCACTATTTGTTTCTGGTAATTTATCAGTCCCCTCATTTATCTTCATATCCTCCAATCATGAACTGTTTATGATGATAAAAGAATTATGACAACATTACTGGTGCATAATACTCAGCGTGACACTCTCCCACCACCACCACACATACTGTTTTCATCGCTTATCGTTCATCGCTCTCCTCTCATTCCCTCTTTGGTGTCCATCCTCAAAATAGAAGCATCCATCAATAGCATTTGAACTTATTGATTTTTTTAAAGGTTCAAACAGGTTCTAATGATTTACCATCTCCTCCCTCTTATTGCTTTCTTCCAGCATTTTCTCTCAACCTCACTTACTATCTCATTTGTCATTGTTTTGTCCCGTATCCCTCTATTATCCATCTCTCTTTCCATTTTAAAAGTCCCCAACATACCCCCCACCCATCTTCCTCCTACATTTTCTCTCTCTACTCACCCCCTCTTACCCTTTTTGGATCTTAGCTGTGTGTGGAACTTGGCTGTATTTTCTACAGCAAAGGCCACCACCCCATCAAAATAAATTATCCATGTAGGTTTTAATGGACAATCTTGGTATAATGTGATCTATATTTATGCAATGCAATCATCTCTTCTTCACCCTGCCTGCATTTATGCAACATCTGCAAATGCAGTCTGCTGCCACCTCATCTCTGTTTCCTTTTTATGCATATATTGTCTGTTTTCATTACTGTAGCTAAAATCCATAAGAATGTAAGGAAAATACCATGGCTGCATCTGCCCAACTCCTTTGTCGTAAACCTATAACCTATGTACTTTCTTTAACTGGGTTGTATTTTTACAGATTTGAGAAACTTTAAATGAGCAAAACCTGCATTGCCTTTATCATTATGTTATCTGTCCAGTTGTCTTTGTTAAATATTTTGGTTTGCAAACTGTTGCACATTGGCATGTAAGAAATACTTATTTTATTTTGGATAGAGATTTGCTTTGCACTTCTGAACGAGTTCACTAATTGTGGCAATGTCATTATAGACAGAACTAATATTCTAATAGGCTGGTATTTAAGATTTTAAGATTTTTGTGGTGCATAAAGACGGATTACAACAAAAAGAAATATGACTTTTAATATGTGGTAGCCGTGTTACAATATGAGATGTACTGCTAAAAATTCTATGATTTTACACTCTATTGAATGCCGCAAAAACACACCTCAAGTCATAACTTGATTAATTTTCACTCAAAGCTTAATAGTGTCTCTGGATATTTAAAAAAAAAAAGAAAACCACTTAAAGAACCTCTTTTAATAACAAACTCAATCTTATATCACAGTGTACATGCTTCAATGTACATGTATTTGAGACAAACACCCCAAGCTTTTGCCATACTCACAACCTGTATGCACAAAAAGCGAC
Organism: Channa argus; assembly: GCF_033026475.1. Taxonomy (NCBI): domain Eukaryota; kingdom Metazoa; phylum Chordata; class Actinopteri; order Anabantiformes; family Channidae; genus Channa; species Channa argus. The sequence goes on from NC_090200.1 coordinate 23,380,667, forward strand.
AGAGTCATGACTAGCCTTGGGCAACACAGTAAAAAGGGAAAATGAAAACATGAAATTCAATATAGCATGATGATAACATAATTCCAGACAGTCAAAGAGCAGGCAATCTGAAAAGGACATAATGGGGTATTTATCGCAGAATTGAAAAGTCTCCATTTTTATAAACTGTAAACAGAAGGCCTTGCTCTGCAGATGGGTTGTAGCCATAGAAACCCACCATCTTGTTTGTATAGAAGTAGATTATTCATTTGTGTCATCAGTTAATTGTGTCATACAGCCACTCTGATTACACAAAATTACTTTAAAAATACAGTGTTTAAATTTTAATTGCCATAGAAAGCTGTAACATAAAAATCCACAGTACATGTTGCACTTACTTGACAGATCTACTCATGTTATGATTAAGAGCAATAATTTACTCAGATTTTATCATAATGTTTTCATGCCAGTGTCTCTTCAGTGTACATATTGAGACTGATTAAGTGACTCATCTGAAATCCAGCCTATCATTTTCCAGTTATGTTTAAGCACTTCTCAGATAGAGAGGTGCAGGGGGTGAGTGGAGGAAACATAGCACAATTGTAAAGTATAAAATACAGAAGTTATTAAATCTATTTCGGTATCTTGTTTAAAGGGAATATTTCTTAACTGTTGTCTTTGTCCTTCTCTGTCTCCCTCTCTCTGTCCCTCTCTTCAGGAGTCCCTGACTTTGGAGCTGTGTGTTTTCTAGTGTGCAGCTACTGGTCCTACCAACCTGCCCAATGTTTTGTTGTTGCTTTTGTTGCTCTTTTCTTTTCTCTCCTCACTTTCCACTCAACCCAACCGGTCAAGGCAGATGGCCGCTCACCCTGAGCCTGGTTTTGATGGAGGTTTCTTCCGTTAGAGGGAGTTTTTCCTCTCCACTGTTGCTTAGGGCTTGTTTAAGGTGAATTGTTGGATTCTCTCTATACATCTTTATGGTCTTGACTTTATTCTGTAAAGTGCCTTGAGATGACTTTGTTGTGAATTGATGCTATATAAATAAAGTTGAATTGAATTGAATTGAATTAAATCAGCAGGAGAGGTGTAAGCAATGTTAGAAATGACTAGTCAATTAAAATCTTTATAGATAATTTAAGTTCAATTTTAAGTTTAAAAATAAATTTTAAATGACACAAAGCCATTGTAAGTAAAAGTGTTATATGGTCTCTCGTTTTTTGTCTTTGGCAAGAGCTTGATGCCAGCGTTTTAAATAATTTGAAGCTCTACACTTGCTGAGTGCAACCTCCAAGTTTAGTACTGTCAGCATGGCTTTAATTAGAGAAGTCCAGGTCTTATGGCAAAGGTTTACTTTAGAAAAATATCTCCCCATCTAAACAAAAACAGAATGTAATACTATAAGAACAGATGCCCAGTTGTTAGACAGTATTGAGTTTTAGAAATCTCTTCAAATACTTACTACTGTGGCTATAAACATTAATTTAGCTCATTTTCTAAAGTAAGTGATTATAAAATATCATATCAATATCAATATCAATATCGTAAATACAGTACAACGTGCAGAGAAAAACATATCATGTCCCTTTCAATGGACGCAGGATCTGAAGGGGTTTCGTAACAACACACAAACACTAAAATAATATTTAATGTGCTTCATAGTGTTACAGTGTAAAAAAAAATAGGCTGGATGTAACAATCAGTTGAACCACAATTGGCAGCAATAACATCAAACAAGCACTTCCTCAAATAGTAGTAGATCAGACCTATACAATACTCATGCCATCTTTCAAAACAATCTTTCTGACAGAAGAATCGTCTATTGCCTATTATCTGTTGTTATCAGCATCACAAACATTTACTCGAAATCCTCCTGACATTCAAAATATTTGAAAAAGTTTTGAGATATTTAATAAATATGCGCTTTAATTATATTTTTAACTATGCTTAGGTACTGATAAACATTTTTTTAAAAGGTAGCATGATGAAAACTCTTTGCATTGGAAATAAAAGGCCCAATGACATCTTTTCCCAGAAGTCTCATAAACTAGCAAAGACTCACAGGGACAATCACACCAGATGGGAATCTATATATTGAAGAACAATGCAAAAAAAATAATCAGAAGCAGCACGTTCTTCAATTAAATATTGTAAGGACATACATTAATAACATTTTCAATTTCCGAACTGGGGTCGAGCACACAATGGTTCTGTAATTTAAATTTTGTCTCCTAGGATACTAATTAAATATTGGCGGCCTTTGAACTTTTTACATTAATTAATTACACTTAATATTTTCCTGAATGGTATTATTTCCTAACTATTTACATATAGTTTCTGTACCTATCCATAGTGCTACACATTACCCCCACATTTGATTTAGAAAATTACATTTCTGAAAAAGACTGACTTTGATGAAAAAACATTATAATAAAGACATATGCCAAAATCAGTTTGCCTCGTCTAGCATATTCATCCATCCATCCATTATCTGCAAGCACTTATCCTGTTTAGGGTCACAGGGGCCTGGACCCTATCCCAGCTGTCATTGTGTGAGGGGTACACCCTGGACACGTCACCAGTGTATCTCAAAACCAACAGAGAGAGACATACACAGACAGACAACCATTCAAACTCACAGGCAATTTAGTAGTAGTTAAGTAGTAAAATAGTTCCAGTAATGTGACATGTTGACAAATGAACATCCCCCAGAGAATCAAATGGATTGCAAACCTATTCTCAGTCAAGTTATTGAAATTCATGTTTGTCTGCCTAGAATGACTATTGTCACTAGTGAGCCTGAATTAAAATTCGTTGTTTTCATCTAGTCATTCAGCCAACAAACATAGGGAAGGGCAGCTGCAGGAATACTAGATGGGAGTGAGGACGCTCAGAGAGGCAGCGAAAAAATGAAAGTGAAAGAGAAAGTGAGAGGCCCATACAACTGTTCCCCTGTGGCCAATTAAACACATCAGATATCTCGCTGCTGGAGGAATACAAATGAGTTATGCATGACTGTGTGTACAAGTCTCAAATAATGTGAGTATTTTTGTGTAAGCGTGGCTTATCAGTAATTTTGCCAGCATGACACACAGAGACAAAGGAGAGCAAGTGAAAATGAACGTGTGATGTACCTGTTGAGGAGACTTAATGAACTGATGAACATTTGCTACAACAGTGTGCAGCTAGGAGGTGCCAGAGAGGTTACAAATTGGAGTGAACCAAGGCATGAACTATTGTGAGCATCTTTACTGTGACAAATCTGCATTGTGGCTTGATTACCTCTGCTATATCTTTCGTTTACAGAGGAATATGTAACATCCCTGTCATTATCAAGATAAAGTGCATGCCTGAATGTGGGAGGATAATGATTATAGCTGGACTGAACAAAACCATGAACTAACAAGCTGAAAAATGGGAAAAAGACTATAGGCTGCTTTAGTACATTTTTAAAGTGGTGCTGAAAAGCACACTAAAAAGAACACACAGAACTTTCTGTTGCTGGACTCAGCACTAGGACTAATAAATCAAATCACCAAAGCATTAAATTCAGCAATCGCCATGGTTGAGGAGACATACAGCCAACAAAGACCAATTTATAACTTTAGTTTTATCTGCTTACGCTGCCGACCTGCAACAAAGAGTACAGTGCACTATGGCCCCTCATGAGATGGTGACGCAGTAAGATTTTTAAGATGATTAGTGATTGTAGCTATACCGTTCAAATAATGGTAACAGTTGTCATTTATTTTTCTCTTTTTGGAAATTATTATTGTATTATTGTTACACCTAATGTTTGCCTCCAGATCAAGTGGATCGGACACATGCACTACTGAAAATGAGTGCCACTCTGCACAGTAGCACAAACTAGAAGTAGAGCTAATTTGTTTGTTGTATTAGTCTGAATGACATGAAGAAAACAAAACTGCACAAGTAACTGCTCCAGAAGAACATCATCAAAGACAGTGAAATACATATTACATCCGGTTGTTGTATGAACTGGCACTGCAAATAGTGCGTGCTGAGACACACTTTTTGGCTAAATATAGATGTCTGTAAAGAGTCCATGCCAACACCCACGGATTGGGAAGGAGAAAAATTTATGTTACATGTATAATAGAGGATAAAACAACACAGAAAGTATAGTTTATATTTAAAGGAAAGTCTGTGCAGCAGTGAACACCAACAAAGCAGACAAGAAAAAAATCGAAACACATAAAAAGATTTAATGCTATAGCAAAACCCAACTTTTGGTATAATTACAGTTTACTTTGAAACTGCACTATTCAATATTTTATGCAAGGTCAAATAATTTTATGTCCATATGTACAAGTGGCCCCATGTAGTGACAAACCCACTCTACAGTCTGTCAGCTCTATAGAGTGTTTTAATGAGACGGCCCCCTCTGTTAAAATACCTATACCTACTATGTAGATTCTCTGTGAGAGGAAGTAAAAATTACTAATCAGGACGGTGAGGTTGTTTGGTCGCTTACAAAGCAGACAACTATCCCACAAGAGAGTCCAGTGTAAAACTACTACTCTTTTTGTTGTTAAAAGTCACATACGACGTACACGATTTTTAAGGTAAACCACGACTTTGTTTTTAATCACTTAATTTTTTTAATTTTCCTACCCCCAAACCTGATGTATCTTCCCTAATCCTGACCAAATTACTGTGTTTACACAGCTTTAGTCCTGTTTTTTTAAATGTTCAAAGCAAAAACTAGTGTAAAACTAGATGCTATTTTGGTGTTACTGCAAGCAGCAGCATCCAGCATTTTGTTGCCTGGCACCAAAAAGGGTTCAGTTTACAGCAGATGCCTGCCTCCCTACATGGCACCAGTCTTTCAGTTCCCGTATTCATTACTTGCATTACTTTCAAAATTATAAATGTCAAAATCCTTTATCATTACAAGAGTCACATCATTTGAGTTTGACCTCACCCTAACCCTCTGCCAAATTGTATTTTAGACTACAGAAATGCATAACTCTGACAAATTGATACCATATTTGTCAGAGGGCCTTGTCCCATTTACCAAACATATTTTTACAGATTGGGTCACAGCATCACAAAAAGCGGCAATGAATCCAGTTGAGAAAGCTCTGGGCGGAAAATCACTAGAAATCACAAGCTTTTTTTCCCACATTGTCCAATCAGATAAATTGAAAGATTTGCTGATTGACAGCAGATCACTAAATTGTCTAAACTCATCATAAAATAAGCCAGGAAGTGAACATCATCTAGCCAAATTGCCTAGACGAGCTGGCTTCCTCCCCATTATTTTTGTCCTTTCTGTCACATGTACACACAGATGTCTGTTTCTGTGTTCTGCATACGAATAAGAGCAGCCTCTAATGCTCTACCAGAGCCACAGCAGGTACCCTTTAATGCAGATGTTCAGAGAAATAATGAATGCTTATATAAATGTTTAGGATGTTTAATTAACTAGTGGTCTTTAGTTCGGCTGAGGACCATAATTCAATGGTTGTCTAGTACTGGTAAAAAAAAAAAAAGAGGCAGCAAGCTGCTAAAAGGCTTTCTATCTGATTAGGGCGTTTCAATATAAAAAAAGGCAGCATGACGCACCTTGCATTTTCTAATCTTAAAGTGTAAAGATGTCAATGTAAATCTTTTTGTGGTTGAAAGACATACTTTGATACTATCTATAGTCAAAACAAAAACTAGAGGAATCACAGAAGACGAAAAAAAGGATGTGGATGGCAGCATAAAACTGAATTATCCTAAGGTCATACCCAATTACAGTTATGCTTCCTTGCCTTATTTTATTACGAAAAAATCTTTATTTCCATACAGTTCATCTCATTTACTGTAATGCCCTAAAATTCTCCTTTACAGAATCTCCCTGACTTCTCCCATTATCCTAATATTTTCCAAGTTCTTGCAATTTGTCTCATGGCCTGTCCTCCTCTATGTTTATGGTGTGCCACTTAGCATTTATATTTAGATTCATCCAACCTTCCTCAGTGTTGCTTTACCGCCTTAAATCTGATACTGCAAACATACAGTATAGTTGACCTCTGAGTCATTACTCATGGACATGCTCACTCTCTTCAAACGTTTGCTCACCTCACTTCTTTTTAGATTTATGAGTCGTTACATCCCATATCGGAACTTGATACCAAAGCGTTTGTCCAATCACAGGGAAAAAATGGGTGCTCTTAAACCGCACTTATAATATTTTTTACTTGACAGCTGAATAAAGGTAGCAGTAAAGTGGCCTATCACCAAAACAATCACCTCTTTCTGCTGCTCTCATCTCCTTCCTTCACTTTTCTTTTCTCTTCTGATTATCCATTGACTTATTATCTTTCTCTACTTAGTCACTTTCACCTCTTTCTGTTTTCTCATAATCTTTTTCTCCTATAGTGTTTCATTATACAGAGGCCCGTGGGAAATGGCTTTCTTTACAATCCAGCCAAAAACTTGCTTTGCATGTAAATTCTGCATCATGAGTTGAAGACTGGTTATTTTGGTATTCTTCTGTAGGGAACATAAAATAATAAGACTGTGAACTATAAAAATCCAATCCTTTGCTAGCATAAACTGAATGGATTCATACTAGCTCCTCTTGTTTCTCCTTTTCATTTTCACATCTGCCACAAGTATCGTTGCATCTTATGTATTGGCAACAACACTGCTCATGTTCACACCCAACAATCACTCTGTCATGCACGTGTCTCATGCTAACACTTTCTCTGACTCACACAGAATCAAACACTCATCGTATCTGACATACTGCCTTACATTTAAATCTCGCTGCTTATCATTCAGAACCCCTGCTGTCACACTCAGATTGTCTCGCACTAACTCGTTTCCTTCCTCCCCTTGTGCTTTTAAACCCTTGTTCTATGCTCCTATTTCAAGTTGAAGTGAGCGGTGAGTGCACTTTACAACAAGACTGATCAGTTCTATTCTTTTCAAACCTACTTTTTTCATACAGTCATGGACTAGTTTTTCTACATTGGCAGAAACTGTATTTTACTGTGAGTTGGAGATGTTGTGTTGGTGCAGTTGGTCATATTATATGGCTGCCACAAGTGGCACATACTACATTATATTGCTGTTTTTGGAACATTTTGTGCTTGACTTGCCAACAGAAATTGTTGTTAAAATTCAGATGATAAGGACTTTTTTTCTATTTTGAAAATGCACTTACTCTCTGAACCTTGAGGCTACAGTTACCTTAATAGGCCTGTAACTAGAAATACAGGATTAAATAACCATTCGCTACAAGCAGAACAAATTTAAGTGTTTAAGGCTTTTTAAATACCAAAACACAAACAGGATTGTACAATTCTGGAAAGTCTAGAAAGCGTAGAACTGAATCAGATCCAACTACTGCATCTTTTTGGCAGATCCCCCTTAGAAAAGGTACCAATCCAGACTATATAAATTCAGTTCTCCATTCAAATGAATGTCAAGGCCATGTTTTTTTCACAAAGGGCCCATGTGATGGGGTGACTGTAGCTCAGTTGGTAAGGCAGTCATCCACGGACCACAGGGTCAGTGTTCAATCCCTGCTCCCAGCTACATGTCGAAGTGTCTTTGGGTAAGACACTGAACCCTAAGTTGCTCCTGGTGGGTCAGGTGAGCACCTTGCATGGCAGCCACCACCTTCATTGTGTGAGTGTGTGTGAATGGGAATCAACGTTGTAAAGCGCTTTGGAATATATAAGTGGCCATTTACTGTGTGTGTGAATCCAGACTGCTACATACCAAACTTTTCATGTGTTCACATGTTGAAGTAGGGCTGCAAAAATGGGCATGTGGGCTGGTATATAAAGAGTTTAGAGTGTGATGTATTATTGCAATTGTCTTCAAAACTGGAAAAAAATAGAAATCACAGTGTGGAACTAATTAAACTTGTGTTTATCTGCTCTGCATATGCTAACTGCTAACATAAGTTGTAGTAACCAAGAGTTATTTCCAAGGTTAAAAAGCACATCATTAAAGCTACAGTATCTACAGCACTAAGAGCAGTGTAGAGATATTCACTTCTAAATGTTGTTGTGCGAGGCTCACTAATGTAACGAATCAGAGGTCAAACCGTGTGCGTCCCATGCTCACGGTGATCAGTATGTTGTGTGAGATTAAACTAAATTTAATACAGCATCAGTATTTAATACTGCGGGTAGACTCACTTCGAGTCAGCTACAGCTTGATTCCCTAAAGACGCTCCAGTGTTCATTTTACATGAATACCACCTTCAGCTGATTTCATTCAACCATTTGTAGGTCATTGGAGCCCTTTGCGAACCTCACCATTACTCCGCCAGCATTGCATTATCTCATCGCTCAACCATAATATTCAAATGTACAATAAATATGTACGTACTTTATGCATGACAGCTTTACTTGAATGTGAATCATGTCATAAATGCTATTTCTACTCTAATAGAAAGTCATCAGCACACTCTTTCTTGGAGTCAGTTTGGTACAGTACATTTTATATACAGTAGATTACTAAAGCGATATACCCACCTTTAATAACCAGTGTGCGTCCCACTGGGCTACTGATACACAAGAACATTTTTCTAACTTTGGATAAAAATGTTGACTTTTTCTGTGTTCTACTACATGCAGCTGTCAAATGCATACTGTGTATTACAGGGATTTCACTTTGAAACATGTCAGTTCAAAACATTACAAAGTCAACCAGATTGTTTTCAGCATTTTTAACCAACTCATAGAGCAAATGCGAGGAAGCTACAGATGATAAAACTTTCCAGAATCTGTTGTAAGATGCCAACACAATTAATATATTTTGGGTTTAACTCAGTTATTCCTTCAAAGGTGGTACAAGAAACAAAACTGTCAAAGTGCACAGATGGCGTGCCTTCATTTATAGCCATAGTGAAACCATGAACCAGCCATTTGTCTCTCTCCCCCTCATCTCTCCGCTTACCCCTGCTAGTGTCTCTGGGCTTTTCCTCAACTCCCCTCCCTCTCTGTTCTTTCCATCAGTCTTGATCCCTAAAGAGAGAGGTGAGAGGAATACAAAAGGGAAGACGAGGAAGAGAGTCCTTCGTCCTAAGGCCCAGTGCCAGCTGCTACTGCTGCAGAGACTATCCATCTAAACACAGGCAGCGATGACACTGCTTTGGGATGCAGCTCTTGATGCAAACTCTGTGGGTAGGCCTGCCATGATAAACCCTTGAGTTCTCTAGGTGCTATGTGATGCTCTATCCTAATAGTCATAACAGAGATAACTGTATGCTCCAGTCTATGCTCTCTAGACAATGTTACCATTAAATGTGCCCATTCCTTGTATTTCTTGTACACAGATAGCAAAAAGTATTTTGTCTTTCCACAATAATTTCACATTTCTGTCTACAGTAGACAAAATAACACATACACAAACTACCAACAAGGAGCCATTTTATGATACCTTACTAAAGAGACTGCAGGCTATACAATAATGGTTATTTGCGTACTTTGGGAAGAGAAGATTTGGGGAAAATGAAGAACACACAAGATTAAAATATTTAGAAGTATGGGGCTGTTCACATCACCTCTGTTTTACATTTGTTCATCTCCTCTAACCATACGGAAAAGTGGTATTATGTGACTATTACATAATCAAAGGCCATAAGCCTCGTCTTTCATCAACTCATAAGGTAAATGACCCATTTAATTATTTGTTTATCTTCTATCATTACTTTTGAGTTCTGGATAAGAATAAAAACAACAATCAATATGTATTCTAAATTGTATTCCATTTAAAATTATCAATTTTTTGGCTACTAGAAAAAGGATATTATTGGCAATATTGAGAGAGAATTGTTGTTGTTCTATATCTCAATCAACTGCTGAATTCTTTCATTTTTGTACTGTGGTTTCTGCTGTTCTTGAGGGAGGTTTAAAAGGTATGTTTAGAAAACAAGTTGACTTTCCAGCAAGACGTTTTTTTCCCCAGGTGTACTAAGGGTTATCACAAAAATCAACTTGATATATAATTATATTTATAAAAATTTTTGCTGGGAAAATATTTTTTAAAGCAGAAGGGATGGATTCCTTAAATATAACTCAATTTGCAGTATAGTTAAAGTAGTACTTTATTTTTAAGGATATAAAATAATTGCAATAATGATAATACTACCTTAAGTGTTGGTAGACATTTGTCATTGCTGAAATTAGGCAACCACTTTTATAAACTTTTTTATTTCCTGTTTTTGTCCATGTCCCACATTAAGACTTTTTAAATTGTTACTAAATTGTAGAGGCCTTTGAGTGGAACTTTCATGTTTGAGTTGACATTAAATTTCTGAGCAGGTGTTAAATCTTGCTTAATTTGGTGCGTGATGTATTTTTACGTTTTGGACTAAGTTTCTGTGTATGATTACAAAGAAAACCAACAGCAGTGACTGAAAATGAGTTGAGTGAATCATGTTGGAGTTGGAGCCAATAAATGCTAAAAAATCAGTTACTTTTACTGCAACAATAAAAAAACTGAAGATGATGCACAAGATAGTCTGTGGGACCACTGAATCAGCCAAGGCAGAGGGTGAATTTTCTCTGGTGAATTTTCTGTGCTTGTCCAGCCATGGACAGAAATGGTACAGGAAATATATGGATATTGACAGGTTGATTTTACTGTCTGGTTTGACATCTGCAACTGTTTATCTCACATCAGTGTATCCCTACAGGCATGTCATGCTACCTTGGGGACCAATAACAGTTGTTGAGGTCTGCATCAGGTGACAGTCAGGCTACAGCGTAGAGTTTAGCGTAGGGTATGAAGCTAAGTCATACCTACACTCGAGATTTGATGGGCATGTAATGAAATAAACCATAAGGCAACAACGTTGTGTGTGTGTGTGTTTCTGCTACTGTACAATTCCAAGAGAAACTTGAGTCAGCAGCACAGCTGTGTCACATTCACCAAACAAAAACACCACCCACATGCAAAACGGTGTGCATAAATGTGTCAAAAAATGAGCCCAGCTAACAACTATGATATATTATCTTTTTATTCATTTTAAAAAGACTAACAGTATTTCAGAAGGAACACGGCTGAAAGCCCATGACTTGTGTATGATTTATCAGCAATAGTTAGTCTTAAAATAAGTTTCACTGCTTAACAAAACCCTGCTGTATACAGTGCATCCAGAAAGTATTCACAGCACTTTTCCATAGTTTATGTTACAGCGTATTTCAAAATGAATTAAATAATGACAACATCAAAGGAGTTTGATTGAAATCTTGACAAATTTACAAAGAATACAAAAAGGAAAAAAAACATATGCACATAACTAATTACCGCCTTTGCTTAATACTTTGTTGAAGCACCTTTAGCACCAATTACAGCCTCAAGTCTTTTTGAGTATGATGCTACAAGCTTTGTACACCCACATACATTTTCAGGTCTCTCCAGAGATTTTCAATGGGGTTCAATTCAGGGCTCTGCCTGGCCACTCTAGCCCTCAACCCTGACCACTGTCCCAGGCCCTACTGCAGAAAACCCCCTACACACAGCATGATGCTGCCACCACCATGCTTCACAGTGGGGACGGTATTTGGCTAGTGATGAGAGGTACCTGGTTTCCTCCAGAATATAATCATCAGATTTTGGGACAGAAAGTTCAATCGTGGTTTCATCATACCATGGACTCTTGTGAGAATCCTTCAGCTATTTTTTTGCAAACTCCACTTTTATGTGTTTCAACCGAGGGGAGGCTTCATTCTAGCCACTCTTCCATAAATCACAAATAAATAGAGGGTTGCAGTGATGGTTGTCCTTCTGGAACTTTGTCTCATCTTCATACAGGATCTCTGGAGCTCAGTCAGAGTGACCATCAGGTTCTTGTTCACCTCTCTTACTGAGGTCCTTCTCCCTCGATCGCTCAATTTGACTGAGTAACTCTTGGAGTCCTGGTTGTGCCAAACATTTTCCATTTTAGAATTATGGAGGCCACTACTCTTACAAACATGAGGTGCAAAAAATTATTTTTGTAGCCTTCCCTGGATCTGTGCCTTACAATAATCCTGTCTCTGAGCCCTGCAGGCAGTTCCTTTGACCTCACGGCTTTTGCTCTGATACAGTAGGCCTTGTCAGCTGTGAGGCTTCTATAGATATGCGTGTGCCTTTCCAAATCATGTCCAACCAATTTTACTTACCACAGGCAGACTACAGTAAAGGTGTAGAAACATCTCAGCAAAAATAAAGAGAAAACGGAGGAATGAGCTAAATTTCAAGTGTTGTTGCAAAGGGTCTGAATACTTATGTACATATGACATTTTTTTTTAAATTACAGACATTTCTATAATTCTGTTTTCAGTTTATCATTTTGGGGTACTAAGTGTAGATTAATAAGAAAAAAATTCAAAAAATTCCTGTGTGAAAGCTCTAACATACCAAAATTGAGAAAAGTGGAGGTGTGTAAACTTTAGGAATGCCCTGTATGTTCATTTGAAGAGGGAAGAGTAAAGCAGCTTTAGATTAACAATTGTGTTTAGTTAGGAGCACAGAAAATAGCTCACATTTAGAGCACAATAGAGGTTTAATTTATAAAAGCCATCTGCACAAATTGCTACAATAAAATCAGATGCTTTGCAATCAGCATTGGCTACTGATAGATAATAAAGTGATAATTAAATTTGGCTCAGACATTTTGTGAATAGCAAAAAACTGCACAGAGCAATTTGGATACTGTGGGTTGCAATCAATGATATCTAAATTTTCTAGTCGGAATTTGACTGTTACCATGGTAATAACCAATTCTCACATCACCCGTCTGAGTCAACATGTACAAGTCCTGTATAATTGTTGTAATCTTTTTAGAGAAATGGAAACTTGGCTGAAGCACATTTTAAGAAAAGCTTCACATATTACACTATACACTTGAGTATTTGTAAAGTGCTTAATATTGGTTAGCATTGATTATAACACATCGAGCGTTTACTGTACAGTGTGTTAACTAGTGGTGTAACTGCTAAACCCAACCTGTTTTCATTCCTGTAGCACATGTCACAAGTGTCTACATCATTCACGTCATGAGTGCTACAGCAAAATAATGAGCAAATCTCACATTCAAGTCAGGTGGAGGTTCATAGCAAGTGGTGTCTTTGGTGTCGGGGGAAGTCGATTAACTAGGCCTCAGCCCTACAAATTTCTTGAAAAGAGAGCAGGAGGGATCCCTTTGCTCTTCTCCACTCTCTCCCTTGGGTGCACTTGCTCGCTCCACAGAGAGATGAGAGGGTGAGACGAGACAAAGACATGAGAAGGTTTCTGGGACCCAAATGAGATGAAGTCAACACTTGACAGACAGAAGCCCTGGGAACTGCTCCCGTCTGTGTTGCTGTACAACAGAGACAGACGGAAAAAAAAGAAACTCACTTCATCAAAACTTGAGGAACAGAGCCAGCAGCCTATTCTTTATGGGTAGGATTATCTAGAAAATATGAAGGAAAAATCTGTGACATTTCTGTTGACAATATGTTCATTGGTGATCATGCCATATTACTCAGATCTGTAAATGTCAAGCTACCAGTGAAGATTTTGCTTTCCAAAATAGCAATGACTACATCAAAAGCTTATTTGTGTTATTGCTTCAGGATGATAATTTTCCAAAGCTGTAAATCTGATCACCTTATTTTTATCATCTGATAAAGTTAAAGACTTTATGATGGCTGTGTTCACTACATATTCACCTAAGTGAAGAAAGGCCACAAGGTAAAATAATCTTGACAGAGGAAAGCCATCAGATGAGAAGTAAGCTTATGTGATGGATGAGTCTGCCTGCCTACCTTCCTGTTGCTAATCTGGACCAAGAGGTGTGACACATAAACACACATGAGGCGACGTACACACAATGTGCAGATGCTACGACTGTGTGGCATAAGCATTAATAAGACAGTATTTTCAATTCAATCCATATTTTAGCTTTGGCACAACTGCTCACATTTGACAGGCAGAGTGGTCCCTGTCACAATTCACCTTCCAAACTAATGTCAGAATTGCTTTCACACAATCACAGTGACATATTGCAAGCACCTGTCTGATATTGCACCGTATTTGATTAAAAAGCTACATTCTGTGCAGAAGGTTTTTACAAAATCGGTAGTTGCTTTTGTTCAGGGACATCTTAAAAAGTATTTGAGTATATCACCACAAGTGGCTAAAACAGCTATATGCAGATAGTGATAATCATGACAAGTGGCATCTTTTATTTATTATTATTTGATAATAGTAATACCTGAAATGCTGTGCAGAGCATGTCAAAATGTAGCAGAAGTTAGAAAAGAATAGGATTGGGGGTAGAAGAGTTGATTGATTTCAAGTCTCACGGTACTGCTGGTTTATTTGGACATTGTAGCTTTTAATGAAATGTTTATTTTCAGTAATTAACTCTTGTAACTGTAATTCAAATGCACTATATAACATTTATTTCATTGGCTCTTTAGGACAACATTACTTTTTCTTCCAATGGACCTTTGTGCACCAGTGCCAGTGTCTCTTAAAGATGAATTATTTTAATCATAAACTATTCTCTGCCTAAACACATTTTTCCTATATAATTACTCTATAAAGTCAGCCTAGCTAGATTAACATAATGTAGCGTAATTCTAAAATTGTAGTTAGAACTCAACTTTTCTACAATATACTTATAAGAAAACATAATACCTCAATTCTGTCACAAATTTACATCCTAACGAGCGCTAATGCTAATTGGCCAGCACATAGATCCCCAGATAGATTAATCTACAGTAGTTAAGAAGTGCATAATACAGTACATAAATAGCATAATCATTGCATAGGACAATATTCTGTTTTGTTCTTCCATGGAAATATAACTTGTTCCAAGATCAAAATAATTATTCCTGTGTATGTTTTACACAAATAAGTCACATTACGTCACAAAAGCATTGAAGCTAAAGATCTACCTTGGGAACAAATCGTTCCTAAACCTCTGGACGTATCTCAATTTCTTTCGGGTTCCAGTCACACAGCACTAAACTGAGTGGTGCACATTGACATTTTGCCAGATCAAGAAAAAAAAAAGCACAAAAAAGACACCAAGGGACCGTGCAAATATTGGGACATTCTCATAATGTATACCTTTTGGAGTCATCTGTCTGTATCGCTGCTCACAAAGGCCAACACCAACTGATTATTCAGCAACAAATACAACATTTTGTTTGTCAGTGAGCACAGTGTTCTTGTTTGGAAGCAAGTGCTTCTGCTATCAAACCTATCTGTCTTATACCCAGGATGTCTGTCACCGAAGGTGTCCTTTCAATAAAGGGAACATTGGTTTGACACCTCGATGCTGTGTGTCTGCTTATTTATATTGTGAATGTTGTGTAGAAGAATGTGTGCAATGAGCTATGCCCCACTGTGAGTAATGCCTGTGGAGAGATTTAGAGTGACAGAAAAAAAATAACCTTTTTGAGGTGTATCACTAGGATGGCATGTCTGACGAGGAGAGGAGAGAAAAGGGGTAACCTAATTTGGTTTGTGTGGTTCTGTTCAAATTCTGTCTGTTCTCAAGGTATCTGATTAACCTAGTTGAGCCTTTTCTTGATAATTTTTTACTAAAGCTCAGTTAAAAGTACCGTTCTTGGCCAAATCCCTAACCAAGACCCTTTTTCCTGGTTACTCAATGGAAGGAGCTGCAGGAGGCCTGGGGGATCAATGGTAGAGCATTGGTTTGGGAGGCAGAAGGCCGCAAGTTCGAATCCCACCCCACCCAGCCATGTCGGTCCTGGTCCTGAGCCTGGATAAAGTTTATCTCAGAGTTCTAAAGAGAATACTTAATAATTTAATAACTTGCTTTTAGTCATAACAAGTAATGTAAAGAATGGGATTTATAGGTGTGTTGCTTTTTAAAACTGTGTGTCAATTTCAATTTGCCAAAGATGAAATTCAGTCAAGTTCTAGACACATTAGGTCACAAGAAAACTCAAGCAGGACTTGATCATAGTGTGGACAGCCACAGCAAAATATTTAAATACCATCATAGATTGTTTTTTCATTTTTGTGAATTTTTGAAATGAAAAAAAAATCTACAACCAAACAAAGTTAGCATAATACTCTCTGAAGCCACCATATCAATGACAATATATTTTAAAGGGGCCTGTATTTAAACATGGCAGCACAGGGGTGGAGTGATTAGTGCCGCCGCCTTATAGCATAGCTGCCTCTGTGTGCAGTTTGCATGTTCTCCTCCAGAGTGCAAAGACATGCATTTAAAGTTAAATGGGTGACTCTAAATTGCCCGTGGGTGGGAATGGGTTGTGGTCTGTGGTATGATCTGTGTATGTCTCTCTGTGTTGGCCTTGAGATAGACTGGCAAGCTGTCCAGGGTTTACCCACTTGCTCACCCAATGACAGGTGGAACAACAGGTGGACAGGTGACTCCAGCCCCTACAAAAGTGAGGTCTGAGAAAATGCCATTTTAATGAAAAATGTAGGGCAAAGTGAAAGCTTTATGTGCTTCAGAATATATACACTATATTGCCAAAAGTATTCGCTCACCCATCCAAATAAATGAATTCAGGTCCACAAAGCAAGGTCCATAAAGACATGGATGAGTGAGTTTGGTGTGGAAGAACTTGACTGGCGTGCACAGAGTCCTGACCTCAACCCAATAGAACACCTTTGGGATGAATTAGAGCGAAGACTGCGAGCCCAGTGTATTATGTATTTCATAAACACACTCCTAAACCTCGTGGAAAGCCTTCCCAGAAGAGTTGAAGCTGTTATAGCTGCAAAGGGTGGGCCGACGTCATATTAAACCCTATGGATTAAGAATGGGACGTCACTAAAGTTCATATGAGTCTAAAGGCAGGTGAGCAAATACTTTTGGCAATATAGTGTATATATTTTTTTTTTATTGTTTTAGAAGCACTTTAATAATTTGGTTCAAAACTTTTAACTTTCAAGCAGCACAAATGGTGGTACTTATGATGCATAGACAAAATTAGAATGTCTATCTTATTTATCTATTCTATATATTACATAGTGATATAAAACGTGGTGATTATATTATAGTTGTATGTACAAAGGTATAATGCATTACATTTTTTTTAATTGACCCACCTACATTCATGTACAGAAACTAAACTCTGAAACAAAAACAAGCCTTTACAGTTTACTAATCAAATCGGACATATCTGCAGACACGGTGACAGACTAAGCACAGAGCCAAGAGGTTGCTAATAGGATTCTTAGCCTTAAACACACACAAGCTCTTATTATACTCCAGCAACATTCTGAGAAAACCAAGAACAGATTTGAAATGTAAATCCCTGTCCTTCTGTCAAATGCCACAAGCCTGCTCGTGGGTCTTTGACTGGTCAACCACAGCAACATTTACAGTCAGTACAAAACCTGTTAATGTGATGAATACAAAGCATTTCAGGTTTATATGGTTGTTTCAACTCTGAACACAAATTTAAACATCTACAGTACAGTAGGTTTAGCTATATATTTGCCTTAAACGCTTATCAGCCACAACATTAAAAGCAACAAGTGGCTGATCTGTGTATCTTTGTGGTAAATACTAGCAAGACATATTAAGGATCTTAAATAATGCAAACTAAAAATGTACCAACCTCTGCAGCTAATTTCCCTCTCTTACTCTTACCAGTGTCTTCCCCTTTACCAACAAGGAGAAAAACTGTGTACAACCCAGTTCTACAAAGAGATGTGTGATTAAGGTTATCCCCAAAAACTTTGGCTGCAAAAAAACATTGTCTCTGAGGTGAATTATGTGGTTTGTTGTAACTAAAAGAAAAGATGAATCAAGTTTAGCAGTTAAAAAAAATCAAAAACAGACTCAAACCTCCCAAACACTAAAGAGTTTTCAGGGTACAGTCTGTGTGCAAATCTGGCCGTGACAGCAAATTTAGTGCTTAATGAGCTGAAGAAATGATTTAATATGCCTCCAGTTTAAACACTGCCTTCAGTTAAAAGGCCTCCAGTGAAGCTAAGTTTATGGGCCTTCATGAAAGACTTGTGATGGCAAAGGCAGCGCACTGATTTCACATGATGGTGGGTACAAACCACTTCAGCCTATGAAAACAAATGCAGTAGCACAGAAAAGAACGGGACATGACAGTTTCATTTTTTTCCCTTGGTAACCAGACACACACACCCTAAAAGCTTACCCAACAGAAACCTAATTGTAACCTTAACAGCCTTTTGAAATTGTGAGGAAATAAATAAAATGTCCTCACTCTGTTAGAAAATGAACTTTGTGGTCCTCGCTATGTAGCAACACACACAGTCACACACACATAATCCCATCATTTTAAACCAGTTACAGTAACTGTATTTTATTGTCTTTCTCACCCATATGCACACATACATGGACACAGACACACACACAATCCTATCATTCCAAACCACTTAACTGCCTCATACATGTTTAACGCCTTTATTCACACGGGTATTTGAATCCACACTTAAATTCACTTAGAGTGAAACCAAAGTAAATCCTGCACTTTTCATTGCACTGTGCTGTTATTTATAAAAATTAATAGAAATCAATACAGTCTGGCTTTTGTTTCTGTTAATCTTTATTTGTTCACTAAACCATCATTGATGGTTACCTGGTGTGGTTGTTGGTCTAATTATTTTTCCAATAAAAATCACACAGCTACTCAAATACTCGCATTACACACGAAATGTATGTCAATTTATTTCCGCTGTTGGTTACTAATAATTGGCTTCTAAAATAATAATAATAAAAGCAAATACAATCACAGATGGATGATCGGGAAATTTTGTGTTAACAGAGCAGGAAGTGGGAAACGCCATTAAAACAATGCATTGTAAAGATTCAGACAAGCTCACTTTAAGTGCCACAGACAGAAGACAGCTCTTAAGTTAATTAACTGAATGCAATTTAGTCAAAACCATTTTTCTTTCTTGCTGAGAGTTAGTCGTATTCATGTAAGCTTACTGCATCTCATGGGATATCAAAAAGACTACAGGAAAATAATATAAATATTTTATCTTTTATTAGCAGTTCTTTTTCTCTATTTTTAGGCTATAGCTCAAACAAGGACGTCCTACATATGGTATAAACAGTTGCTTCACAAAGTATTACCATACATTTCCTTTTTGCACAACCAAAACTTGAAACCACTAACATCTTCTTGGGTCAGTCTCTATAAACTGGATAAGAACTGCTATTTGCCGATTGCTCTGCAGAGGTTATGTGGGTTCTTTAGGTCTGGACTTTGCCTGGACCACTCAAGAACAATCAGTGACTTGTCCTGAAGTCACTTCAGTGTTGTCTTTGTAGTAAGCTTCAAGTCACTCTTGAGCTGAAAAAAGAACACCCACCCCAGTCTCAGATCTATGCACCCTGGAGCAAGTGTTCTTAGTACTTCTTAGTACTTAGAACTTCTCTGTATTAGGCTGCATTTACCCCTATATCTGCTGTTGAGATGTACCCCCACAGGAACATGCTACCACTGTTACACTTCAACATAGAGATGGTATTGGCCAGATGATGAGCATTACCTGGTCCTTTGAGTTGTGCCCAAAAAGTTTAATTTTCATCAGACCAGAATGTATTTTCCTCTTGCTCTCGGACAAACTCTAAGCAGACTGTAGTTTCTGTCTAAACACTCCACCCCAAGGAGCTGATTGATGCAGTGTTACTGACATGTTTGTCCTTCTGTCACATTCTCCCATCTCTGCAGAGAACCTCTGAAGCTCCGTTATGTCGTTTTTTCCATGCATAGTACCGGTTAAACTTGACTCAAATTGACTCTGCTCTGCTCTCCTCCCGTTTGTGCTTTTCCAGTGGGCGAAAGTTGTGGATTGTACCTGCTGCCTGGTACTTTCTTGATATCACATTCACTGAGGTTCCAAGCAAACTGAGGCAATAACAAAAGGTGACATGAAAACACAGATGAGAATATCAATTGGTCAGAAAGAAGAATCACTGCCACGCCCTTTCCACAAATCTAACACAATGCAGGAAATTCCTACACACATTTAAAGCAATAAACAACATCGCCAGGTGTGTTATACTGTCAGGCTCCCTGGTATGAACATACTGTAAAAGCATGGGATCGGCCTAATGGGACCATGTTACATTAATCAAAGTTGCTCAAAAACTATTAATAATAATATTAAAAAAATCAGAACCCAGAAGGAATTTATATTCTTCTTCTCAAGTCAAAGTAGTTCTGTTGTGAGCTTTAGGGCTGAATGGAGAAGAGATTCATACCAAAATTTTAAAAAGAGGGTAGATGATACAGCAATGATTTCTGACAAATGAATGAGGCTTCTCTGGCTCGCTAAATAATGGAAACATAAATTGGGTCTACAAGCTGAAGACTAGCTCAACTAACGCAGTGTTATGCTAACCCATGCCAAAATACATTGTCTACACAAGCAGAAAATTAGAATTTAAGAGGTTTAGGTGTTATATTGACCTGCTTTGTTGAGGCTGCATCTGAACCTCTTTCAAAGCCAGGGAAAAAAATCCAGAGTGGGATTTTGAGCATTGTGTGCAATGCACTGGATTCACATGGTATAGGGCTCCCCCCCCATTCATTACCAACAGTCCTATTTAAAACATATGTACTCAAAAAAGGATTACAAAACTAGTCCTTAAAAGGAAAATTCTATAAGAATGTGTTTTTGTGAACGGGAAGAAGTCCTCTGTCATAATAAACATAATGTAGTGTTGAGATATTAAGGGTGGTTACAGTCTACTAGTGATTAAACCAGGAGGCCAAGTTGAAGGTTATGACACTTCTCACAACAGACGGCAAAGCAATTGTGAAAATGTCCCTGCTTGCATTTAAGCCCCATGGGTTTTCTTAGAATATGAAGTGTTGCTGTGCCTCTTTTAGAAATATGCTCACACGGGATGAGAAGAAAGGGTAGGTGAAGTGGTAATAATATAATGACATTTAATTAACTTCTTAACTTAACTTAACTTTTTTTTTTTTTACCTATGAAGGTAAAGGACATATTTATGACAGCTTTTGATGGATTAGGATGGTTAGGATTGTTACTCCATTGTTGTCATTAATATAAACAGTGAAGTGTCTTATCATACACACACAGTCCTAATAAAGCAAATTAGTTTAGGGGTGTTTACTGTTGCTTATTAAGTTATTAATATTTAATATTACAGATGAATACTTAAGATTAGAAATTAGATTCATTAGCTATAGGACATATCTGATTCCAGGGTGCTTTTCTATTATATTATTTTTTTATTGTTTATTAATTTCACTCTAGATATGACCCTTTCAATATAATTTGTACCACGACTATTATAATAACTATTATAGCCTACATTCACAAGTTATCCAGATTATCTTTTATATGCAAGAAGTACCCCTGGTAATGTTACTGTGAAACAGCAAAATGTTTTTTCTTTTCTGTGCTCTATACCGTTGTAAACTAAATTTCTTTACTTTTAAATTGTTGCTTGGGTGAAACTAGATGTGAAAATGTCAGTGTGGGTAGTAGGAAATTAAATGATCATTTTAAACAAAATTGTTGGTACCTTTCCATGAAAAAATTAGAACTTATATTTTTCTGTAATAACTTGAGACTTATAAAACAAAGTACAAAGTTAAGAAATAAGACTTTGCTATTGGTTTTTCATGGAATTGAATTTCTTCATAATATAGTAAAAGGCCAAACCACAAACCACACATATCCAATCCAACTTTCCAATTATTTCTGATCTTTTCTAACAAACATGTCTAGGCCTTTTTTATTTGTTCAGAGAACAATGTTTCCTTTTTCTTTTTTTTGTAGCAGAGTGCCAAAAAACATCATCCATGTGTGTTATAATTACTTAATTATTCTTATAATAATCAACATATTAATCATTACTGAAAACAGCCATTACAGTCATAGTCAACAACTTTAGAAAATGTGCAATTAAAGGTTTTGCAAGCCACTGACATCAATAAACAAAATGCAGAGCGAAGAGAAGCGAATCTCCCCTTACAATCTTCCCCTCTTTTCCTGAGCACCTTCATCTACTCTACCCTTCACGGCACTTCGACTGGCGATGTCTCTTAGCAACGCCGCCAGGCAAATCAATGGAGGGGAAAAAGAGAGCGACAGAGCAATGAATGAGGAGGGTGAGAGGACAAAGGGGGGAAGACGTGGAAAGAAGTGGAGAGAAGTGGGGAGAAGTAGGAACAAGGGCAGATGGGTGTCTAGTGTGTAATGAAAAGGAGAGGACAGGGTAGTGAAGTGCAGAGTAGGAGAGGTGAGAGACAATAAATACAAAGGAGGAAAGGTTGGAAGAAGATGGGGGGGGGAGAGAAGGTGGGAAAAAGGAGAAAACAGTGGGTAAGAAGCTATTTAAAGGATGCTTAAATGTCAGGCAGTAGTCATGTCAATGCATTTCTTGTCATTTGGGACCAAAATTTAAAAGATAAATTGGACTCCATTAGCAGATACTTTCTACATCCAGGAACATACTTCAGCTTAATATGAGTTTAGCATTGAAAATAAAAATACAAGGAATTTAGTTCCCCTGAGTATAATCCCTGAAACACATTTAAATCTAGTTGTATGTCATTTTTCCTGTAACTATGTTTTAAATGTTGAGAGAGAAAAAATAAAACTACAATATTTACGTGGTATTCGTTAAATGCTTTAAAGGTAAGTTTCCTCTACTTCATGTGAGTTACATACTGATTTCCCTGTGGAGAAATAAGCCTAAAGAGTTGGACATTGCCAGCCAGACCACCGTGTCAACCCCGATGGCCTCCGACAACAGCAGCAGACACTGGATGTGGAGTGTGATGCTCTTCATCATTACGCCACAACAGAAGCACTGTTTGTCCGGCCAGTGTGTGTGTGTGTGTGTGTGTGTGTGTGTGTGTGTGTGTGTGGTTGAGAGAGAGAGAGAGAGAGAGAGAGAGAGAGCGAAGACCAATTGGAAAAATACAAACGTTGTTTTCAAGGGCTCACCTCGCTGTGTGTGTATGAAATCCCAGTTCTTCGCTGTTTTTAGGGACCGGTCCTCTTCGGTCTTGATCGCCGCCGCCGCCGCTGCCTTACTTCAGGCTTTTATTTAGCGGTTCTCGACGATCATGACATGCAGTCACGTTGTCTGAATATAAATGTGTGTGTACTCTTTCTGGATTCAGAGCCAAACGAGCAGCGGAATTTTAATGGACCTTGGCTTAAAAATAAAAAAACCTATAGCGGTCTCACCCGAGCTGTAACACAAAACCCACGGTACCAGATGTTGAGGAGGCTAAATGAAGCTAAAATGGCAAATCAATGATGAGCTTGTGTCCGATGAGAGCAAAGACCAGACTGTTCTCCAGCTCGGCCCTCAGCGGCGAGGCAGGTGGAGCAAGAGGCGGCGTCGGTGGGTGTCTTCCTGGGAGGGATGGTCCTCACAGACCCCGGCGACCACCGCCGTCATGCTAACTAGCATAAATCTACAACTTCCTGTTCTACCTTTCACAATTAAAAAAAACTTATGACTTAAAAATTATGTTGACAAAATTACATAAGATGTATATGCAATATTTGTTTTAGTTTTTTCATCAAAATTGTAATTTTTGCGGGTTTTACATGATTTTATCTAATTTACCTTTATTTTATATTTGCTATATGAGATATGGGCCTACAGGAACTCCCTTATATCAAATAATTAAAAACTTTATAAAGACGGAAAAAAAGCGAAATATAGGACATGCCCTCACGAGTAGGCTACAATTCCATCTGCATCAACACATATTTATAGGTTTCGGTACATACACGGGCACAAACAAATATACATTTACAACAACCTATATACACAAATACTATGTTGTGTTATGCTTGCTATGTTCTTCAATACCGTAACACATCAGCAGTGATTTCTTCTAAAATACCACGCTATTTGTTTGCATAATGAGCAGCCCTAACTCTTATTCTGAAATGACACTCACTTACGGATCCATTCGTGAAATGATGCTCGTTACACAAAGGGAAATTCCCATAGCAGATGCGTAAACGTTCCTTCAGACATTTGAAACAGTCTGCATTATCTCCGAGCTCCAGCTATGTATTTTGAATGCGCTTCAATTAAAACAGGTCATTATTTTAAACATATTCAATTTTTCTCCAGATTTTTTGCTTTTGTTGATAGTTTAGGGGAAGTTAGTTTAGGGGAAAATGATTTCAGAGAAGACCTAACCATAGCCTGTGTAATCAAGATATGAACTCATCTGAAGTCACTTTATGTTCTCTGTATTTTTCAGGACAAAGGCAAACCACCACCTGTGGGACACTCGCATCTCTCTCCTTCCCTCCTCCTATCCTTGTTGCATCCAAAGTATTTTGGTATTTGTAGGTTTTGCATACACTGCATTGTTAGGGACTAATTGCAAAAAATAAAAACTCATGAAAATGTAATACAAACACATCTTTACAGTGCTGAAAAAGGTGATGAGTGAAAATGTTCAAGCTTTACAATTTATCTACTAAGAAACCACTTTAAACCACAGAATTAATGAGAAAAACAAGTTATCCATTCTTCACATGGCACATAGGATTAGTTACTTGTCTTTAATCAAATTCTGTATATTTGTAATGTAATAGTATATAAATTAGTTATTACATACAACCAGATGGTTCATGAATCCTCAACAGTTACCACATTCAGCTTTGCACTGGCATAGAGGTGATTTTTCAGAGTAATGTTATAATGTGTGAGACGCCATCACTCTTCGGGTTGCCAGCAAAAGATTACCCATAGTTTTCATTTTCTGGTTCACTCAGCACATTCAATGAACCATGGAACTAAAAATCCATCAGAGCTGATATTTAATATTGTCAAAAAGACTGGAGGACTTCTGGAGTACATCTCATTTAATGTGTGTGTGTGCGTGCGTGTGTGTGTGTGTGTGTGTGTGTGTGTGTGTGTGTGTGTGTGTGTGTGTGTGTGTGTGTGTGTGTGTGTGTGTGTGTGTGTTTGAGAGGGAGAGTAAGAGACAGAGAGAGATAGCATGCATCTATCTACAGACATCAGCATCAGCTCTGATTTTTTTAGGACGCACGCCCACAGACACAGACACACACACACAGACACACACACACCTAAATAATGACCACGTATATCATTACAGTGCAGCTTGTGACAATACAAAAAAGTGACCCCTTAAACGTACTTTTTTAGCTTAACATTTTTAAGTAAGATTTGTAAAATAATCCACATTATCACAACAGCTATTTTATTTTATTGTGAAATTATTTTTGCGAATTATAGTATTTATATAAATGAGCACGAAAACCCTTTTTAAGTTAGGCACGTTTAATCTTGAGGTCTTTGTCGACATCTGCTGGATGTTATATGCCACTGCGCCACGCCTCCGATTTCTGTCAGGCACTGTAGCGGTCACCTCGGATTACGGCGTTTAGCCGACGAAAGACCCTGAAACGGCGGCTTGTCGGTTTCCCGGGGTAGCAGTGGAATCGTTTGTGTAAATTAAATATTATCCACCTGAAATCAGAATCATCTTATTGATTACGCCGGTAAATATTTCACTGTTCAATACTTGAGATTTTCCTCAATCAAACCAACCTTTTATGCATGTGAAGTGTGTACGATGTAAACAATATAGCAGGAAAATACGTCAGGCAAAAGTGACGCTTTGTACGAATGGGCTCAGACCGTTGAAAACAAGTTAACATACTAGCTTTATGTTCGAACTTTGTGCAATATGTGCAAATGTTTTACCAGCTGAAATTATTTAAACAAATACAAACAAGGTGCCGTCGTGCTATCAACATTAAAGGGGCTAATTTAGCAAACAAAAGAATTAAGTCTTATGTGTCGGTAGCGTCTTGCTAAAGCGTCATGTAAGCTAGCTCATGTTAGCTATTTTGAGCGGTTTCAGCCATGTAAACAGCAATTATAACACATTCAATCGTCCTGTAAGCATTTTAACTGTCGTCTTACTTATTACATGTCACTTAAAGCTAAGTATTAAAGGTGTTTGAAAGTACTCATTTTCTGTAGTGCAACTAAGCTCAGTTTGAATAGTGGAACATTGAATAGTCATTTATACATTGATAACATTTATAGGCTCGTTGGTTTAAACTAGCAGTGTGGCTTTTCATTATGTTCTTACTCTTTAGACACTGTTGGCTTCCTCTTTTTTTTTTTTTTCTTTCTTCTCTCTCCTGCAGTTTTAGGCTGACTTAGTGCATTGGTTGTTGCTGCCCCCAAAGAACCTTGAGGGGTGATCGTTGGAAGGGAGCCATGTTTCTATACAATCTCACCCTGCAGCGTGCTACTGGCATCACCCATGCAATCCATGGAAACTTCTCAGGTGGGTTTGTTCAGGATGTTCTTGTATGTCATTTTCGTACCCCTCTCTCTTCCTGTTGTTTTATCCTCTTACTTGTTGATGCACCTGTGCTCACTCTTCCTGAATTGCCTTTTGGTAGGTTCTTCTTTTGTCTTTATTGAAGTGTATTTTCTGCTGTGTGTTTTTGTTTTCTTTTCATTTGTGCAGCATTTGAGCAGATATAGGCCTGCACATTAAACATTAGTTTTTTTTTTATTGCGTTATCGATCAAAATACGACAAAAGGTTGGGTACAATGATTGCATGTACTACAAAAATACAGTAGTTTTCTAATGGCTTCACAAAGATTAGACACTATATATTTTTCCTGTTTTCTTGGGAAAGAAAGATGTGTTACTGTGTTGAAGAAATTTCATGATTATAGCATTTCAAGGTGTACTCACATTTATGATATGTTGTAGTAAATGCTGAAATGAGATTGTGGCTTTATTTCTTTGCATGTAGCCATTTAGTGGCATGCAATCACAGATACATAAAGATCCTAATTTTTGTAGCTATGTTTCTCTGTGAAATGAGAGAATAATTTTTGTGCTTCAACTGTAACACAACTGTCTGACACGAGACATGCTGTGTTGACATCAAATTTGTTTTGTTATTCTAGGAACCAAAATGCAGGAGATTGTCGTTTCCAGGGGTAAAATCTTGGAATTATTGCGTCCAGATGCTAACACAGGAAAGGTTCACACTCTGCTTACAGTGGAGGTATTTGGCATCATAAGATCCCTGATGGCCTTCAGACTTACTGGGGGAACCAAAGGTATGTAAACAAAGTTGCATGCATGTTTTTAAGATTATAGACACGGATTAAATCAAAGAACTTCTTAAAAACATTTTTCACACGTTAAGGGGACTTGTTATGATATATTTACATGTGTGTGTTTGTGTGCAGACTACATTGTTGTGGGAAGTGACAGTGGTCGTATCGTCATCTTGGAATATCAGCCATCAAAAAACATGTTTGAGAAAATCCACCAGGAAACGTTTGGGAAGAGTGGCTGCCGACGCATTGTCCCTGGACAGTTCCTGGCTGTCGATCCTAAAGGCAGAGCAGTGATGATAGGTACAAAAGAAAGACACAAGTGACTGTTTAGTATACTAATATCCCAACACTAAGTGAAATGAAGTCAAGCATTTTAAATTCCTGTTTTATTCTTTTTCCTGTTTAGGAGCAATAGAGAAACAGAAGCTGGTTTATATACTGAACAGAGATGCAGCTGCAAGACTGACCATCTCCTCTCCTCTGGAAGCACATAAAGCAAACACACTGGTGTACCATGTAGTTGGAGTTGATGTTGGCTTTGAAAATCCCATGTTTGCCTGCTTAGAAATGGACTATGAGGTAAGCTCATGAAAACTCAGGATTATGAATTGACCTATTAGATCACATGTGAGTGTGTTGTAGATATGATGAGTCTTTCATGTCTCTTCTCTGACTGTCACTGGAGAAAGATTTAACATCTCTGATCTTGGCACGACTGCAATGTTCAAACATTAGCATACTTTATTTTATTTATTTCATCTTTGTTCACTTCAAAGTTAATGGGCAGATTTAACCAACATGTTTTTATGGATGTTGATAATGGCTTTTTCCAGGAAGCTGACAGTGACCCAACAGGAGAAGCTGCCGCCAACACACAACAGACCCTTACATTTTATGAGCTGGATCTGGGATTAAATCACGTCGTCCGCAAGTACAGTGAGGCTTTGGAAGAACATGGGAATTTCCTAATCACTGGTAAGCATTTTGGCCCACGTGGCTGCAAACATTAGCGATGAAACTATAGTTCAGCGATTTATCAGGTGCTGGAAGGAAAACATGCAATCCCATAATGTAAAAAAAATGTCATGGTTGGAGGCAGAAGTGTTGCCCAGAACATCGTTAGAATAGATTTATTTTTTAGGGTTAGAATTATTTTGTAAAGCATTTGTGGACATAAATGGCTGTAAGACAACACACACTTAGTTTGTTAGATTGCAAAATACACAAATGTGCTGTAAATGTGATGAGTTTTTCATGTCTCTTCTCTGACTGTCACTGAAGAGAGATTTAACATCTCTGATCTCAGCACACAAGTTCCGTCACACTGCAAACGTATTAGAGTAGCAGGGAGAAGACTTGATATGGAAAACAGAGCCAATCCTGCTTTTAGATTGCCCCTGATATAACCCTTGTCATCATTTAAGAAAACATACTACTAAAACATTTTATCTCCCCAGTTCCTGGTGGTTCAGATGGACCAAGTGGGGTTTTAATCTGCTCGGAAAACTACATCACTTACAAAAATTTTGGAGATCAGCCTGACATTCGCTGTCCCATCCCACGGCGTAGGGTGAGTGTCAATACAGAACTACAGAATCAAAAGCAAAGCCTAACACATTAGCTCCTGCACACAAACTCAGTTGTCCTTTCCTACAGAATGACCTGGATGACCCAGAGCGTGGTATGATATTTGTTTGCTCGGCCACACACAAGACCAAGTCCATGTTCTTTTTTCTGGCCCAGACTGAGCAAGGAGACATCTTTAAGGTTACCCTGGAAACAGATGAAGAAATGGTAATCAAAGATTATTAAATGCTCCCTCTAGAAATAGACATTTGGCCTGTTTTGTTGTTTTGTTTTAAATATTTTATGTTTGTGTTTTAAAATATTTTACTGCTTGGTTAACATGTTATGGGCTACCCTGGAGTTTGGAGTTCAACTTGCATATAACAACTGAAATTGAATTGACATTGTCAGAAATGGTATGGCCATGGCCAAAAATATTGCAATCTGTGTCTGTGTTGTTTTGTAGGTCACAGAAATCAGGCTGAAGTACTTTGACACAATCCCTGTGGCAACAGCCATGTGTGTTCTGAAGACTGGCTTCCTGTTTGTGTCTTCTGAGTTTGGAAACCAGTAAGTATCAGGCTCTGTTATTAGTTATTAGCTGTCTCCATGTCTCTCATGCAGTGTATTTGATTTATCATGAATTTGAATTGATACATACATTTCTGTTTTCTCTAGTTACCTTTATCAAATTGCTCATTTGGGTGATGACGATGATGAGCCAGAGTTCTCCTCGGCGATGCCGTTGGAAGAGGGAGACACCTTCTTTTTCCAGCCACGTCCCCTTAAAAACCTAGTGCTTGTGGATGAACAGGAGAATTTATCACCCATCATGTCCTGTCAGGTCAGTGCGATGTTTGACTTACTTCTGCCACAGAAATTGTATTGCTTTATTGCAGCAACTTTAAAAATAATGTTTGGGTTTTGACATATTTTTTTGTTGTTGTTGTTGTTGTTGTGTTTTTTTTTTTTTTTTTTTTTTTTTTTTTTACATGTTGACAGATTGCTGATTTGGCCAATGAGGACACGCCTCAGCTGTATGTGTCCTGTGGACGAGGACCCAGGTCTACTCTGAGGGTCCTTAGACATGGACTAGAGGTACACACATACACATACTCTCAGTACTTCCTGGAAAAGTGAAGGTTTATTCATGTCTCTTCACTGATTAGTCTGTCACACTTTCTGAAAGGTTAGGAGGAATCCTGAATCAAACAGTCTTATAGACAATTATGTATTATGTCCTTTCTCTTTTTTCCTTCAATCTTCATCACTATCAGGTATCAGAGATGGCTGTGTCTGAACTGCCCGGTAATCCCAATGCTGTGTGGACAGTACGAAGACACGTGGAAGGTACAACTGTCTAGTCAATGACACTTTACTTCATAAACTTGCCATTAGTTTTTATCAGTGTTCCAGTTTTAAGAATAGCTGCCAGTGGTCTCAGTTGTGTTCAGTTTATTGAAATATATTCTGCTGCTCTGTCTTTAAACCTTTCAGCTACCTTGTAAAAATGTATTATATTAGATTCAATTGCTTAGGATCAGGGCAGTATCTGCCTGTCAGTCATGATGGGATTGAGAAGTTATGTGATCACACTCTTATTTTTACATGTGGATTACAAATTCTACAAGGAGAGTAGAAAGACGTTCTGTGATCACATTTACACATTTTTTTTTAAAGATTTGATTAAGAATTACCGAGAACTTCATTAAATACTTGCATTGTTAAGCACGAAGTGTAAGGCCGTTTTGCCTGTAGGAAGCACTTTTTGGAGTTAGCAATTATATGTTAAAACTTATTTTAATTCAACTAAATACTGCTACACCATCTCCTTTTTATTTATATTTAGCCTCCTTTGATTCCTTCAGAAACTAAGGTTGCCAGCAATAATCTTCTAATGTGCATCCTTTTGTCATTTTGACTTTTTTTTTCTTATTTACTTACTTCACTTTCTCTCATTTCTTTATTTTAATAGATGAGTTTGATGCCTATATTATTGTGTCTTTCGTCAACGCTACCCTGGTACTGTCCATCGGGGAGACTGTAGAGGAAGTGACAGATTCAGGATTTCTAGGAACCACGCCCACTCTTTCATGCTCATTGCTTGGTGAAGATGCCCTGGTGCAGGTGGGTACAATGCACGTCCAGCACCACTTTCACTCATCCCTGTGAAGATACTATTTCCCTGGCCTCCCACTTTAAGATATTCTAAAGTAGTAATACATTTAGCATTGCAACAAAGACTACTGTCCTGTATGTCTGGATCTTGCTGAGCTCTCTGGGTTTTATTACCTTTCTACTCAAACATTACATTACAAAATGATGAATAAATTACATCAACAAATTTACTGACACTGTACTTTCTTTTTCTTCACTGATGAAGTATATTGCTTCTCTGTTCTCCACGTGCAGGTGTACCCAGATGGTATTCGGCACATCCGAGCAGACAAGCGTGTGAATGAGTGGAAGACTCCTGGTAAAAAAACAATTGTCCGCTGTGCTGTGAACCAGCGACAGGTGGTTATTGCACTAACTGGAGGGGAGCTGGTCTACTTTGAGATGGATCCGGTAAGAAAATGAATTTTTGTGTGGCTGCTTTGTATAGAGGTCTAGAGACTTGAAACTAGATCATTCATTCATTCATTTATTTATTTATTTTTTATACTATAGAGGTATGTTACACTACTTTGAACTTATAGTTCAAGGTAGGTTTTAAGAACAGGTTTTGAGCACTTGTCACAGTTTGTTAGTCAACAATTCACAGATTTCAGTGGAATCTCAAATGGATTTTAATGTGCTTTAACTATGTCTTCTATCTATGCCAAACATGGTGGCTCACTTTAATGAAGGATTCTGACAATGCAAAATTTAGCATTAATAGCTTCCCCATATTTTTTACTGCCAAGAACATCAGAATGGTAAAACTGTATAAAGTTATGATTGTAGACAAAAACTAGCATCATCTTATACTAAAATAAAGTCAGTAGAAAACCGAGGAGACTTATATTCTGTTTAATAATATCTTTCTTACTTTCTCCAGTCTGGCCAGCTAAATGAGTACACAGAGCGGAAAGAGATGTCTGCAGATGTTGTGTGTATGAGTCTGGCAAATGTTCCACCTGGTGAGCAACGCTCCCGTTTCCTGGCCGTGGGACTGGTTGACAACACAGTCCGAATCATCTCCTTGGACCCATCGGTATGGACAAACAGAAATTTGTCAATATAAACTCCTACAGTACAGAAACCAGCATCCTGCTGACATTGCCTATCCCAGTCTAAAGAGTTCAGAACAAAGGCAGTTAATGTTAGTTTAAGTAAAGTACTTTATAGGGGTGCTGGTTATCTAGATGCTAGTATCTAGTTTAAGGACACTCTTCAAGCTGTTGTATTTGTGTGTGATTGACCTGAATCCTCTACAGCCAAAAGAAAGGTGCTGGATTTATGCTATCAGTAACAAGATTCCCTTCCTTCAGCTGCTCTAGAGGATGACCATCTAAACAGCCCCTGGATTAAAAATAAAATCTTTATATTTAGCTTTACTAGAGAGTCATGCTTCAGGAGAAGATATAGCAATAACTTCAAGAAAAGTAGTATGACATATTGATTTGAGTTTAAGAGGCAAATAGAACACATCATAACTGAAAACGTGCTTAGTAATTTTCAATAGTTGACTACAGTTAATTGAAAGGTAAAATACATTCTTGCAGTTTTACTGCAAACATGGCTGAGAAATATTGATGTCGTGTTGTTTAAACTATTATAAAGATTATAATTACTATTGGACTTCAGGCAGCCTACATTTAATCCAAGCCAATTAAGGGTTTCCAGAAAGTATTCACAGCATTTATCTTTTTCTACATGTCATGTTACAGAAAAATAAGGAATTTAGGGCATTTTGGAATAAAGCTGCAACATGACAAAATGTGGAAAAACTTAAGTGCTGTGAATACTTTCTGCATGCACTGTATGTGAGATCTGCAGGTTTGTGTTCATAAAATTCAGTCAAGTTTTTGTGTATGTTAAAAATTGTCTCAACACTTTGAATCTTTGTGTTTGCCTTCAGGACTGCCTCCAGCCTCTCAGTATGCAGGCCCTGCCAGCCCAGCCAGAGAGCCTGTGTATCGTAGAGATGGGAGGTGTTGAAAAACAGGATGAACTTGGGGAAAAGGGAACTATTGGTTTTCTTTACCTGAACATAGGGCTTCAGGTAATATTTAACATTAACTAAATCCCGTTTTTAAACATTATTTAAGAGAAACTTTGTTTCAGTAACCATGTACATCACTTTCTTACATCTCTTACTTCCTTTTTCTCAGAATGGTGTGCTTCTGAGGACTGTTTTGGATCCAGTGACAGGCGACCTGTCTGATACCAGAACACGCTACCTGGGGTCCCGACCTGTCAAACTCTTCAGAGTCAGGATGCAGGGACAGGAAGCTGTATGTTTGTTACTCAGGCATTTACATCTTATCAATAAAAACAGCACAAAACACACGTTTGTTTAGGATCATACCAATATGAAATCACATCAAGCAAGTAATTTTTTATCCAATGAAACGTTCAGTTCAATAGTTGTTCTTTGTAGCTGTATAATCAGTTTGTTTTGACTGACAGGTGCTGGCAATGTCCAGTCGCTCCTGGCTTAGCTACTCGTACCAGTCCCGCTTTCATCTGACCCCTCTGTCATATGAGACTCTGGAGTATGCCTCTGGTTTTGCCTCAGAGCAATGTCCAGAAGGTATAGTGGCCATCTCTACCAACACACTGAGGTATGAATACACACTGCTGCAGAAAGATATTTTTATACATATAGTGGGCAGTCTGGATTAGCTCATTTTTGCTGTAGACCTCTGTTGTTATTCAAAAACTGTTAAGAACACATTATCAAGAGACACTAGTATGTGAATCAGCATAATTCCACTAGAGATCTCTCGAGCAACTGACCAGCTTACTTAAGATTGACAGCATTTGTCAAACATATGTTGATTACATGTCTTAGAATGAAGTACTAGGTCACCCAGTGGAGTAGTGTGTATGGTTGATGTGGTTTTTGGACAACTCAGGTATATGGCACAGACAAACCAACTAATACAGGCTCCAGATTTATGGACACACTGCATGGTTGGTTCTAGAATTTGTGTGGTTATTGTGGACAATAAAATAATTTAGAAATTGGCCCAAGTTATCCTTTAGGTTATTTAGGTTATCATTGTAATATCTATGGCGTGCCTCTCATTTTAAAATTATGTGTAACTGTCTCTGTCTCCTACTCATATTTGTCTGACAGAATCTTAGCTTTGGAGAAATTAGGAGCCGTCTTCAACCAGGTGGCCTTTCCTTTGCAATATACTCCCAGGAAATTTGTAATCCACCCAGAGACCAACAACCTTATTTTAATTGAAACTGACCACAACGCCTACACAGAAGCAACCAAAGCACAGAGAAAGCAACAGATGGCTGAGGTACAGTATGAAATGTAATCTCAATAAAATGATCGTACTACTGGCAATGCTCAGACCTGGTCATGGTCCCTGATACAGTAAAAGATATTAGAGTGGTTGTCTTGTTAGTTAAAACTCTATTTAATCATTTCAGGTTAGAGCCTTAAAATCTTTGATTTACCTGTGCTGTGTCTTCTGAAAGAAGATCTCTGAGTTTTTAATGGAGCTGGTTTTCTCCTGCCTCTGTCAGGGATCATACAGACATTTTACTGGAAAACACTTGATTAAAAGAGTCAGACTAAACAAAAGGAAGAACGAGCCAAAGCATTAAAAGTTTAGAGACCACACAGGCTGAGCATCTTGTCATATTGTTGATAACTTTTATGCCATAGCCTGATTGTAGCCAAGTGTTTCCATTATGGAGATTAATTGTGGTCAGAGCAGGGGTCAGCCCTCAGGGTTGGCTAAGGGCCGTATTTAATTTTTTATTTATTTTTTCAACATTCTTCGT
Source organism: Channa argus (assembly GCF_033026475.1). Classification (NCBI taxonomy): domain Eukaryota; kingdom Metazoa; phylum Chordata; class Actinopteri; order Anabantiformes; family Channidae; genus Channa; species Channa argus. Next base: position 23,415,256 of record NC_090200.1, read on the forward strand.
TGTGGTATTTACACAAGTTTACAGAAGCAGGCAAGAGACGCTGGCCATTGTGTCCTGATTTATTTTGGGATTTTTGTTTAACATTTTATTTAAAAATGAAATGGGTAGATTTAAGTGTTTTGTTTATGACATGGTTTCATGTGTTGTGGACTGTGTGGTAACCCAGTTACAGTAAAGTTGATGTTTGAAAATAAAAATGGACAGTTTTATGTTTTTGTTACTCCCTCATGAATACCAGGTCACTGATTGAGCTACTGTGCAATGTGCTGTTGAAATTATTCAGCTTTTTTGAAAATCGTGTCAAAGATGATCAGTTAGTTTTCATTTAAATTCTCATTAGTATAAATTGCAGCAGGTAAGAGTCCACCAACCCAAGGTCCCCAGGAGCAGTCTCTGCATTCATAGTATTTTACATATAATGTTTTGTTTGCAGTGGAATCAGGTGAAAGTTAATGTGTATTGTATTGATCAGGAATATTAAAGATACTTTAACAAAGACAATAACTAAATTCATCAGAAATCATTGTAAGCCAAGTGCTTTAAGGCCTCACTTTGTATTTTGTCATCGGGCTTTGATTCAGTTCCTTTGAATAAGTTGGTCAGCTCATAGAGAAAACATTGCTCAGGTTGGAAGAAAATGGCACGGTTCAATCAACCTCTTTATGTTTTGTGATGTCATTACCCCTGCAGGAGATGGTTGAGGCCGCTGGTGAGGATGAAAGAGAACTGGCTGCTGAGATGGCTGCTGGGTTCCTCAATGAGAATCTCCCAGAAGGCATCTTTGGAGCCCCAAAAGCCGGAGCAGGACAGTGGGCATCCCTGGTTCGTCTTGTCAACCCCATACAAGGTTCAACTCTGGACCAGATGCAGCTTGAACAGAATGAAGCTGCGTTCAGGTGAATAGAATCCGTTCCTCACTTTTTAACATGAAAAGGTAGAATGCTATCATTAGGTGGGGACTGAACAGGCAGTGTATAGGTAGAAATATATATTAAAAAAAAGGAGAGTGAAAAAGAGTTTTGATGGCACCTAGCCAGATCTCAGCCTTCTGTTTATTAATTGGGGGTGTTTGTTAGTGAAGCTTTAAGTGTTATAAACAGATTAGAGAGGATAAATATTGTTAAAACAAAAGTGAAACTTGGGGCAACAGTCACCATCTGTATTTAAGTGCATGTTCCACTTTTTCACCAAATGTGGAATTCATAGAAACATAAAAAAGGATCTCTGCCTGCTGTATAACTAGGTATTTTCAGATATGTTCTGAAGTCACTGGTTAATATTTAACGTAACATAAATGTGTACATTCATGGTCAAGGAGGAATATTTTCAGCAAATTCAAAAAGAAGATCCGATAATGTTTGTATTGAATATGGGCTTTACTATTTACAGTACTGCAGTCTCTTGGTGTTTTGCATAGATATCATGGAAGTATATTCTTCTGCCGACCATGTACATAAATCAGTAGCTTGTATGTCACACCTCCATTTTTATTTTATTTTTTACCTTTTTCTGTGATTGATTTCTTTCAGTGTTGCAGTGTGTCGTTTCACCAACACAGGAGATGATTGGTATGTTCTGGTGGGCGTTGCCAGAGACATGATTCTGAACCCCAGATCAGTGGGTGGAGGTTTCATCTACACCTACAGGCTCATCAGTGGAGGAGAAAAGCTGGAATTTGTGCACAAGGTCAGGTTGATAGACATTGAAATTTCATTTAGGTAAAATATTTAGATGGATGACTCCTGAAAAAGAAAAATCTGTGCAGTTTGAATCCTAGTGGTACAGGTACAAGCAACATTCTGCTGTTCTATCGTTTCACTGTAGGTGACACATTTACAATCTGGACAGGGCTGCTAGCTGCTATTGCTCTAATTGTCTTGCCAATAGATGGCGCAACTTCAACTGTATTTAAAAGGCCATTTTAGATACGTACCTGGCTGGTCAGTCTGGCTTAGAATTAATAAAGTACAAGTTCTAGTTCGAGTGTGCGTGTTCAAGTGCAGTGTGCAAGAGGTGAAAGTAAAAAACAGTGTGACTGGCAGCACACTGATATCAGACGTCTCTAAATATGTTTTTCTTTCAAGGAAAGTGGGATCTTATCATACAGCCATTAAGTTTGGTCAAGCAGTGTTATTAATTAACCATGGGAGCTCTGCTCTTTTATTAAAATATGTGCTAGTGGTCATAGTTTAAGATGCTGAGCTCTTCAGTGTTTACCACACAGGACAGTCCCGAGCAAGGTTTAAATGACACCAAAGGCAGATGTTACACAACATGCAGCTATCTGGGCAATTCCCCAGAAACATGAGCAGGGTGGAGGCCATCAGGGTAAATCAGCCCGATGCATCTGTTACCTGATGTGGATTAACAACGGAAGTGAATCATTTACTGCACAGCAATGTCTACAACGTCTTTAGGAATTTCCCAACCACTTAACCAGATCTGATTTATTTATTTATTTGTATTTTATTTTTAAACAAATGAAATAGCAATGTGTGTGTGATTGTGAGTGCGAATGGGTGAATGAGAAGCAGTGTAAAGAGCTTTGAGTACCAATAGGTAGAAAAGTGCTATTAAGTGCAGACCATTTTCCATTTACATTCTTGTACATGTATGACACATTAATGAGTGCAGACTGTCTCATCACAAACAGAAATACACAGTAGAAGTAATAAACACTGTCTTACACGTATGTACAAATTTCATAACCTGTAGTGGAGATTCTGAATTTTTGCATCTGGATATGCATCTTTTTACTCGTCATGACAATGTAGTAATAGTTGGCCCCAACATCTTCACTTTTTTTCTTTTCAGTTTTCTTTTCAGAAAAACTTTCAGTCATAAATCCTAGGGCCTTTTAGTGCTTATGACTGAAGCTGAAGTTGCATCTAATGAGACATTGGATGCTTACTCTAGTGCTTAAGAAGTTTAATCTGCTTCTGTTTAGACAGCCTTTTTCGTCTGTTTATGAGAATGTTCAGCCTAAATTCTCCTAAAAGCTGCCTAAAATAATTAGATTTACTGAGACTTGTATTTTAATTGGCAGACGCCGGTAGAGGATGTGCCTCTGGCTATTGCTCCGTTCCAGGGACGAGTTATGGTGGGGGTTGGCAAACTGCTCAGAATCTATGACTTGGGCAAGAAGAAGCTGCTTCGCAAGTGTGAGAACAAGGTAAGGCAAGGACTCAAATACACATTTGTTAAAACTATACAGCAGTAGATACAGTGTAGCCTTAAACCCTTAAACTAGTTTGGTCAGAAATCTCCACTGTCTCCAGGAACACTTACTGCCATAGTAATACATTTGCTGGGCCATTGGTGTATAAATGCTCTTAATGGGAGAAAGAACAGCTGTTAAGTAGTTGCAGATTTTATTCCTTGTTTAATTCATTAAATTGTCATCTTTGTGAGGACCTAGGACACACTAAAAACTGTATTTGTTAACAAAAACTGCACAAGGTGTTTTTAAAGTCCCTACTCAGAACCCAGCCCTGCTCGTCATATGCATACAAAGACAAGGGCCCTTCAATTATTCTCGTTTTTGTTTATTTATTTATTAATTTATTAATGACTTCACATCAAATCAAAAACAAATAAAATTTATTTAAAATGTAAATAGTAAAATAAGTGATAAAATAGGTAATAACCCCCAGTATTTAGTAAGGGGGTCTGGTGGCTCAGTGGTAGAGCATTGGGTTGGAATGGGTTTAAATCCGACCACACCAAGTGTGTCCCTGCCCAGCCACCAAGGGCATCCTTGGTGCCTGTTCCAAGCATGGACAAAAATGGGAGGGTTGCGGCAGAAGGCACATCCGGGAATAATAAATTCAGGGGTGCGGATCAACATATTCCTCTGTGGTGACCCCTGAAGGGACAAGCCAAAAGCCATTAATCAAGTCACTATTTAAAAGTGCACCTTCAGCAGTTTTAGAATTAAGCCTCTGTTCACAGGTCTCATTACATTTTTAATATTGGGACATTGGGCAAGGGGAGAAAATAGCCTGTTTCAAGTCCAGGCACAATATTCTTGATTGGGTTGAGGTCGCAGCTTTGACTCAGACACGCCACACAATTTGTGTTTCCCTTTTTCAGTAGTGGCTTTTCTCTTTGTCACTCTCCCATATACAATCCATACAAATGCATTATCTGGTACTGAATTTAATGTAGCTGGTCAGGGTAAACAACGGGGTCTCAAAGTCTGAGACCACATCAGAAACAAAATGAAGTTATTTCTAAAATGACTTTCATTTACTTCACTGTGCATCTTGGTACTGTAAAAGCTTCAGAGAGGGTAAATAAATTTTATAGGTATAAGTCATAATTTGGAAGTGCAGTGAACTGAGTTTTTTATATATATATATATATATATATATATATATATATATATATATATATATATATATATATATATATATACACACACACACACACACACACACACACACGCACGCACGCACATACGGACCCTGTTTAATTAACCCTTTATTCTCTAGCACGTTCCCACCCTGGTGACTGGCATCCATACCATTGGCCAGCGTGTGATTGTGTCTGACGTTCAGGAGAGTCTGTTCTGGGTGCGCTACAGACGTAACGAGAACCAATTGATCATCTTTGCTGATGACACATATCCCCGCTGGGTGACGACAGCCACTCTGCTCGACTATGACACCATGGCCTGCGCTGACAAATTCGGAAACATCAGCATTGTAAGTGCTGGGAAGTGTTGGGGTTGTGGCAGAATGAATACACTATGAAATATATGGTATATGATTCTCTGATAAGGCAAAAAATCCTTTTAGTGGCACTAAACTTTAACACAGACAAAATTGATAACAGGAAAAAAACTACTGTGGATTTACTCTGTAACTGAATAGCTTATACGAAATACAAAGCTTCACACTTTATCACTCAGGTACGTCTTCCTCCAAATACCAGTGATGATGTGGATGAGGACCCTACAGGGAACAAAGCTTTATGGGACAGAGGACTCCTAAATGGAGCATCACAGAAGGTAAAACCATGTCCTTGTACAAGCGGCTGAAATTTAAGTTCACATTATAAACCTAACGAGAAAGCCAGTAATGCATTAGACTAGGCCCCCAATTTCTTTACTTCACAGCTGATCTAATTTCTTCAGCGAGAGGAGAGCGAAAGACAGCGAAAAAAAAATGTCTTTTTATTTACAGTTGGTTCAGGCTTTAAGATGTGCATCAGGAAGAAACATTGTGTTTTCTGTTGCACATGGGTTGAGCATGTTTTGAATCATTTCTGGACTGCAGGACTCACCCAATGCACAGATCTGCCCTTGCCCCTTCAACCCCTCAGTACACATGCACATACACAAACTAAATAGCACCATCAACCACAAGTATATATACTTGCAAATGCAGTAGTACTCGTGCACGCAAAGAAACACGCAGAACATCACTCATCCCATATTTAAATCCTGGTCAAAAACTGTTTAGATAGCAGATGGACTGGGAAAGTCCCTCCAGTTTAGACAGTACGAGTTGGTCACAGCTGTCTTTGTGACATAGTGTTTGTCAGCTATTTCTGCTTCTGTGCACATTGATTGAAAATTTTGTTTGAGTTTGGAAATGGACCATGTCTGTTTTTAGATGTGGGTGTGGATGCCTGCTTTTGTCCGTATCCAGTTTGTTTGTGTGTGTGTGTGTGTGTGTGTGTGTCTAGGCGTATAAAGGTATTTATCCATATATGGATTGCTTAAATGCTGTCTCACCTGAAATTTCATGCATTCCACTGCTATTTGGATCTGGAAATATTAAGGTCACGGAGACAAAATTGCAGGCTTTGTAAAAGTAAATCTGATGGTTCACATTTGCTTTTTTAGCCTGCTCAGTTTTATAAACTTGTGCCAGGACGTTGCAGGTATACCCCTCTTAGTGGTGAATTCCTTACCTTCTCCCCTGCAGGGGTGACCTGTGATTGTTGGTGTTTAATTTTTCTTCCTATTACTCTCCTGCCAGGTTTAAAAGTTTAACCAGCCCTAGCCGCATCTTTTACTTCCTTAAGCCCACTATAGACTTTGGACACTTTCTTCAGTTAGGGCCCTAATACCTAAAGACTTTTTAAACTGTTAAGCCTTTGTTGACTGAATGTGACATTTCCACTCTGTTGGAATTCCCAGTGGCAGTTGTTTCCTGTCGGGACAACTATGCACGATTTGTTCAGAGTCCGTTTTAACTTTGCCTGCGCTTTTTTTGGGCCCATGGCATTATAAAATGTTCTTTCTTTCTGTACTTTATGTTTAAAAAAATAAAAATAAAATCATATTTCAGGTCACATGGAGAAAATCTCAAATAAGATCGAATCCCGTCAGTGATGAGCCTCAGTCCTTAAGGCCTGATGGCTTATGCATGAATGACTATTATATCTATTACATCTGTTTATATCTGAGCCTATGACCCTCAGTGGGGCAGTGAATGTTACCTGACAACTACCTTTCTCCCTCATTTTTTCAGGCTGAGGTCATAGTCAACTACCACGTAGGTGAGACAGTGTTATCCCTACAGAAAACTACTCTGATCCCTGGAGGTTCAGAGTCTTTGGTCTACACAACTTTGTCTGGAGGCATTGGCATACTGGTCCCTTTCACCTCACACGAGGTATAACACACTGTAAATGTGATTACACAGATATTTTTTTTCTTTGGGGCCATTTGCACTAGTTTATCCCCATTCCTACTACTCTTTCTTTTTATAATGTGTTATTTTTTTATTTTTCTGTCTCCAGGATCATGACTTCTTCCAACATTTAGAGATGCACATGCGCTCTGAGTTCCCTCCTCTGTGCGGCAGAGATCATCTCAGCTTTAGATCCTACTACTTCCCAGTCAAGGTTCATACTGTTTTCATATCTCTCTGCATTTATAAACCTCTGTGATCTGATAATTGATTTTTTTTGTCTGTCTTTTCATAAAGTGCATTAAATCATGGCAGACTCCCAGAAACAAAATATAATTTGAGTAATATGTGTCTTCTGTATTGTTCCCCAGAATGTGATTGATGGAGACCTATGTGAGCAGTTTAACAGTATGGACCCTCACAAGCAGAAAAGTGTTGCAGAAGAATTGGATAGAACACCACCCGAGGTCTCTAAGAAGCTGGAAGACATTCGCACTCGCTACGCGTTCTAACTGTACACCTTCATACAGCTAGAGAACCGACACCGACTCATTAGAATCATTTAAAATAGATATGCCTTTTATATCAAAATGCCCTCTTTAAGGATGCAGAATTATGGTGACGTTTGTTTGCTGTGGTCTGATGCATGTTATTACATGGAAATGTTAAAGATGCCCCGCCAACACATGCGCCTGCAACACACACACAGTCACACAGACCAGTAATGTCACCTTTCTACTCACTTGCTGAGTCAATTACTGAGAATTCTCACATCTACCATGTGCTATTGTCAGTAGAAACCACAGGCAGGCATCAGCACAAGGAGACTTTACAGGAAGTCTCAGTCCAGAGCTCTCTTAGCATTTCTAGGTTGCGTACCCAGAATTGCCTTGTTTTACATATACAGATGTGTGAACAGCATTCACACATCTGTGGTGAGTGCATTGTCTCACACTGTTGTGTCAACAGAATTCACACGCATCAGACTTGCACAAATGGCTTTTGCACAACTTTTGGTCATCCACAGACACAGTATACATCCATGCTCAACATACATCTGTCAGCAACTGAATACATATTATTACACTGGGCTTTTTTCGTTTTATATTGTTTGTTTTTTTGTTTTCTTTTTTTGACAAGTAAAAAGTTATGTCATGGTGGACACGTCCCGTACAGACTGCTACCTGACTAAAAGCAGACTAAGTTTAAAAACTTAGACTGTGACTGCTTATTTTACAAGAAGGTGATTTTCATTTTGTGTCCTGTATGTATGATCTCAAAACAAAACAGTTTTTGTAAGGTGATTGATTATTTTAATGTGTAATGATTGGAATAATTTGTTATGATGCATATACCATAGTCACGGATGGTATTATTAAATCTTTAACAGCCCCGGTACTCTGTGTGTATGTGTGTGTGCGGCTGATAATAGGTTGGCCCCAGGCTCATTAAAGCATATTGCTTACTCGCAACTGGGAACCAAACAGAAGCTGACCTCTAACCCAGTCAGATCCTCAGGCCATGGTTCATGAATTGTTGCCATACTGCAGCATTAGACGATGGGTGAAGTCAGTCTAAAGTGGGTGGAAGAATACTTAAGGTTTGCATTGGGTGGTGTTCCTCTCGGTCCTGTAAATTCCCAACCTCAGCCACAGGCACAGACATAGCATTCCTCAGTAGTCACTGGACTTATTGGGTTTGTGGGACAGGGGCAGTGATCTGTTTTTGTAAATAAAGTTGTTTTTTACTTTATAAAACCATGTGTTTGCACGTTTTCTTGCCCCTCTGTGTGAGAAGAACCTTCTCACTTAGCAAAAAACTTCACAGCTACATTTGTCTATATAATAACACATCTTGGGGTTTTGTATATATTGTCAATTGTCATTTGCCATTTTATGTTTTAAATGGCTATGTTTGCTTGATTTAGACTTACTAGATGCAGCCAGTTTGCTTATCACGAAGACTATCTTGACTAACTTGAGTCAGCTAGCTTGGCTTGGCCTGAAGGCAAAGAAATTGCTGGCAGCATCTCTGAAGATCACTTAATGTTTCTAATGTGAAAAAAATGAGAGGAAAGTATCAATTGGGGCAAATTTACGTCAACCATAATATAATCCTAATCAAATAGAAATGGTATTTCTGTAATACTTTCACTGATTTTACTTCCCTGTATACGTGAGATTTAACATTTTCCCAGTTGAATATTTCTTACTTGTGTGAAGACCCTGTGTCCTTTTTGCGTCACTGAAACTTTGGAAACTGAAAAGCAAATAATCATCTTAGTCGATCTTTCAATTTTGAAAGTGTTCAGTTGGTCTCCAACTTCTACACTGACTGAATTTAAAACTAATAGTAAATAATGTACCTCATCTGATTTTTTCCGTTGTTAGAAAATAAAATAGAGAATTGCTGCTTTGCATTACGAATGCAGCATGCTAATTTTGTTTAAATCTAATAGTTAATTTAAAGATTTGTTATTGATACTGATGAACACTGTTTTTCACCTACATGCAGAACATAGTGTTGCACCAGCCTGACAGCTATGTGTTCTTTCTTCCATCTATGTTGTTTCACTGTTTTACAGCTTCACTGACGCTGGTTTTCTGTTGGCACCAGTTTATTGACTTGCTTAAGGACAAGAGGATAATGGTTTGTCGCGTAGAAGAATAACACTCAGCTACAAAATCCTCATATCTGATCTAGTGTTCCTAGATGCAGTGGGTTTTGCCACTGTGGGAAAAAAACAAAGAACTCGGTCAGACTAAACTTTTCCACTCAGAACAACAGCTTTTTGGGATTTATAGAACTATAACCACTATATCCATGTTTAAAAATATGTACAGGACAACAAAACCTGCAGTGCCCTTTGGTGAATTTTATCCAGAGGATTTAGTTTTAGAAGAGAAATGCACATTGCACAGGGAGGAATGTTGTGGATCTATGAAAATGCCCATCTTGATGGAAATAGTGCTTTCACATGAGATGGAGGAATGTAAGTGGATAATAGCCAAGAACAATTGGACCAATGACTGGTACGAAGGCCACAGCATTTCACTGGCCTTCTGCTCACCACCTCTGTGCAGAGTGCAGACCTGGTACTGAATGGATGTTTTTTGTTTAATCTTGTTATTAAGGAGTTGGAACTTTTTTTACTGGGGTTATAGTGAAATGAACATATATAGAAAGGCAGCATATACAATACATACAGAGTCTGCTGGCTATGTAACAAACTTTTAGGTTTTATCATTCTTCTCTGTATATTTAGGAAGAATTTGATGTGCTCCCTGTGACCAGAGCTACAGCATATCATCTGTAAGATTTCGGGTTGTGTCCTGATTTACTAAAAGTTGGTTTAAATCACCTATAATGATATAATGATTTAATAGTGTTGCATACACTGTTCTGATGAATCCTAACAGTAACAGGTATAACTTGCTGGTTTTAAATAAAGGAATAACTCAATCTTTTTTCCTAAAATGAAAAGTTAAATCCACGAGAAGAAAAACAACCCTTGATTGTTTAAATACGATTAGCGGTTTGGCTGCTACAGCCTCAGTTGATTCTGGTATTATTAGACAATTATGGTTATAATGTCACCTAATGTTATGTAACTGCAGCCAAATGGTGCAGAACAAATGACATAAGTGCATAAATAAACAAAGAGGCAGCACTCCTCAGTCAACACAAAACTACAATGTGTTTGAAACCATTATATATCCAGGCAGCCTCCTGCTCTCCCACTGAAACATATAGAAATATGAGCTGAAAGCTACATTTGAGACGCTTTGAGTAGCTTCCAGCTTTTTTATGGGTTATGATACCAGCCAACAACCCATCACCAATGGTAAACAAAGGATGAGTAGCTTGACTTTAGAAAAAGGAGGATTTGATGTTGTATTTCTTTTGCACTTTATTCTAAGTTACTTGTGTGAGAGAAGTGTAGTTTACAAAATATACCCATTTGTTGAAGTAAGACTTTGAGTTACACAACATGAGAAAAGGGAATGTTACCACACCTTGAGGAGTTCCTGTAAGTTGCTGCTACTTTCAATGGTCTTGTTTCCACATGGGTACCTTTAACAGTGAAGCGCCGTCCAGTTACCAGTAATGGTAACAGTGTGTGAAAGCACGTCAGTCATTTGACGCTGTGTTGACTCAGTTGTTTTAGCTTCTCTGTGGCTTTAACGTTGAGTAAGTGTCTGTACCTTGTATTTCCTGTGTATTATTTCCCATAAAGGTGGTTAGTCTAGACATTTGTTCCACTTGTATTGTTCCAGTTGCATTTTTTTGCTTAACTTCATTATGATAAAAACATCCATTACAGTGTTCTGAGCCTGTTTGTGCTTTTTGACGAGTCAGTGCTTGGGGTTAGTTGTTTCTGTTATTTTTGACATTGGGGACCCCTTAGCTTTGTAGGTAAATGACTTCAATGACATTATGTCTCAAAGTAAACAGAATATTGATTGAATATAGCGTTAAAGGACAGAACTGAGATTTTTACAGATTAACCAACCTGTGGTCATTTTACACAGCATGTAGCAACAAAGTCTTGCACCAAAAATATCTTTATCTTATCTTTAGTATCAAAAACCCTCTCCTGTAAAAAGTCGATTCTAAAATTGGCTTCAGAAATTATTTATGTTTATGCATTTTCGTAGCAGAATAAAAGAAACATAAAACATACTGCACATGGTCTATTTTTCTTCTAGCACCCAGTGAGTGTGTTTCCATGCACTAAAGTATTTATGTTACGGTTGGCTTCCTTGAGAAAGATGATTTCTTAATTGTCAGATAAACACTTCGACAAAGGCTGCAGACAGGACAAGCAGCGAACTGAAAGGTTCAATGAAAGGAGAGATTAAAGAACTTATGTTCATTAAAACTAAAGCTAACATAAAGTTTGTCCTGTGTATTAGCTGTGTCTCTTTCACATCTTCTTTATAACAGTAAACTCTGTGAGCTATGCTTCCAAAATGAGTCAGGGATAGAGAAGTAATCAAATGAGTCATCTGCTTATCAGTAAGCAGGTAACTCACTCCCGAATTATGCAAAATATAAATTGTTGTTCTGCAGCAGGTCAACTTGCTTCTGTTGGAACCACATTGTACTAAAGTCAGTCCAAATCCATCATGTCAAGCTGCTCCCAGTGACTAATCAGCAATAACCTTAGTCTTGATTCATATTGTTTTAATTATTGTTGAAACAACCAACCATGATCTAATATATTAAAGACCACATTGAATGTTGTGTTAAAATTAAAAAACAAAAAAGAACATTTGTTTTAAATGAAATTAATTTAATGGCTGAATTCTCAAAAATTACTTCATTAAAATCATAATTTTAGGTCAAGAAACTGGATTTGCATTCAGGTGAGATCTTTTTTTAGTAAGTTTAGCAAGATTTAAGTCAGTCGAATCTGAGACCGTCAATAGCTCCCATCAAAGTGAACTGCTGTCTGTCTTGCCCTCTGTCCAGGTTAATTTGTGAATGGCTCCAATCTCCATATAAAGAAAGCTTTAGCTGTAACACACACACACAAACCAATGACAGCAGCTGCCATGTACAGTGCTCACCAGAGTCTTGCTCAAGGATATTTGACATGTAACCAGAAGCCTGTTCTCCTGCTATGACATTGCTCTGCTGTGAAAAGGTTTACTCTCCGGTTTGCTTGGCTACTGTAGTTGCTGTATCACTGCATCCTGTCCACACCCCAACACAGTCAGCACCATGGACAGAGCTCACCAGGGCTTTGAATAAAATTGGAATTTCCCTAACTTTGTGTTTCATTACATTAAATGGGATGGGTGCAGCAGGAAGGGCATCCAGCATAAAAAAATATATATATATGTTCCACTGTGATGACCCCTGAGGGGACAAGCTGGAAGCCATTCATCTTGATATTTTTACTAATGAATGACTGCTGTGGGCCTTATAGAAACAACACATAGATAAGGCAGAGATGTGAGTCATGTTATTGTTATTACTGTAATTAAAAGGCTGTATTTTACCCAAAAATTTGATAAAGTCTCCTACTTTATCCAGCTTTTGTTTATCCAGAACGTCTGGTTTGGCTTCCTCTTAGCTACACCATGGAACAGGAGTTCTTTCTTTACTGTTGACTTAAAAGCCGGTGCTGGTCAGCATTGGTATGAGTCAGAGGTTTTCTTTCACTTTTCTTTCCAATGAACTTTCATTAAGGATAAAAGCACTTGAAATGCCATAACACAAGAAATGCATTTACTTTTCTTCTCTTTAAAAGAGAATGCTTTTGAATATTGGAGATTGGAGAGACCAGTAAATGTTTTGCTTTTATTTATTGCCTTAAAAGAAAAATTAATAGAATTATGTTTTGTCTACTCTAATCTGAAATATTCATAATTTCTATAACCATCAGTCAGTAGTTTTAAACATGTAATTTACAAAAAATATCAATATCTTATTAAAAAGAAATGATTTGTATTTGTCAAATAACTATACCTATGAGTTTGTGTATAATGAAACCATGCTACTGGCAACCATGACAGTAATTCTCAGACAGATAACTGATGGAAACCAAAATTAACAATCTGTTGAGTGAAAAAACAGACAGAGAAAGATAAAAGGTGCTTATTATTAGATTATTAGATTATTAGATGAATTAAACTCAAAATGGAAACACACTTAAGAAGCCACACAACACAAAGTGCACTTGCAATGTATTTTTAAAATGAACAAAAGTGGAAAAATCTGCAAAACCCCCAGGTTTACAGAACAGAAAAACACAAAAAAATGTTCTTTTATGTGTGCGTCTTTCATAGTTTTGCTCCATTTTCAAAAGAAACACAGACAGGCATTCTTTTATTGAACCACATCAGGGAAAAACCAAGGAAAACAAATCTCACATTTGAGAAGAGTTACTTACTGTCCCATAACTATACAGTATTGGAGAAAACCCTGTACACAGAACTCCTCCTACAGCCTATATGAAGTCAAAGAGCTCATGTTTAAGCATAAGTGTATAAAAGACATTTATTAAAGAATGGCTTTCATAATTATTTTCATCACTCATTGTGGGGTTATCTGTCACCTTGCTCGCTCTCATCAGCCGAATATTTAATTTTCCTGAAATAGGAACAGAAAGGTTGATTGCAGTAATTGGAGCCATGTCAATGAAATAAGAAGTCAGATGTTTTTTTTCCAACAACAATATTGAGGACTCTGTTTTATAAAGCAGCAGATCCTTTTTTAAACTGAAATTCTGCGCATGATTCAGGGGCATGATGACTCTCTGAAGTGAAATAATTTACATGGAACTGAAATAAACGAAACATAATGACAAAACAAGTTAGAGACACTTGTTTTGTGTATTTTGTGCCTTTTCTTCATGTGCAACTGCAGAGAAATAGCTGCAGAAGGGAGCAGCATTTTACACAATGGCGAACATTCAGACTCAAGCTCTAAAATCTTCCGTGCATTACAGAGATCAAAAGCTGCTGGACAGTTCAGATCCAATGCCATCATTTTTTTTACAAATCGTGTTTTTCACAGTTGGCTGAACCCAACAGAGATCAATCCCTCCTGTGGTTTGGCCCTGTGTAATGTTTTGTGCATGGACCCAGAATGGACACAGATTCAAAAGCACACATGGGGCCAAGCAAATGAGGAGATGCACATGAGTGTGAACTCATGGACTAATATAATGAAATTCAGTTTAAAGCTATTTAGCAGGTAATTAGTAAAATGGATCAGAAACAGATCGACCTTTGAGAACAGACAGGAAATTTTGTCCACTAGTTTAGGTTGAAGGAATAAAACCACCAGTGTTTGCTGATCTGCAGTAACTCGTGGACACAACGTTTGTATTCAAAGAAAAGTTTGAAAGTTTAACTTGTTGTTTTTTTTGTGGATGTGATTTTGTTTGTCCCTTTCCTAAGAAGGCATTTGAAAACAGCAAGTGCTGTATATATCTTTGCATGGGTGTGAAGATGTGTGTGCTACTTCCACCCATGAGTAGATCAAAAGGCATGAAATATTTGAGAATTCTGCACGAGTGGCTTGGTTTGAAGATTAATAAAAAACATTTCAATTACAGCCCCAATTCGAAAAAAGTTGTGAAGATGTGAAAACATAACACAACAAAAACACAATGCAATGATTTGCAAATCTCATCAACCTATATTGTATTCACAATAGAACATAAACAACATAACAGGTGTTAAAACTGAGAAAATGTAGCATTTCATGAAAAATATTAGCTCATTTTGAATTTGATGGCAGCAACACATCTCAAAAAAGTTCTAAGAGTGGCAACAAAGGCTGGAAAAGCAATAGCCACAAATAGAGGAGCATTTGACAGCTAATTTGGTTAATTGGCAACAAGTCAGTAACATGACTGGGTATAAAAGGAGCATTTCCGAGAGACAGAGCCTCTTGAATATAAAGATGGGCACCAATCTGCAACAAACTGGGTGTAAAAATTGTGGAACAATTTGAGAAAAGTGATTCACAGATTCACAGAGTCAGGAAGAATCTCTGTGCACAAGGGACAAGGCTGAAGGTCAAAACTGGATGCATGTGATCTTCGGACCCTCAGGCAGCACTGCATAAAAACAATCATGATTCTCTACTGGACATCACTGCATCAGCTCAGGATGCAGAACACAGTTCTCTGTGAACACAGTTCACTGTGCAACCCACAAATGTTAGTTAAAGCTGTACCATGCAAAGAAGAAGTTATATTTGAACCCAATCCAGAACCGCTGCCGTGTTCTCTGGGCTCATTTAAAATGGTCTGGGCAAAATGGAAAACTGTGTCTTCTGTGGCCACATGAATCAAAATTTGGAATTCTTTTTGGAAACCATGAATACTGTGTCCTGCAGACTAAAGAGGAGAGGGACCTTCCAGCTTGTTATCAGCAGACAGTGGGACAACATTCCTCTCCTAAACTCCCCAGACATTTACAGACAGTTGAAGAAGAGGGGATGCTACACAATGGTAAACATCGCCCTGTTCCAACTTTTTACATGTGTTGCTGCCATCAAATTCAATATTTATTTTATATTATTACTATTTTGATATATTGTTTATGTTCTAATTTATGGGTCTAAAATATGGGTTGCAGATTTGCAAATCATTGCATTCTGTTTTTATTTACATTCGAAACATCTTCCCAACTTTTATGGAATTGGGGTTGTAAATTCTATCAAACTTTAACCAAACTTAACCACCAGAAAACCTGACAACATGACAAACATGTCTGTGCAAAGTTTGACTCATGAAGCGCCTGGATGTGGCTGATTTGTTTTTCCTTCAACCAGCATTATGACACTGAGGAAGCCCGATTTTCCCCAGGTGTTGGCAAGATTTGAGACAGTGACTTTCCAGCAGAAAAGTCACACTTTAAACAGTGTAATGAGAGCTAGAAGTTCACTAAAGATAGTGAGATTCCTTGAAGTTCAGCACATCCCCACGGGGCAGCCATGAGGTGATGGAGTGCATTGACAGGAGAGAGAAAAACTGGACTGGAAATAAAGAGGTGCATGAGACCAGTCCTGGGGGATAAAAAGTGACAAACTGTGTCATGTGTGTTTTGGTATGTTGTGTGTTCTGTGTTTTACTGTTGTGGTTTTGTGAAGAGCAGCCACTGGAACTGTGACACATCATCACAGTCTGGGTACGATGCTCAGCCTGAACACACATGAAATGAATGAATCATACTCATGTCACTGTGTGGTTGTGGGGAACACTAACTGTAAAGCACTTAATGACGACAGTGGAATATTCCAAAAAACCATGCCTGATTCACCTCCTGTGGAGGAGTTATGTTATAATTGCCTTCCTTGTCAATGATTTATTGTGGTATTGGTCAAAAGGAAATTGCAGCTAATTCATAAACAGCATCACAAATTCCACATTACAATACACGCATGAGGAAAGGTTTGCGGTAGTGGAGACAGTAAAATAAACTATAAACACAAAGCTGACATACAGATTCATAAAACTTTCATATATAATCTCTTAGCTCTATTTGACTCTTCTTTTAGCTCTGTTTTGGTCTCCACCAATGTCTGAGAAGAACATCTGGTTCTTCAGCAAAGAGTACAGTAACTGTACCTGGACTGGAGTTTTTGGAAGACTGGTGTCTGACTGATAGACATTGTATGCAAAACAAAAGCAGACATTTCATTCACATTTTCATAAATTCTTGAGATTTTAATTGTTTTGATGTTTGTGTGTGAAATATGACTTTATGAATGTAATTGTTTTTAATTATACTTTCATTATTAAGCAGACTAGTTTTCTCAATAGGGTAGTTTGTTGTAGTTTAGCTTGTTCCTCTGTGAACTAATTGATGGCTTGCAAAGCTGCTTCTCTAATACTGCCTGAAATCCTGTGGTAAATTGCCACATTTTTTTGAAATGGTTTGTGACAGAATGATCACACAACACTGATAAATAAGCAGCCATCAACTACTGGATCAGTGATATTCTATGCTAATTTACTTATAAAAATGCTTTTGATAATACTTTTCCTTCTCTAAAATGGCACCAAATTACTGCCTTTACAACACGGTTGTCATAAAGTAAAACTTTGTAACTTTTACAACATAAAAAACACAATATTCTTCTTATGATTAAAACTTGCAATTAATAAGCAATAAATGCTCAAGGCTAATCCTGCTATAACCTGGGTAAACTTGGCTGACTTTGTATCTTTTCTCTGGTCTTGCTTTAACAGTAGCTCAGTGTTTTCATTGTAAAGACTTGGATCACGTGTGTTCATTCACTAAAAAATAATCCTAAAATTATTTTATAGACAATTTATTATTTTTGATGATGCCTGAGTATGGCTGTTAAACTTGTGTCAATGAATGATAATTGAAAAGATGAAATCACCAGCAACAGTTGCAGATTTTTGAACACCTTTATAACTTTTGCTATACAACCAATGCATGTTGGCTTGCAGTCACCAGAGACCTTTCACAGTCAGTAATCTTGAAACCTACAAGCAGACTTTTATAGCCATTTTATTGCATGTTCTTAAACTTTAAACATGTGTTTACAACTACAGGCTTCACTGACTGGAGGGTAAACCAAACAAAGCTACTGTGGTTGCACAGTGAAATTAAGTCATGGTCTGCTTTTAATTGAACGTTTCTATAAAATGCTAATTTCATAGAAAAGACTGCATGAATAATAATGTTATTATGCATATGTAGATATTTTATGATTGTGTAAATGCCTCTAAAATGGGTCATTGTATACAACTTTGTTTCTTATAGACCTTTACAGTATTCTGTATGAAGTGAGTAATTAGTTTTTTTAATTATGACTCTTTCGTACATTTTTAGTCTTTTCTTTGGTTATTATGAAACACTTTAAACTTTGTAGGCATGAAATATGCCCTACGGTTTATGCCCTACGGTTTATGCCTTACGGTAATTATCACAACACACATCCTAATGTTCTTCAGGCAGCAAAGCTACCCAACCAACAGTGACTTAAGACCTGGCAGATGCTGGTGCCATATAAAAAAAATCCATTGACATTTGGACAATTGACATCAGATAAAAAGGCACAAAACCAGTACATGATTTTTATGTCCCTTATTTCTTTAACCATGTTCTCATTTTAACCACCACTTGACACTTTTGGCTTGAAACCACATGCTTTTTACTGAAAATACCCCAGTGTTGTTTTTAATTGTGAAAGATGGGACTTCTGTCCTTTCTCTGTTCCAAAATTAGTTAGTTAGGAGGAAACAAATTTGGCTGTTTTTTTGCCCCTCTGACATTAAGTACATTTGTAGTGGTAAAAGATATGATGACAAGATGACAAGATGTATGTTTCTTATTCATAGTGAGCAGTTTTTTTTAAAAGATATGTTTAAATTAAATCTTGATTCATGTAAGGACTGTTCATAAAGGACATACAGTAGACATACTGTACACTCTGTATACATGTGCTATACTGTTCCACAGTTAAATAGTCAGAGACTGGAAAATTGTATTTAACAGTTTATTATGCAGGCATATAAAGCTTCATGTCATGTAAAGTGAATGTCTTCCATTTTTTTGTTTCTGCATTTTAAAAGTAAACTAGATTCTAAAGACTTGGGAAAACTTGAAATAAACGTAAGATACAGCCGATACAGTGGCAATGGGATTAGTCTCCAACTTGTCGATGAACCGATCACTTCTGATCATTCTCCCACCAGTGCCGGTTTGTTTACACATGTGAGACTCTGAACCAGTCAAAATATTATCGGTTCCTGGTGTATAAAGCATACAGATTGTTAACTTTTATAAGATGCAATCGATGTGTCTCACCCTATGAAGAGTCAATCATTTGACCCACCTGACCTTAGTCTGTTTCCAGTTGATTTAAAATAGAGATGAATCACATTTTTCAAGACAGCAATGTGGATTAGCTCTGCAAATCATCTGTAATAGTAACACTTCTAGGGTTATTTTCATCCATGGACACATCTGGATTTTCTAAGTCTGGAATCAATAGCTCTTACTCTTTACAAAAATTGTTTTTGTCCTCAGTTGGCAGTGGAGAACAGTCACCACAACACCAGCACAGAGTTCCTAAGCAACTAGCATGATTTGGTTTTTTTTGGATGCCTCCATTCTGCCGCTCTGTTCGTCTTCTGTCCTCTTCCATCTGATTTAGCTCTTTGTCTGTGTGAAGTTCATAGGTTTAAATAAATAGGTACTTCCATGAAAATCCTCCTTGTATTTAATTTTATTGGATAATAAGAAAATTACGAGACTTTTCAGTTTGTTCCGTAAGTGAAGCACACAAAGGCTGTACTCTGTAATGAAACCAGCATTGGTTGAAGGATAAGACTGGGTGGTTAATTCAGCTAGTCACACTGGGTGTATTTTTACTAAGAGATTTTTACAATCTCTGATTTGGTTTTGTTCTGACTCAGAGAAAAAAACTGAAAAATGATTTGACTGAAATCATACAGGTACTTATTCTGGAAACCTTTCGAAGTTAACCAATTGCTTTAAGCGGTTTTGCCATATTTCACAATAACTCGAGGTTTGACCGTTTACACGCCAGAAAAAAGTGTTCATTTATGTAAAAGCAGTTTAAAACTGTTTAACAGAAGAGTTTAATGTGCAAAAGCAAGTTTGCAGACTACACTGATAGAATCTGGGGATATAACAGTGTGTAATGATGGCGACAGATTCAGCAGGGAGGAGGTGAAACCAGAGGAAAGTAGTTTTAGCATTTTGTACAATTTAATCAAATTCTACATGCTTTATAGAATAAATGAATAGTAAAAATAGCTTGAGACCAAACCTTATGAGACCAATGCAAAGAACAAAACAGATCATGTTTAGTACATTTTCAGAATAAATACAAATTTGATAAAGAAAATAAAATGTCAATGACAAATAGATTGGAAAGAATAAACCATCTAAAAAAACACAAATACAATAGTGTAACATCTTTAAAAATGGTGGATTGTGTTTCTTCTTCTGAACTGGTGGACATTCTGACAGCGGAGCTCTGAATCAGTTGAACTTCATAAGGGGTCGACCGGGTAGAAGGGAATCACACGACTCGAGTGTGCATCAGTATCTGTGTGTCACTCAGAGCCAGAAATGACCACCCTATTCTTTAAGGTGATAAAATGTAGATTCGGTGAGATTCTCATCATAGTCATTAAAGTTCAGTTCTGAGTCAAAGATCATGTAAAGGTTTCTGGCTTGCTGGCCTGGGGCAAGTCCTATGGAATTTAATTTTGTCTCTCTCTGAGCTTTTGAACCTCTGTGTATCCTGATGACTCCACTAACTGATAACATATGTGAACTAAAAAACTTGTGGCCCTAAAGTAATTCCCTGGGGAACTTAATTACCATTTATTGATAAGAAGATGTTAGACAAAGGGATATTGTAACAACAATAGGTTCTAGTTGCAGAAGAAGACCAATGTGGAAGAGAAGACAAAACAGACCCAGAGGTGGAATGTCTAGAAAAAGAGGAAAATTAGTTTGAGGGCAGTATGGTACAAGGCTGAAGGCTGAATAAGATTAATGCAAGGGGCAATGTCTGAAGTGCCTCTCATGTAATAACTACTTTTATGCCCGATTGCATCAGGCATCAGTGGTTTTTAGTTCCCAATCAGATTAGGGCTCTCTGTTTAATTGAATGTACAGCAGGTTATGGGTAGGTTTTTGATTAGTCCATTTCATTTCAAGATGAACATTTTGGACCTGTTAAGACCCATGTGTATGTGTAATTGTGCAAATACAATTGATGAAAAAAAAATGTGTCATTGATGTATAAATAAAATCTATATAATCTAATTTCTAAGTGACATTACAGAGACTTTAGATTGGTAGTATTGAAGCTTTAGCGACCCTAACCAGTTAGTGGTACTGACGGGGTATAGTCTAGTTCACTAATGTTGTGATTGATAATTAGACAAAATCATATAGTACTTTCTGCTGTGTCACTGTGGGGACAAAAAAAAGCCTCTGGGGAAACTTCGCACCAGTTAAGTAAGCACTGAAAGGACCAAACCAATTATTGTGTCAGTAGAACATTGTCAGTTTTAGTTTCCAGCCTGTGTCATTCATCCCCCAAGTCAAGAGGGAGGTAAAGTACTAAACTGGTCCATAAATTCCCTCATGAATCATGTCTTACATGTTTCCCAGAGGGCGGTGAGGAGGAGAGCCGATTGGATAGGGAGCAATGTCAACAAGATAAAGGAAAAAGTTTTTTTCCAGAAACAGGTCCTTCGTGCACGTTTTCATCATTGTGTTACACTGATCGAACAGGGTAACTTTTCTCTGGACATGCAGGACATTTTTGAGTAAAGTGTCCATTGTCCTAATCTTTTTTTACACATTAAGGTGTCCTCTTTTAGAAACTGTATCATTATCAGGCTTCATTTGTCCCCTCAACCAACATGAACAATAAAGCGAGAGCAAACCACGGCACAGAGTCCTCTCCTGTTGGCCACCAGGCATTTCTACCAGAGCTGAATCACTACTGCTGGCAGAGGAGAGAGAATTCCTATGGTTTTGATAACAATTTGTTTTTTATTTTCAGATTTGTATGTTCTTTTTTCCGCTGCATTTGATGCTTTTAATGTTTTTATGTATCACAAATAGATATGTCTTAAAATATCTAGAAAACCTTTGCTAGCCACTGTTAGTGTTTTGTGTTTATATTTAAAATCCATGCAGGATGAATAAATGTTGCTGAGGATTTTTCCACCAAAGATTTTATTCATAGCAGTGTGGAGAGTGCTCTGCAGAAGCCCTTTGACCTAAATCTGCAGTTAAAAGTAAAAACTATATAGTGACAAATTATATTCAAATATATTAAAAATTAACAAATAAAACCTAAAGATTCTAAATGTTTATGCTTTATAGTTTTAGGGGTATGGTAAAAATTCCTGCGGGTTTCAGTGAGTTGGACTGCTCTGCTCATTTACTCATGAACTGAATCAGTTGTATGGCTTTCGTTTTATGGCCATCCTGGCTCTGATTCTTGAATGTAAACATTCTGATGCATTTGTACAAAAGCCGGTTAAAAGCCAGATTGGCTCAACTGCTTTTGTGGTCTGTAGTCTGTCTTAGTTGGATGCAGTCAAATATCAGCTGTCTCTGTTGGCAACCAATGCCCTTTGTGCATTGTCACACCCATGAGTCAACTTGACTCATTATTTAAAACCATTGTTTATAATATGAAGAAACCCTTTATAGAAAATGACTTCCTAAGCTCTCATTTTAATCACATTGTGCCCTTGTGTTCCCACACAATTTACATTCTCGGATATTTGTCATAGCCACTTTCCTGAAGAGTTTTTAATAATCTTAGCGCAGTCCATTACCAAAGCCCACCCCCTATGACTGAATGGAAACTCTAAAAATCCCTGCCGGGTAGTGCTGCTGTTTTCTGCGGGCTTTCCCCTCTGAGCTCAGCAGCTAGTCTGGAACCGCAACACATGCCATTGTGGTGGAGGGTTTTGGTGTGATCTGGTTATGGTCCATAATATTGTAGTAATATCTGACATTATACACGCTTAGTCAGCAAGTTGCACTCCACAAAAACACTAATTTGCAACTTCATTGGGTACATCTGTGATAACACAATTTCATAATTATACTATGCTGATAATAATATAACAGCAACAACACAACACAAAACATTTTAATTTGTCATGGACTTGTTTGGACTTGTCATGGTACTGTAGGAAACGCAGGAGATCTGTTACAATCTTCCAATAAACCAAATACTTCGGAAAATTAATTTATTTTGAAATGGAAAAAAATCATATTGTCCATTTGAAAATAAACTTGCAGAAGAGGACTATATCCAAGTTCGGAGGCTGATTATTATCACATGTTTGCTGAACATGTGGTAATGTCATTTAACTAGCTGGATGCAGCGCCAGACCTGTGGTCCCGACCGAGATGCTTAAGATTTAAAAGCAACTGTGACGCAGCAGAAGCAGCGGCAGCAGCAGCTTCCAAAGTAAAATCTCTGACAAGAAACAACCTCCACATAGTTTTTCAGCGCATGTAAAGACAACGTGGAAACAAAACCTGGTGTTAAAAGGCAGAATGTTCCTTTATGTTGGCGGCATGTTCCCTGCCAAAAGTTGCGCTTCGCGATCCCTGCAGTGCTGTATGATAAAGCAGGATTCTCAATGCTCCTCTTAATATTGCATTGCAGGTTAGGATTGTTGGACAAATAAGAAAAAGGTGACGGCAAATTGGATAACAAGTTTATTGATTCCACTGGTGTCTCCAGCTGCCGCAGTTTAAAATAGTCAGTAAAGTAATGGTTTTTGAACCTCTGGACATGACACTTCCTGAATTAAACGTCATGTTTTATCAATTTCATTTACAAGTAGGATAATAATATGATAACATGTACTAATTTTACTGTTATAAAATACTATTTACTTGGCTTGAACGAACAGTTTTCTTTTAGGGGAGGTTCTTTGCTTATGTGGCGCAAATCTAATTTGTGCTATTTCCAGATTAAAGGGGAAATTTCTGGGTTACAAAGAAACGGGGAGGGAGGGGGACTGCAAGCTATGCAGAAAGGCTCCGACCTACCTCCGCTTTTATTTTGAAAGGATGGTGTGTCCGTGAGCCTGTCTGTGCCTTGGTTTAGGCTACGCTGCAAGCAGCTGCAGGCCAGTGTGTTGCGCACTTGGCGGCACACACAGACAGAGAGCTCTGCGGCTGCCTGAATGGACGGAGTCACTAATGGACTTCTTTTGTTGATTGTTATACGCGGTGTTATGACTGGATTCATATCGGACCGGCCTTTCCTCTGATTTACAGAGGGATCATTACAGCGTGCAACTTCTGTGCGGACTTTACGCATCCCGGGTACCGGGGCAACAAAGAACTCAAGGTGAGTGCGAACCGACATGTATGTGTTTGCCTTTATAATAGATTTTCATATATATTTTTTGCCACACCTTATTGTTGGAAACGTGGATGTTGGAGAGTGTTTGTGGTCCTGCGTGGAGCTGTGGCTGCAGCTGGTAGCCTTCAAATTGTCCGGCAGTACTTTCACTTTCGTCAGGTGCGTACTTATTTCTCAGGCGGCTCCTTTATACAGTGACGATGTGGACCTGCTGATGAGGTCTTATGCAAGCTGCCCGGACAGCTGTCATTTATCATGAGCCATAAGCATGTCCTATTGATCCCAGAGACCTTGCGAGTACAGATCCGGATTTCAACACTTGATTAAATGAAGTGTGTGAGTGAAAGTGTGAGAAAAGTTCAGGTTACAGAATTGAGAAGCCGGCGGACAAGACTAGACTGTATAAAGTCACAGAAAACAGTAGAACATGAGGAAGCAGCACATTGCAACGTGTTGTAATGAAATATTTCCCTTTAAAAGAGCAGACAGGGTAATTGTTTCCAAAAATGGACATTGCCTTTGAAGTTTTTGCAGCCACACGCTGTTCACTCCTTTCCAAGTCTCAGTTAAATGGGCATTATTGTGCAGTATGTGCAGACAATTCTGCTTTATTTGACAATTACACAGCCTTTATTGTACTGTGGCATTCAAATGCATTCAGTCAACATTTGTTGTAAGATAACAACTTGTCTTAACCTGAAATTAAACCATTTCACTTCACCAGCTTTCTATAGGCATCTGACCATAACGAGGTATTTGTCAGTGTCTTTTTGGAATAGTGAGCTAAAGGCTGATAGGAATTTTAGAATCAAAGAGATGGTTGACAGAAGGCCAAGGGGAAATAGGAGGGAGTTTTGTTGAGTCACCAGTGCCAGTATGTGCATTCACTTGTGTTTCTATCCAATGACCTCCAAGTCGTTACACATTCACTACCAGGGGACCAGAAAGGACCATGTTGGACTTTCCCTGTTGGTCCTGCTTTAACTCATGCCTTAACTCGTGCCTGTATGTGTGATGGTATTTTGACCCAGTTTAATGACATCACAGCGTGTTGGTTAGTTGGGATCTAGAAATCAAGGTGAAGTTTAGACACGTAATGTTTGTTGATGGATTAGGTCGAGATTAGAGTGAGTAAATAAAGTAGGAAAGCATGGGGAAAATAAATCAGTGTCATACAGGAGAGGGAGGAATTCATATGCTGTAATTTTCAGAGTGCACCCTGTCAGCAGCTTAGAGATACAGCTTTTCTGCATCATTGCCTGTGCAGATGTGAAAAGTTCGATGATGGAGCAAACCTGTTGTAACCTGTGTTTTTTTTTTTTTGTGTACTGGGCATCAACTGGTAAACAGCATTTGACTGAATTCTTTGCCCTAAATTGTTATGTGTTTAATTTTGATCAGTTTCAAGAGAGCTGTGTCAATATAACAAATCAATTCATGTCAAATATCTACAAACTCTTTATCTGATGTTTATCTGACATGAATGGCTTACAGAGCTTCATAGTCAGCTCTAGTAACAGTGGGGAGCAGTATTATTGTTGCAGTGCACTCTAAAAAACTAATGTATTGGCTAAAAAATAACCCCCCCAACAATTTGCATCAAGCTTGTTGAGTTATGACAATGTCTGGTAAAATTAAGTGGAAGAAACAAACTACATTCTGCTACAAATACATGCATTTTTATTTACCATCCACTTAATTACTGTTATTATAAACAAATATTTTAAATTTGACTACTCATAAATATTACGTGGCAAATGAAAAGCCCTCTTCTAGTTTAGTAAATTTTTCATAGGGCACCTTTATCCAGCTGTTCACTAGAACAATTGGTTATAAGAACGCAATTATAGAATTACTTTGTAAAGCAAATTATTCTCACCTTGAAATTTTTTTCCCCTCTCTTTGCCATGTACAGCAAGTCCTGTAACACACAGTCTCTACTTATTTTGTGTGAAGTGGATGGAGGAAGGGTCCTAAAATCCTGAACTCAGGGCAGAACAAAATTGAATGAATGAACAAAGTCCATTTTATTAAGTTACCACAACCTAAAGTTTATTTTACATCGTAAATGCATAAATGTGAGTGTAAATGACACGCAAAAAAAGTTGCTGCAATTACCAATATTTTTCAAATTAAAATGTAAATTTAAATTAGTAAATTCCTATTTTTATCTTGGAAACACATATTTAATTAAGTTGTGGATACAGGTCCCCCAAATTACTTTTTACAGTGTGT
This sequence comes from Channa argus, assembly GCF_033026475.1. Classification (NCBI taxonomy): domain Eukaryota; kingdom Metazoa; phylum Chordata; class Actinopteri; order Anabantiformes; family Channidae; genus Channa; species Channa argus. The sequence continues at coordinate 23,441,529 of NC_090200.1, forward strand.
TACAGTCTGTGATAACACACTAGTAAGAATTTGGCAAATCCTCACAATCTGGTAAAAAAAACAAACCCACATTTATTTCATTTTTCATACAACTCTATCCTCTTAGAACCAGGCATCCACATGCGTGTACATCACATTTTGGGTTATATTTCCATAGTAGTTAATTCTACTTAACTGAGACCTCTTGGCCACGCATATGGACACTTAAACAAATTAGAGCTTGGGTCTTAAGCTTGGGAGAGGTGATCTATGAACAGACCACCTCTCCTGCTGCCCCATAAATGCCAAATGTTACTTTCTGTATTGACGTCAATTCATTGCTAGTTGTTTGTGTGGTTAATCTTTATGCACAGGAATTAAACAACAAAAACTTTGTGAATGTTTGACTTGATCTTGCTGCCTGCATGTGATCACAAATGTTCCCTTGTTGCAGATTCAATTTGGTTTCGCCCATCTCTGCAACAGGGTGTAATTACAACCTACACACTCTTCTGTCCATTTTTGCAGACATTTCGGTTTGGGTATTTGTCAATGTCTGCAGCAACAGGTTGGCATCCTGCCACAGCAGCTTCACCGCTTGTGGCACTTACATCCCGTCAGGAAGTCATAGAGATATAGTCAGCTGGCTATACTCACTGAGGGGCCAACTACAGATGTGGAGCGCTGGAATGAATTTGGCAAACGCCAGTGAATAGTGAGGGGGAGACGAAAAAGTTAGGGAGGGAAGAGAGAGAGAAAACAGGGGCGGAAGAGATGACTCAGTTCAAACAGTTTATTTTCTGCTAAGATAAATCTTAAGTAAACCTTTAAGCATGTTTAATTGATTTAGTCTTTTAACTGATTCATGAGAAATATTATTAAAGCATGTTATGTTATGTTGGAACATATTGTATTGTTTAAGTGAGTATGACAAATATATGACATTCATCTGTGATTATACGGCTTATTTCCTGTGCTTTACACCAAAACATCACTAGCATTCCTGAGCTTTGCCAAAGATTACTAAAGATTAGACCTTTTATTGACAAGACACAGAAAGCTGGGAGTGCTGTGCTGCTTGGATAGTCTACCTCTGCTTTTCCTGAGGTGTCTAACAAATGTAAGAAACATCTCTAAATATAAAGTGCAATCTAGTACAGCCAAAAGACTCAAATACTTTCATTCAACAGCTGTCATGAATTTAATGAACTTGGTTGTTTGTGTAATCTGTTTTATGCCGCTTGCTGAGAAGTCGCTTTGAGAACTAGAGCTAATAAAATTTGCTTCAAATTCGTTCGAAGCTGTGACATTTTCTGTGTGCCTGATGTGAGAAGGTAAAGAAATTGTGTCTGTTCTTTATATGTCAAGGGAGGTGGCATGAGGGTAAGATGTGTCAGTGATTCCTGGTGGTTAAGTCCATGTTTGATGTGAAGAGTATTTTTAGAATCAACTACAAATTCATACGCTGTATACATTAAGGAGCTAACTTTCTTCATGAACTCATCTTAATCTGATAAATGCTGCAGCTGAGCCACTTTAATGTTCATGTATTTTTTTGGCAAAAACAGTAATGTTCCTGTACCAAGTATTTAAAATCCTGCCTTTAGCTTTATTGTTTTATATTTTTGTACAACGTTAAATAAAATTGGCATAATGTGTCAGTCTTAACTATTGGATGGATCATCAAATTTAGATGTTTGCAGAACCCAGAGGATGAACTTTACTGACTTTTTAATCCAGTCTCACTGGCAGGTCAGATTTTTTAACTTATCCAATCTACACAAAAATTTGGACTCATATTCATATCTCCCTCAGGGGATATCTAATAACTTTGGATGTCCCCTGAACAAATGTTAAGTCTGTTCAACAAAAAATAACATATCAAAGAAAAACCTATTTTATACAACCAGTTGCAAGTGTTGTAAAAAGAAATGACTTAAAGCACAATATTTATTAGTGTCTTTGACCACATTTACAGCCCTGAGTCATTGGAGTTTGATGCGATGAAACTGTGCACATCTATGCTCAGCATTGTTTCCTTGTTGTCCTTCGGAAAAAAATGCTCATTCTCAAGCTGCTTTGGGACTGTGAGTAAATACCATTTTTGAAAATCCAAGCACATATGCTGAATTTCCTTGAGGTCTGGTCTCAGACTTTGCACTCTAGAGCATTAACACTGTTAAAAGGTTGTGTGTATAACTTTAGCTTCATCTTTGTCGCTTTTCTTTTGCTGCTGACCAAATCCCCTCCCATTTGTCAGTGTATTGTATTAAGAGCCAGAGCTGTAATTGAGCTGAAACTAAATTGAAAGTTGGTGGCCATTACTCATTGTAAATACTGATTACACTGTTGGCCATTTCTCATTCAAATCAGTTTTGTGTCAAGTGGCCATGCTTCGTGTGTGTCTGAGTTATAACAAAACACGTAATAGAGCAAGGCAGTGAAATCTTTTTAGGAGCACTGTAATTCATTGCCGGTGTTGTAATTCAAAACATCCCACAAACAAATACACTGTGTGTCAACATAATTACATTATTTTGGTGTTTAGCAGCAGCAGATGTCAGCTATAAAACAAAGGCTGTTGGTCACTTCATCCAAAAACAGATGGAGAAACTCAGTGATTTTGGAATTACAGTCATGATACTGTTGCTGGTATTATATGTCTAACAGAAGGGAACAGTGCATCCTAGTTTTCTGTCAATAAAAAGGACCAGCCATTGCATTCATTTCTTGAACTTGTTAGGTTTCATTTTCAGTAAAAGGCAATGGAGTTTTTCAGGATTGCTATGAGTCAAGCTGTTGATTGCGCAACGTTCCTTTTGCTCTCTGTTATTATTATTATTATTTTTATTTATGGTGCATTGCATGTTGCTAAATTCTGATCTGTAGTACAGATACAACATTAGTTGGAGGGATGATTATTTATTTTTAAACTTAAAACCTTTCCCTGTTCTTTCAGAAATCATTCATTAAAGGAAGATTTCTTTGTTTGATTTTGCTGAGATGTGCGTTTCTTTATTCGCCGTTTGATTTATAGTGAATCATGCATTCAAGTCGTTAACTTAGTAATCAGACTAAAAACAAACTAGGGTTTGATTGATAAAAGTAAGAAACAATACTGACTGTTTGCTGCTAACAGATTATTCACCATAGTCCTTTAAAGATAGATAGATAGATAGATAAATAGATAGATATAGATAAGTTAGGATTCCACCTGCATTCATGAATGTATGTCTCTACAAAACGCCATGGAAATCCACTCTAATAAATGTTTACTTATACTGTATCTGTCCAGACAGAAAGTGTGGGCTGACTGATCAAATGACTAACGTTACCATCCCTAGAGCCAACCTCTCAGCATGGCTAAAAATTTTGCATTTTGCCATCTATATTTTAGGTAACATGTATTTTGTCAACTAAATAAGTGAATCATTGGATCATTTTAATTTGATGTTTGTACCCAGCCTTGATATGTAACAGAGCTGACAGTTCTTGTCTCTATCTGTGTGATTGCATGCTTTTGTGTTTTTTTTTTTGTGTCTCCCTAACTGATTTTATCTCTTGTTTTCAGACTTTCTGCAGCAGAGAGCAACAGAAGAACAAGAGCAATAAGGACCAAGATCTGTTGCTTCAGAAATGCTCAGTACAAAGAAGACCTGTTGCTGAACACGTTCACTGAAGAGGTGCAGACACCAGCGTTGAAGCATTGTGTGTGTGTGTGTTTTTTTGTTTGTGCACACACGGTGCTGACGACCTAAACCTTACAGCATGGTTCAACTCTCCACCTCAGCCTGCCTCCTGGGAGCCCTTTTGGGTAAGAGACGTGCGTGTGTGTGCGCCCACTGGGTCATGCTTCTATTTTTAGTCCTGAGCTAGTATATGTGGGTTGACTGTGTATATGTGCAGATTGTGATATGATGATTGTGTGATATAAAAAATGGGTGCTTTTCTCTGCCTTATTTTAAATTTTTTATCAAGGCCATGCTTGTTGTAATTGTAGCCAAACTTGTGCAGAAGTGAACGCTGCAGTTTAGGAGTCAAGTATGACCATCTAGTCATATTTTGTGCTATTTTGGTAACTTCAGTCAGTAAGGCTGTAACCAGCTAGCTTTGGATAGAATCACCCAAACTTCACTATTGTTCACATTTCAAGCATTAGTCAACCAGTGCACGTAATCAGTTTAAAATTACAGTCTATACAAAGAAAGACAATTTTGTCTTTACCAGCAAATGTGCTAATTATATTAGCTTGGTTTCATATTAGATGGCTTTGAAATGTCTTGTTTTATCTTACTTACAGAATTACAACAGTTAATTGCAACCCAAGACAAAACAAACCATGTCAGTTATCTGGTATAATGACAATAAAGTAGCCATTATTCTCACCATTTACGAGCCTTCTTTGAAAATTCATTTTTGTAAATATGCTTTGCCTATTTTTGAAGCTGTGAAAGTCAATCCACTGACATTTGCTGTGTCTGCTGTCCTAGATGATACTGCTTCCTTTAGAGCAGCGGTCTTCCACCCCACTTTGATACCTTTAGTATTTATTTCCAACTCAGGCAGTTATTTGTATCAATCAAAGGGCAATTTCTTTATTGATGTAAAATATATTTTGTAAATTTCCATGGGGAAGTTAGTTGGAATTAGTTGGACAGCTGCACTCATATGGTGGAGCTTCTACAGGTTTTTACAGGGTTTCAGCAGCTGTGCAGTGACCAGAGTTATTTAATGGACTCAAACAGAGCGACCAACATTCTCAAGTGTGAGTGTTGCCAATACTGTGATAATAAAGGAGCCCAATAGTTCAGGTTCGGCAGGGTGCCAGCTGGAGGCAGAGCTCAGCTGCAGTGGTTTCTGACCCAGTTTAACCCCCCATAAACTCTGGACATGGAAATGGCCAACTGAAGCATTAATAGAGATTTTTGGGTTCCTCCCACAGTCTAAAGCTGTGAATGTCAGGTGATGGCGAAACGTCCGTATTTGTGTCTTATCACTGTGACACACTGATGGTCTGTCCAAAGTTTCCCTGCCTCTTTGTTAATGCAGGCTATGAAAGGATCCAGCTGCACAGAAACCCGTAGTGGATTCTAAGTGAAAGTGGGAAACTGGGGGAATTTAAGTAAATGTTGTGATGTCAGATTGTTGTAGAGAGACACTCTTAGACTGTGTGTTGTAGCATTGTAGAGTTATTAATGTTTGGTTCAACAAGTCAATTCAGCTGTACAGAATGACTTGTACATTCAGAATGACTTGGAACATGTAATCTGTTAGACATTATCTACTGGGAAAAATGGTTTTTGTAAGCCACATGGTAAAATTTGAGCACTTTAGTGTAAATTAGAAGCTACTCAAGAAAAATAAAATTTTGTTTAAAATAATTTCACATTTTGCATATTGGGCACATTTAAAGAAAATAAAGGTTTAGAACTATGCTCATATGATGCATATTGGACACTCAATATGCCACTGCAAGCAAAAGTGTGTTTTTGTTGTCATGTTGTTTTTGTACAGTATATTGTTTGTATTGTTTTTCTGTGTCACCTTCCTGAAAGTAATTACATGCAGAAAAATGCCTAATGCCACATTTATCATGTGCTGGGGTTACATTATGTGTTATGAGAAGACCAAAAAGGTTAAACCATGTGGCACAGTATGTTTGTTCAGTATAAATGTTTACACTCCAAAGCCACATGTATGGAAACTGTATTCTTAAGGATTGTTAAGCACATTACAGCAATTAAAATATTGTTAACCCACTTCCTTTCGTTTTTGTGGGTTTTTTTATGTTAGAATTTTTAAAAAAAGGTCTTTTACTCTTATCCTTGACTCAAGTCCCATGAAGCTCACCAAACAGTAAGTCAACTGACTGTTTCTGGAAATCTGGAGAGAATGTGAGGAATGTAGAAACTGATGACACATCAGTGGATGATGCTGTTTATGAGCTGTTTTTCTCCAAGTACACAAAGCTTACTGGGACAGTTAGCATATTCTCTCTTCTTTTTAAACGTTTTGCACTGTAATGTTTATTCACTGTGACAACTTGGAATGACGGGAGGATTATTTTAAATCCTCTCCAGCATGTATTTGTTCAATTCAGTAATTGAGCTAATACAGACAGCTTTTCTTTTTGAGGATATCTTTGGAATTGAAACTCTACAGCTCTGCTAATACACTTGCTTTTGTGGCTGGTTGTCAAAATACCTTCTGTCACTAACTGCGTTGTGTAGTAATATTAGTGCTGATTTCAGGGGCTTTACCTGGATTATTCATGGTTGCTAATAATTTAGCATGACAAAATATTAAAGGGAAATCAACCATAAAAACATGTTTCATCCTTTCACTCAGCCCTAATCTGGATCTGTAAGTGTGCTGTAGAGTCTCAGAATGTGTGGCAAAAGTCACTTGAGTGAGTCAAGAAGTGCCAGAAAGCTGGGCTGCTGAAACAGACCATGAACTACAGTCCGGTGGGTTGCGGTCAGAGGGCACAAACTACCACTGTCACCACAGCCTACAGAGCTGCACACATATCCTCCTGAGTAAGGGAAAGCACAAGACGATAGCCAGGTCTAAAGCTATTTTTAAATGGAACTTTACAGACACAGAAAACTGCTGAGGTCGTGTTTGTTGTTTGGTCTCTGAATGTGCAAATGTTTCCACTTTGTGACTTCAGAGAAAAGTTGTAAAAGAATTGTTCATCTTAGGCTACTGACAGGGGTTGACGAGGTTTCAGACATGTGAAACTGGAGATGCAAATGGACTTAGGGGAGTTTTTGACAGTCTTTAGATATAACATTTTTACATGTGGTACAAGGTGATACAGGTTGGTTCTAAGGAAGGAGATACGCATCCACTACTTTGGTAATAAAACTAAAATAACAAGTGCAGGCAGACATTATTGGTATATTAGTTGTAAACATAATGCTGCATTTTATTGTATGTAGGGAGAATTACAAAGAGTTGTAAAGTGTTTTATTTTATCTGGTAATTCTTCACATTCAACTCTTATGCAACCTGGACTTAAACTTTTCTGTAACTCAAACAACACACCCTCACCACCCTGTTCTGTTTTTTCATCTGAATTCCTGCATAGTCTTGTCCTGTAATAAATGACAGACTTTCCATGAGTAGAAGTTATTCTGGTCCAGAAAGCAAGCCAAACGAGTGGTACTGCATGAGGTACATTAGCCAGCTTGGTGATAGTCATTACAGTTAATGGAGGCCAATAACTGCAGGCTACCACTCACTATCTTATTGTTAGTGCTGTGTTTCTATGGGCAACACTATGAAAAACCTGTTTGACAATTGAATCAAACATTCTTTGAAAAGGTTTCACTGAATCGAGTCCAACACTGACAAAAAAATGCAAATAATCCTTGGTTTTTACACTACAAACAAATCCATTCAGTTTCACACACAAACACACACACATGCACACACAACAGGCATCAGTATTTGTACAAGCATGTACTGACATGCAGGTTCAGATACAGAAACACATTTTATGACACATCCAAACTCTGAATCCCTTACCTGCTGCAGTTCAGTTTACTGCTACAGTAACTAAACTACAAACTGACACAGTGTGCCAGTAAATTTTGTTCCACTGCTCAGTCAAAGAATAATTTTCCTTTCAACTGTAATTTACTATGACTAATAACTTTAAATACTCATACTGCTCAGCGCACACACACACACACACACACACACACACACACACACACACACACACACACACACACACACACACACACACCACACACAAACACGTGTCTTCCTCAGGTGTGAGGATGTGAATTCCTTATATTCCCTAAATTACAATCCCTACATTTCCTAGACCTTCCTAGACAAAATTCCAAATCCTAAAACTAAGTCTTAACCTACATACAGCTTTGACAAAATCGTTTATTGAGAAAAATTGTTTCCTGGTACCCTGGAAACACAACGAAAATACTTTTTTCTAACCCTATAGTTAATTAAAAAGCTCCCTTAATGGCTTTTTGGCACCTTCGGAGACACAGAGGAGCATCTAACTCCCACACACCCCATATTATCTTTCACCTTTCTAGTTATCCCGAGATAAGATTTACTGTTCAGTCTGTAACTTATTTAAGTTCTCCTCCCCAGGTGACACACAATCACCAGCAACATACCAGCATCAACTTGTCCATGTCAGTTTTTTCCTTTCACCTTTTTTCTTCTTTACATGCTGACTTCCACCATCACAATTTGTATGTAAGTGTTCATATGACCATAAACACCTTTCACACCAATGTAGCTTGAAGGTTGCAAGTGTATTAATATTATGCTTATGTACATGCAAAGATGACTTGGAGATGGGGTGAGAGAGGGGTGGGGGTGAGGGGTGTTTGTTGGTTCACTTGTATAAGCCGTGATTGACCAAATGTGTGTGTTACCAAAAAAATACACACAGTGTTGGTTATTTGTTGAACATGACAATAGTTTAACTTTTGGTTAAATGAAAAAATAATGTTCACAGTGTGGTAGCTTGAATATCTACTCTAGAGCTCAGGGTAAGTCACTCTTCTCTAGTTGTACTCAAGGTTTCATAGTAACTTGTCTTGTCAGAAGGCACGAACTTCCTGGAAGAAGTGATGCTATCACCTATAAAGCATGATGCACTGCATTTAATGGGCTTTTGTGCCAAAGTTGCAACAGGATCCTCAGAATTTAATTAACCATTTTCATAAAAAACAAAGCTAAGAAAAGACTGTGGCAAGTACGCAGTGGAGAGGTTAGCTGCATTTCCATCAGTTCATGTTTCTGCTCACTGATAACATTATATTTTTTACAAAATAAAAGCACTCCAACAACACTATGTGAATTTTCATCAAGGGGAGAATCATTGAATCAGTGTAACCACCTTCTAATATAGAATAAATAAATGTGATAAATGTAATATTGCCAAATTGCCATACAGGCATCTTACTGAGCTTTAATAAACCATACTATTTGTGGCTATTTTTATATCACTCCTGATCCTGGAACCACTGCTAGGACTTTTTAGTTGTAGTTAACATTATACTCTTTATAGGAGATTAGATAACACTTTATTGATCCCCAAGAGGAAAATGTGCACCAAAGTCGTAGTGTGAGCAGCATGTTAGCAGAGCAGCAGCAGCAACTCTGGTACTCTGGTCTAGTCACTGAGTCGCCTGCAGTTTTAAATGTACCCATAGTCCAATGCCCAGTCACTATGTGTTACATGTGTTACATGTGTACATTTTAGAAAAACAGAGTTAAAATATGTTTTGGGTCCTATTTACCGGCATGTAGCTTGAGTAACATTTCACTAGCTATGTAGACAGCCTCCACTGATTAAAATAGAAGCATAACTGTTTATCAGGTGTGCATGAAATGGAATGAAAAAAAAAACAAATGTGTAAGATCTCTGTGACACCACAACAATACTCATTAATATATTGTGAGTTATGTTTTTTTTTATCCTTTTGGCTTACCCAGTGAGTTCAGGGTCGCTACAGTGAATCATTGTTTGCATGTTGATTTGGCACAGTCTTTATGCCAGATGCCCTTCCTGACACAACCCTCCCCAATTTCTACCAGGCTTGGACTGGCACTGCACAGCTGGGGAGGGGACAGAGCTTTTAGGGGTCCAGTGTTTTGCCCAGAGACACTTTGACATATAGCTAGGACTGGGGATTAAGCCACTGACCCTGTGGTCTCTGGACGACTGCCTTACCAACTGAGCTACAGGCCCCCCAATAATTGTGAGTTATCTGTGTGAGGTTAATCATATGCTCTGTTGTTCCTCTCTCCGTTTCTGAAGGCCTGTCTCTGTTAGCTCCTGTACTAATGGCCCTGACGCCAGCCAGCATGTGCACACCCTTGAGGACACTCAGTGACAGCCTCAGCCACCGGCGACGGTACATGGTGAGAGGCTTGTTTGCATTTTGTCTATGAAGCAGAAGAAAGTTGTTTGTAGTCTTAATGTAGCCCAGCATGGGAAGTCAGAGCAGTGGGAGTGAATGAGCAGGACATCCCCAACCCTCAACAACAAACAGGAAATTATTGTTTATTAATATAGATGTATAGCATACACTTCCATTAGGTCAGGTCTTTGAGATACGTTTCAAAAAGCTCCATATTTAGGACAAGCTACCCATAATGCAATTTAGTGCCTTGAAAAACACATGGGTTGATAACATCTACAATATGTGAAGGAATTAAATAAACACTTACTACAGACTAAATAGTCCATACTTAAATTGCACTTTAATTACTTTATCGGTACCCAAAGAACTTTGCAATGTTTCTTCTCATTTACACACACACACAAACACACACACAGTGATGATGACAGCTGCCGTGCAAGGGGTCGATCCTGACACTTTGATATATGGACAGGAGGTGCTAGCAATCATACCGACTTCGATCTTTTAGCCTCCCCAAAACAAATGACTTGTGCATCTGAAAATGTTTATCTCACTACAGCACCACATGGGGAAATGACTTGCAGCATTTTTTAACATTTAAGATTAGTGTGATGTTGAAAGATATTGTATCTAATTTCTACAGCTCTAAAATTAAAATGTAACATCTAGTTTGACACATGAAATAAATTTTCCTAATTTATCCCCTCTGTATTTTTCTTTGCACAGAAGCACAACTTTCCCATAAATTACACCATCAAGGTTCATCAAAAGGAACTCTTTAAACTGAAAAACATCAGCAGAATGGTAAAAAATTTACACTTTACATTTTTAGAGTAATGCTTGATTTATCTAGTCCTTTAAGAATTGCAGTTTAGACGCTGTATATACAGTGCTGCACTGTAATATAAGTTTCTGTGTCTACAATTAAATATTTGTAATGCTTTGCTTCCTCTCTATTCTACCTTCTCTTCTCATCAGAAGTTGCGGGTGGAGGGGTTGGAAGACTTTATTCTCCAGAGATTGTGGTTCCAGGTCAACCAAGGCGTGTTAAAAAAGGTAGGAATATATAGCTCATTTATATAAAAATGAGATTCATCAAATCTTTTCCAAAAAGTTCATTCATAATAAAAAATAATTAAATGCTGCTATTAGCTGAGCTAGTGTCAGGATTACAAGACAGTCCAAACTATCCTTGAATGAAATCTGACACAGTCACAGAGAAACACACTGTATATTCATTTGGGTCTTAAATGCCTTGATGGATGCTTCTGCACAAAAGGTGACATACTGACATTTGCCCTGTCGAGTTATTAGATCCTGCTACTTCGAGCAAATTTATGGAGCTGATATTGTGCGTGTCATTGGGAGCCATTTCTGTAGATAAAACATCTGTTAACATTCGAAAATGAAAGTGGATGTTAGATTACAGTATACCTGATTTTAGAAAACAAAAAAATAGTAGTTAAAGCATATTTGCAGTATCTTCACTATCTACCTTTGGTTAATTAAAAAATTCTCAAATGTATCCTGTATACAGAATAGTGAAACTGCACTCATTAGTGGCTGGCCTGTTGTTATTTGACCCCTGAGAGAGCTGTAAGCAGAGCTAACCTGAAACTGTTGGAGCAGACAGGTTGGGAAGGTGGGGTCCTGCAGTCTGTTGATCCCAAAACCTCAAGGCTTGAACTGCTGTAATCCGTAGATTTAAGTGATTGCACCAACCAAACTGACTTTGTTTAATGTTGATTTCTTTAATGTTTGTTGCTCTGTTGAATTTTCTCTGCCTCCTCTTCCAAACACCCACTCTTTTCCTTTTTCAGCACTTACGGTAAATGTTCATTCACACGTCAGCAACTGCAAAGACATACACATGTGAAAAAGTTCAACACCCTTAAACCACACTGAATACACAATTAATATACGTGAATTGCACAAGTCCTCAGTCTGCTGCATCACAACAGTCAAGCTGTAAGTTTAAAAGATTCACTGACCACAAATAATCATTACAAAAGAGCATTTCATCACATTCATTGTTGGATTGACCTGGAAATCCAGAAGTTTCAAAAACAAATTTAATTTATTCTTTCCCATATATTTGTTTTATATATGAACATTTTGAAAAGAAGCTTTACAGAAGATCCATCTTTCATTTGACTGACAAGGACTTAGTTACATAACTATATTAGTCTGCAGTGGGAAGCAATGCATATCTTTCCCCTACTGGGCTTTGCAAAATGAAAGTGTGTCCCTGAATGCTTTTGATTTTAGGATGTTTTCCTTTGTGTCTGATAGCCTGGCTGTTTCCCTGCCTTGAGGGGAAACAGCTCATATGAGACTGTTGGGGGCGTTAGTGGCTCCAGCTGGTAGGGCCTCCTGTACCTTCGTCCATCAGTTCAGCTTTAATATAATAGGTTAAACGAGGAGGGAACAATTTCAACTAATAACAGTTCAAAACAACAAATAAAACATCCTCCATGTCGCATAAGTGGTTAATTGCACGTCAGACCTTCCACCTCTCATGTTTGAGGTCAGTACTGATCCTTGAATTTCTTCCCACAAACACACCCTAAAAACTGAAATAAAACTTTGACAATGACAATTACAGACAAGTAGACACTTGACTGTGTGCGTGTAGTGAAAAAAAAAGTCTCTTTCAGTAATGGTGTTTATATCAGTAACCATAATCACATTACTAATGAAATTTAAGGTAGCTGTTGCTCATTTAGTTGAGCACAATTAACTTCCAAGTGGCAGCACCTTGAATATACCAGTTGTAATCAACAATTTTACCATAGACATGAATAAATGATGCATGTACAGTGAATTTCAGTCCTTGTATTTAATCGATCGAAGTCTTTAATGTTGACAAATTATAATTTTAGATCCTCCGAGTTATGCCAGAGAGACATCCTTCAAGACCATACACCACTGAGTTGGAAAAACGCTTCAGAGATGTTGAGGGAGTGTTTGTACAGTCACACCATGCTGAGGTAAGAGAGCTCATGTATCTGCATCACAGTAGTATTCAGTTCTACTTCAGGGTATTTAGCAATTAAAATTCTCCCAGGCTGCAGGGTCACAGGTAATTTGGCATGTCACACTGAGTCGATCTATGGATACCTAGCAGGTATTTTTCGAAAGGAAACGGGGTTAGGACCCCTGCCCTGTAAAAAGCTGATACTGGAAAATCAACAGATCTTGTTGTGGAAGAGAAAGCTCTTCATATAGATGACTTATGGTGTCATGTGGTGAAAACCAGGAATCCTTGAAGCTTCAGAAATGACCACCCCACTTTCAACCAGGAACAACATGACCTTAGGAATGTAGAACGATAAAGACCATGTTCCAGGCAAGAAAAACTATTTAAATAAGAAATTAAAAACTGCAACCTTGCACTACTCAGAATAAGTGAGACAAAGTGGAAACAAGCAGAACATAAAAGACTGATTAATGGAGTGTCACACTGAGTGTATTTAATTTTATAATTAAAAGGGGAGGTTTTCAAGGTGAAAGAGGGTTTATTCACAAAAAAGGCAAACAACTGTAAATCACCCCATGAGGAGGGCAGGAAAACACACGTAGTAATAACTAAACAAAGTAAAACAGAACATGAACTCAAACACACTCAGAGTGGGAAAATTAACTAAATTATAACTGTGCCTGGGAAGCAAAGGAACTAACTAAGTAACTAAGGGGAAGCAAACGGAAAAACAAACTAAGCATAAAATGCCGACTGACAGAAGGGGACAAATAAATAACCAAGCAAGCAGGGATTACAAAGAACAAAACCAAAACACTTAAACAGAATGAAGCAAACAGGAAACCAAACCTCAGACCAAAATGTAAGGGGAGATAGTGCAAACTTGGGGATCAGGCTGAGCACTGGGGAAGAACATTTTCAATTTTGGGTGTAGTGTCAAAAAACAATGAAAGGGAAGAATATTTACTAAAGCCTAATATTTTGTATGGGTTTCAGGAAGAAACAATTACCCTTATTACCCCAATTACCGTTGAAGGTTGTCATCGTCAGACAATCACTAGAGTGGATTATGTCAACTTTGTCGATTATGAAAAAGTCTTTGAACAAGGCACTGTGTGACAGACAGTATGATACTTTAATCCATAACCAGTTTCTTTTTTTTTTGATGGAGGATGGCAGCAGTATGTGTATTCTCTCTTTGTGTTGGTACAGATTATTTTAGGAGACAAGTTGAGTTGATGGGTATGCTTCAGTGAGGTTAGTTACACTTTGTCCTCCCAGCTTTGGCTTCTGCAGACAATTCTTTGCACTGATCTGAATCTCCAACTCACCTCCAGGGGCACATTCAGGCCAAATGTTAATAACTTAAGATAATAACTGCAGTAAGTTCTAAATCCTAATATGCAAGAGTTAATTTGATGATATTTTGAAACTTACCAACTACAAAATCAGGATCTGTTTAAGATAAACAACTCCACTTCAGTGGAGTTGGCTTCTAAATATTTATGTGTCCATTTTCTTCTGTGTTCAGGTTTTCCAGCAGGAGCCTCCAGAGACAATTCAAGACATTTGGGATCGTTTAACAGAGGAACCTGACAGGGTGCCAGACTCCAGCTGGCGATTTGCTTCTCCAAAATCCCTTCTGGACAACTTGTACCGCACCATGTACTGCCTCTTCAGCGAGTGCTTTCCAAGCAAGGAAGCACAGCAGGACTGTGAGTATAACAGGGGAAGTGTGACTTCTGGTACAGTAAAATGTAGTATAAATGTCCTAGACAGGACAGTATTTTAGGAGTTTTAATATCACAGGGTCCATCAACAACTTGTAGCTCAGTTGGTAAGGCAGTCATCCAGGGACCACAGGGTCAGTGGTTCAACTACCAGTCCCTTTTGGCTATGTGTCAAAGTGTCTTTCGCAAGATACTGAAACCTATGTTTCTCCCTGTGGGTCAAGTGAGCACCTGGCATGGCAGCTGCCGCCTTCAATGTGTGTGTGAATGAGAAGCAACGTTATAATTCGCTTTGGATAAAAGCGCTATATATACAGACCTTTTACCATTTTGAATCAACTAGTGGCCAAGACTCTGAAGCCATGATCTGCCTCATGAAGGGTTAAAAATATAGTGAACATCCATTTTTTTATGTGCACATTGGCCCATCAAATTTAAGATTTTGAAAGAAGAGAACTCAGTTGACAGTCAGGGTGGCAGACATTCATTTCCTTTTTTTCTTAGTGTAGCACACTTGACGAAACACGCAGACAGGATCTTGTGGTTTCTCTCTCTTTACTGCAAAATTACAGACAAACAGTACACTGTTGTTAACATCGTTCTGTCTCGTGTCTCGTCTCAGCGCACAGTGTGTCGGCGCTGCCTGTACACACCCGACCTGAGCATATTTAACACATATTCGTAACAATTATAATAAATGTTTGGCACCAATAATGAAACAGTACTACTACAACTTCAGTCCTTATACCTGACATCTTTACAATTACATGTAATGCAATTTAGATGTTTTTCATTCAAATGTACCGTACAGGGTCCTAATCCCAATGGCCGAGTTAGCTTAACTGCTACCTTGTCATTGCTAACATCTAACTCGTGCCAACGCACACTGAGTGGAAGCAAACGGCCAACTTTCCCACTTTACTCATAACCCTCTGCTTTATATGAAACTTTAATCCTCTATTCAATATCTCGTCAGCTTACCTGCAAAATTACAGACAAACAGTACACTGTTGTTAACATCGTTCTGTCTCGTGTCTCGTCTCAGCGCACAGTGTGTCGGCGCTGCCTGTACACTCCCGACAGAAACGCTCGCTAAAGGGCGTCTCCCTCTTGTGGCGAATATCGGTATCAACACTTATAAAAGCTCAATGTTGTCTGTGTGCAGCAGACTGAAGTGCAGATGTCTCAAAATAAGGTAAACTAGCAAATCAAATGTGCCAAAAGAACAGTGTAGAATATGAACTAAGATAAAATGGGGTTAAATAACAATATATGTGTTTGGGCTCTAACCTGTTTGAATTCACTGCCCTCACACTCTCCCCTCCAAAAATAATGGCATCCTGACATTATGCAATCACCAGTTCATGTAATTAAATCATCAGTACACTTGTTATGCACAGCATATAGATAGGTTAGTCCCAGTAGGAGTCAGAGTTCACAGCGTTCCTGCAAATGCAATGCTGCTCCCAGCCAATCATATGACACATATCTCCTGTTAATGCCATATGTCTGCAGTAGGTGTTAATGTGCACGATAACACTCCACTGCCCCTTCCGCCATGTACACGGGTATCTGCATTACTTCTGAGTAAGGACTTTTAACCTAGTAATAACCTTCCTACAAAAGAATGTCGTACACAAGTTATGATAGGTGACTGCGCTGACATTTTCAACGACAACATTTATATAGTCTTATTATTTAATCTTCTCAAAACTTTCTTACATTCTTGCTTAGCTGTAGCTGGAGTACTTCTTATGAACTGTGAAAAATGTCAACATTTCTCTTTCCAACATTCCAATTGTCTTATTTTCTGACTAGGTCTATTACTTATTACTGAGACATGCTAGGCTCACCTAACCTATGATAAGTCAGAATAACTTTTGCTTTTCTCCTTCTCAAAGGATATCTTTTCTGTCTGACCGGTGATAGGTCAGTGTCTTCTTGGCTACTGGGTGCACATTCAGAGGACTCATTGTCACACTCCATGTTCAGCGTCTCACTGTTCTCATCCGCTGTTCTGTTTTCCTCTTCCTCTGGTGGTTGTTCCCTACTGTCCTCGGGAGTCAAATCCTCTGTTGCTACTACTGTGGTGTGTGGATAGAACTCAGGTGCTTCTGCTCTCAAATAACCTTTGACCCCTTCGTCACTTCTTGCTTGTGTTCTGACGATGGCTCTCCAGTCATCCTCCTCATCAGAGCTCTTTTCCTGTTCCCTATGTCTCTGTTTGTTGACTTTCACTCTTTCACTCACTTTTCTCAGTTCACCAGGTGACTTCACTTCTTCAACTGGGAGAAAGTCACATGGTAGCAGAAGGTTCCGGTGAATGACCCTAGTGCGTCCCTTCCCATTTTCAGGCTTAAGCTCATACACTGGGCTATCCTGGTGTTTCCTCTGTATTACGACATACACTTGATCTTCCCAGAATGACCTGAGTTTTCCCGGACCGCCCTTCTCGTTTAAATTTCTGATCAACACCCTGCACCCAGGATACAACTCTGCACCATAGGCCTTTTTGTCATAGAGGACTTTTCTTCTTACTCCCTCTTTGCAGGCGGTGTTCGATGCTAGCTGGTAGGCTTCTGTCATTCTTGCCCTCCATTTCTCTGCATAGTCTGTATGAGATGAGCTTTGATCTTCTGCAGCAAGCCCAAACATGAGATCAATAGGGAGCCGGGGGTTACGGCCAAACAAGAGGAAATAAGGTGCATACCCTGTGGCCTCGCTGCGTGTGCAATTGTAAGCGTGGACCAATTTTGTCAGCGATGCCTTCCAATCTGTTTTATCAGTCTCCGGTAGGTTTCTGAGCATTGCCAGCAGTGTCCTGTTGAATCTCTCCACCTGGCCATTCCCTTGAGGGTGATATGGTGTGGTCCGGGACCCTTTAACTCCACTATACTTTTGTAGCTTCTCAAACAGTCTGTTTTCAAACTCCTTTCCCTGGTCATGATGGAGTCTTGTGGGAAAACCAAATCTCAGTGCAAAATCTCAAAATATTTTCTCAGCAGCTGTTTTGGCAGCTTTATTTCGGCAGGGATAAGCTTGAGCGAACCGTGTGAAGTGGTCCATTACTACAAGAATATATTCATATCCTCCCTTACATTTCTCCAGATGTAAGAAATCAATGGACACCAGCTCGAATGGATATGTAGTAATAATGTTAGAGAGAGGAGCTCTAGTTGGTTTTGTGGGTCGCTTGTTTTTTAGACAGCTGCACACCTGCGTGACGTGATGCTCAACATCTTTCTGCATATGAGGCCAATAGAAGCGGTCCCTGATAAGGGTCAACACCCTCTCTACTCCAAGGTGACCCATCTCCTCATGGAGTTCTTTGTACACAAGCTGGTGGTATTTCTTTGGCAGAAGTAGCTGCGTTCGACTGGCAGTTTTCCGATATAGCAGCCCATTACTGTCCATGTGTAGTCTTGGTTTTTGCCTCACCAGTGCAGCTATTTTCTTATTATTGTGGAGTTGTCTTATACTCTTTGGCCACTGTTCTGACAGGACATATTTGAGCACCTCACCAATCACGGGGTCCTCTCTTTGGGCTTCCCTTAAGGTGATTTTAGGGATTTCTGCTACTGATGTTGTCATGTCATTATTTTCAGTTACTACTGTTGAGATGATCGCAGGGCACAGCCAGGGCTCAGTTGTTTGGGACTGAACAGCCACCGCTTGTGTCACACTGTTCATTACCTCAGGCATTATTACCTGTGTACATGTTTCCATATACTGCTCCATATCAAATGGCACACGCGAGAGACTATCAGCGTCATTGTTTGCTCTGCCGGGACGGTCCTTGATGGAGAACTGGAAGTCGGCGAGTTCTGCTACCCACCTATAGGTGGTTGCGTTCAGCTTGGCAGTGGTAAGCACATATGTGAGAGGGTTATTGTCGGTGTAAACTGTGAATGCTGGAGCATAATACAGATAGTCCCTGAACCTCTCACATATTGCCCACTTCAGAGCCAGGAACTCCAATTTTCCCGAGTGAAGGTGGTAGTTTTTCTCTGGAGCTGTTAGAGTCCGGGACCCGTATGCAACCACAGCCAACTTTCCCTGCTGCTTCTGATAAAGCACAGCTCCAAGCCCTTCCTGCGAGGCATCGCAATGTAGGGTAAATGGCTGCTCGAAGTCAGGATATCCTAATACGGGTGGCTGAGAAAGAAGGTCAATGAGCTGGCACAATACCTGCTGATGTTCCTTTAACCATGTAACTGGATGACTTGATGACAACTGGCCTCCACTGTTTCGCTTGTTTTTGTCCTTTTTTACTCGTTTGTGCTTTCCTTTCACCATTTTGTCTGAGGAGAGGACATCATACAGAGGCTTGGCTATGCGAGAGAAGTTTGGGATATAGCTTCGATAATATGAAACGAATCCCAACAACTTTCTTAACTCTCCTACAGTGGTGACTTTTCTTTGCTTCAATGCCTGCACAGGGGCGATGTCTGCAGGATCCATAGTGTAGCCATCCTTTGTGACCAGCCTCCCTAGAAATCTCACCTGATTTTTGAATATCTCGCATTTTTTTGGTGTTAGCTTGACCCCATGGTTCTTATAACTGTGTAATACACTTCTCAGGTCACTGAGATGGTCATCAAATGTCTTAGAATGGACCAGATTATCATCCAAATATGGTAGACAGATCTCATCTCGCAGTCCCCCTAGACACTCTTCCATCGACCTCTGGAACTCTGCGGGTGCGGATGACAATCCAAAGGGGATCCTCACCCATTCGTACAAGCCCCAGGGTGTGATGAATGCAGTGAGAGGGCGGCTTGACTCTTCCAGGAAGCCTTGGTGGTAAGCCTTCCCTTGGTCGAGGACAGAAAACCAAGAGCTTCCCTTCAGACTGTTGAGCAGATCTTGTATTCGGGGTATTGGGTGGCGATCTGGAATGGATTTCCTATTTAGCTCCCTATAGTCACAGCACAGACGTAAGCTTCCATCCCTTTTCCTCACACATACAATGGGACTGGAGTAAGACGATTTTGATTTCTTGATCCAGCCTCTGTTAAACAGATCTTCCAGATATTCTTTTACCTCCTTATGAAGTGGCTTGGGGATGGATACATATGTCTTCTTCACCGGTGTGGGGTCACTCAGGCGTATTTTGAGCTGCAGTGATGGAATGGTCCCCACGTCATATTCATCCCGAGAAAAAGCTCCACACTCCTCCCTCAAGACCTGTTTGACCTGCTGTTGTTGTGCTAAAGAGAGATGACTGAGGGGGACTGGGGGGTCCCAGCTATTTTTATCACCATTCACTGTCATGTCTCCTTGCACTGTCTCCTTAGTCTCTATTTCCTGTTTTTCTTGTGGCTTTTGGTTCACCGTTCGTATTTCATTCTTTCCAACCGGTTCTGCCGGCGCAGGGTAGATGGATTTAACTACATGGGTCTGCCCCAGTATGGTTCTTGGAGGGAGATAGATATCATGAGCAGTGTTATTAGTCACTGGGATAGTAAAGCGGGACCAGGTGCCTCTCTGTAACCGCACCACACTCTCTTCAATGTGCAGCCCCTCCGGGAGCTGTGGGTGTGAGCGGGATTCAAAAAGGACATCTTGTTGCTCTGGGAGGGGGCCTACACGTACACTGCATTTAAGTCCCTTTGTCTGACCTGGAGGAATAGTTGTAATCTCTTTACCTCCTTTGACCATGCCTTCTCCTAGCCTGTCGTCTCCATTCCTCATTAATTTCAGAAAGACTTCGGTCCTTTTGCAGTCAAAAGAGAATGCTGCACTGACAGCCTCGGTAACCCCACGGGGTGGGTCTATGCCCTTCTCTAACAGATGTTCAATTACATTATATCCAATAATTGGTTCTTCAGCCACACCATCTTCATTAGCTACCAGCATTGGGACTAAGAGTTCCAATTGTGTAGTGTGGTCTGATGGCAGTTTAAATTTAACTTCCACCCACCCGGACAAGGGGATCGGTGTCTGGTTCACTGCTCTTCCATCTAGTGTTTCTGATCCAAGGATCTCTGCAATACTCTTCACCATGGTATTTGGGATGTGCCGTTGTCTCCAGTTCTCATTTATCAGGCAGACTTGTGACCCAGTGTCCCACAGTGCTCTTGTCTCAACCCCCGTTCAACAGGCAGGTGATCATCAATTTCTTCCCAATCAGGCTGAGCAACCGTGCTCTGCGTCTTGGAGAGAGAAGACTGACACTGATCATTTCATTTCTCTGTGATCCAATGTCTTGGGCTCCAACATCCCTTTTGTTCTCTAAACCTTGGATACTGTCATCAATCAGCTTGTAAACATCTCCAGATGGCTTACTTTTCTTGTCTGCTGATAGTGTTGGTGTTGCAGTGCTTGCTGACAATTCTACCTGTCCTGGTTTTTTTTCCGTGCTCCTCCTCATCCTACACCCACGGGATAAGTGACCGCTTTGCCCACATTTGAAGCAATGGTCACACTGTTCTCCCTTTTTGTTGTCCTGACATTTTCTGCAGCTACGTTCGCTGCTTACTCGTTGCTGTACTGGAGGCTTAGGAGATCCATGGATAACTTTTTTTATTTCTTCCATCTCTTCTTTCAGTTTTTTGATTGTGTCCAGCAGTTCAGCTTCCATTTGAGTGGTTGCTGGTGGTGTTTTTTGCATTTTAATTTTGGTGGGCATGGAGGAGAACTGTTTTTCACCACCAATTGCTCTCACTGTTGTCTCAGGGACTAGTGATCTTTCTGCTTTTATTTCTCTCACCTTGAGTTCTTTACTGTTCTTTCTGAATTTCTGCTGCCGTTCCCACTCTAGGCTGGCTGCTTCATTTGTTTTTGCAATCAACACTTCATCAGTGACGGCTGGGTCATCCAGATAATTTTTTAACTGATATTTCACACTGTCACTAATTAGCCCCGTCCACACCGCTCTCAGAAACTTCCTCTGAACCAGCTCAGGGCTGTACCAGGCTCTCTGGAAGAAGCTAACAGTCTCTCTTTCAGCTCTATTGCCCTAAAGAGGAAGTTTTGTGGGGACTCGTGATTATCCTGGGTGATGTTTATCAGCCGATGGTACAGATCAGCAGAGCTATCCTCCTTGTAATGTCCCTTTAAAATGGTGCGCAGCTGGGAAAGAGTGAGGTCTGTTTTAATCTCCAGCATATCGCGGAGGTTCAACCCTGGGCTTACAGCTCGGACCACTGCCTCAATAATTTCCGCCTCACTATGGTTTTTCTTTAGTCCCATGTCAATCTGGTGGATGAGGTTAGAATAAGACAGCTTGTCCCTCTGCCCTCTTTCTCCAATTTGTCCATTAATTTTGAACTCCCTCCGAAGAGTTACTTCAGGTGACTGTGTAACTGTGGACAAGGCTGGTTGGTGAGGGGAAGCATGACTTTGTTGCTGACTAGTTATTCTGTTAGTTAGCTTCAACATTTCCTCCTCAAGTTTCTTGGTAGAGGTCTGAAAACTCAGTTGTAGTTCTCCATATTGTTCTTGTAAGCTGGCCAACATAGCAGCATCTTTGCTTGCCCTAGCCCCTGTCCCCTGTGCTTGGTCACCTCTTTCCGTCACCTCTTTAGCATTTGTTAATAAGTGGACTAAAAACTCATGAGCCACTTCCTCTTCCTCATTTTCAACAGCTATTTCTGCTGCTTCGGTTATTAACATGATCAGCGTGTGCTTTTTGGACTGTTTGTCAGTGGAGATTTTTGCTTGCAAACACACCTCTTGTAGCTGCTCCAACCTAAGAGATACCAGGGTCTCACTCAACTGGTCTTGCAGGTGCTCCAGCGCCATTTCGTTTGTGTTGCCTCTGCAACCTCACACTGTCTTCTCAGTAGCACAGCTGATCCCCGTACGGGCCAGCAAATTTTGTAGCACACTTGACAAAACACGCAGACAGGATCTTGTGGTTTCTCTCTCTTTACTGCAAAATTACAGACAAACAGTACACTGTTGTTAACATCGTTCTGTCTCGTGTCTCGTCTCAGCGCACAGTGTGTCGGCGCTGCCTGTACACACCCGACCTGAGCATATTTAACACATATTCGTCACAATTATAATAAATGTTTGGCACCAATAATGAAACAGTACTACTACAACTTCAGTCCTTATACCTGACATCTTTACAATTACATGTAATGCAATTTAGATGTTTCTCATTCAAATGTACCGTACAGGGTCCTAATCCCAATGGCCGAGTTAGCTTAACTGCTACCTTGTCATTGCTAACATCTAACTCGTGCCAACGCACACTGAGTGGAAGCAAACGGCCAACTTTCCCACTTTACTCATAACCCTCTGCTTTATATGAAACTTTAATCCTCTATTCAATATCTCGTCAGCTTACCTGCAAAATTACAGACAAACAGTACACTGTTGTTAACATCGTTCTGTCTCGTGTCTCGTCTCAGCGCACAGTGTGTCGGCGCTGCCTGTACACACCCGACCTGAGCATATTTAACACATATTCGTAACAATTATAATAAATGTTTGGCACCAATAATGAAACAGTACTACTACAACTTCAGTCCTTATACCTGACATCTTTACAATTACATGTAATGCAATTTAGATGTTTCTCATTCAAATGTACCGTACAGGGTCCTAATCCCAATGGCCGAGTTAGCTTAACTGCTACCTTGTCATTGCTAACATCTAACTCGTGCCAACGCACACTGAGTGGAAGCAAACGGCCAACTTTCCCACTTTACTCATAACCCTCTGCTTTATATGAAACTTTAATCCTCTATTCAATATCTCGTCAGCTTACCTGCAAAATTACAGACAAACAGTACACTGTTGTTAACATCGTTCTGTCTCGTGTCTCGTCTCAGCGCACAGTGTGTCGGCGCTGCCTGTACACTCCCGACAGAAACGCTCGCTAAAGGGCGTCTCCCTCTTGTGGCGAATATCGGTAACAACACTTATAAAAGCTCAATGTTGTCTGTGTGCAGCAGACTGAAGTGCAGATGTCTCAAAATAAGGTAAACTAGCAAATCAAATGTGCCAAAAGAACAGTGTAGAATATGAACTAAGATAAAATGGGGTTAAATAACAATATATGTGTTTGGGCTCTAACCTGTTTGAATTCACTGCCCTCACATTAGGATTGGTGGTGTATGGATGATGTGGAGGATGTTGTGTAAGTGACCTCTTACACATGGTTACCATAATTACTCTTTACTTTTTGCAAATATAGATTATGTATATAATGTAATAAGCTATCAGTAAAGAAAATGGTTAAAATCAGTTGCCAGCTGCTAAGACCTTTGATCATTTTTAAAAAACAATTAATTACTATTTTTTTCTTGGCTATAATTTTCACTTTTTTACTTGTATCAAAATCAGTACTGTTTAGAATACATAGTTTTTACTGATGATCAGCACGGTGGTGGAGTGGTTTGCACCTCACAACTAGAACAAGGTCCATGGTTCGGATCCCAGGCCGGCTGTGACCTTTCTGTTTGGAGTTTGCATGTTCTCTCTGTGCTTGTGTGGGTTTCCTCTGTGTACTCTGGTTTACTCCCACAGTCCAAAGACTTGCATGTTATGTTAATTGATGACTCTAAAATTCCCTGTAGGTATGAATGTGAGTCTGTCTGTGTGTAAGTCATTCTATGTGCTCTCTCTGATGGCTGGGATAGGTTCTTGCCCCCTATGACCCTGAATAGGATAAGCAGTTTAACATAATGGAATAGTGGTACTAGTCCACATATAATGTGTAGTGGAATGAATATTAATTGTGAATCAACTAGACCCTCACTTAAGGAGAAACTATTGTTTATCTTTGTTTCTCTTCTTGTTTATTTTTCAGACTGTGGTGTTTCCTATTGGAGGAAAGGCAGGAAGAAAGACTTACAGCCTGAAAGCTGAAAAGATGCCAGCATGTCAACTTTTCATTAGATACCTTGAACGATAAAGAGGGGTACATGATTGTTTTACATTGAAACAAGAAAGTCTTGGGGCCCAGCTCCACCAATCCAAGCAGACTGAATTTGTACGTACAGAAATAGTATTCATGGTGGATTTATGAACATATGGACTTGATGCTTAAATGAAATAAAAATCATTTTAGTGTAAAACTCCAGCTCCCCAGAATTTCCAATGTTGCAATCAGTCAGAAAGCATTTGTCTCTGATATTTAGATTCCCAGGACTCTAGTTTTGGAAAATATTTGTTGATATTCACATATTTATTGATTTATGATCAATATGGATTCTTTAAGAATCTACTAAACTACTAGGTTCAGCAATGGGTTAACTTCACTTTGAATGAGGACATCAGTGGGGCTTTACCCAAAGGCTGGTGTGTATGCCTGGACCAGCATGACTCAACTCTTAGACAAACAAGAAGTTTCATTTGAAAACTTAAAACTTAAAACAATAATGAGCTAGAGTGAAAGAAAAGTATATAAACTGAACTTCAAACCTAAAGGCGAACTAGTAACTGCTGTTGTCTCTTTACTTTTTCAATAATGTCCATACTTTTCCTACAAAAACTGGTAAATTTAAAAAGCTATTTTACAAGCGTGCTATTGGTCCAAGTCCTATTATTAGCAGTCAAACATTTCCCTTCACTTCTGCACTTTTGGTATTTTCTGTATGTTTATTTTATGCAAAAACCCCAACAAATAACAAAACAAGGTGTAGATTTACATATTTATTCCAATACTATGTGGAGTTGTCTTTTTTTCTCGCCAGGCAACCATGGCTCAGTTAGCTGAGCAAAGCTTAAAGAGGAAGTAGCATTTTAAATATGAAGTATGCCGGTCAGAATTTGTTTTGTATAATCATCTAGATTTGCAAATGTAATATTTTTGCATAAATACAGAAATCATCGTAAATATAATTACAAAATTCTCAGTAGAAAAACAAATGTTTAAGATGTTACATATTTGACAGAGCACATAAAACTAGCACTCCCTTATTTTTTTGGAGTTATATGAGTTGCTATGAGCAAGCTAAAAATCTCTCAGTGTAAATATATATAAGTTGTACCATTGTAAACATTTAAAGTGTTAGGTGGACATTACCGGCATTCAGTGCTTTTGTGAGTTTAAATTTAGGTTTGGATGGAATTAATGAATCATTTTATTTCAAAGCCAAACAGCATGTTTTGATAGAGCAGGAGGTACCCTCAGGTTGGGTCAACTTTAATGTTTTTTATTTTCCTACTTGTCAGTCCAGCCTGAGGGTACTTTGTTGCTATAAAGTGAAACAATGTCATGTTTGGAAAATGAGGATGACTTTATTACAATTATTGTGCTGTAGTTTAATTGCCACTATAGCTCAATGTACTGTACAGATAATGCAAACTTGTATTTGTATATTTGTTCAGTGTAACATGTCAAAAGGACTTGAAAGTTCATAGAGACCCCTTGGGAGAGGCAGTTCAAACAATAATCTCTTCAACCTTCTGTGGGATGGCTAAATTACAATTTTAACAACCTCCACTAAAGGATATAATATACTCAAACATTATAGTGGAAAGGCTTTACTTTTGCTATGAGTATTAATATATCAGAATTACGATTTATTTGGATATGTATATAAAATATATACTTACAGTATGCACATACACATGCTGCAGCACAGTTTCAGTTGAGCAATTTAACATGTCTATGCTTTATAGTTCATCTTAACATGGACCATATTTTTCATACAGTTGTTACCAGAGTTGGTTTATAAAACACACACACCCAAAATCTTGTAAAAACAATAAATCGGGTTAAATTTGAAAGTTTTTAGCAATAAATTGTTAAAAAATACAGCCCCAATTCAAAAGAATTTGGGACCATGTGTAAAACATAAATCAAAATCAAATAGAGTGATTTGCATCAACCCATATATTATTCAAAACAACATTTCAAACGTTGAAACTAAGACATTTTACCATTTTATTGAAAATATTAGCTCATTATGAATTTTATCGCGGCAACATATCTTAGGGTGATGTTTACCATTGTGTAGCATCTCCTCTTCTTCTAACAACTGTCTGTAAATGTCTGGGAAGTGAGGAGACCAGTTGCTGAAGTTTTATGTATGAATGTTGTCCCATTCTTGTGTGATGCAGGATTCTACCTACTCAGCAGTCTTGGGCCTTTGTTGCTGGATTTTTTGTTTTGTGATGTGCCAAATGCTTTCTTTTGGTGAAAGATTTGGACTGCAGGCAGGAAAGACTCTTCTCCTGCAAAGCCATGCCATTGTTTATTGGTGCAGTATGTGGTTAAGCATTGTATTGGTGAAATATGCAAGTCCTTCCTTGAAAGAGACATTGTCTGGATGGGAGCATGTGTTGCTCTAAAACCTCTATGTACTTTTCAGTATTGATGGTGCCTTTCCAGATGTGTAAGCTGCCCATACCATAGGTACTAATGCACCCCCATACCATCAGAGATGAGCGCTTCTGAACTGTCCGCTAATATCAAGATTAATGTTCCGCAAAACATGGCATCCATGGTTTTTCAAAAACAATTTAAAATTTGGGTTAATCTGACCACAGAACAGTTTTTAATTTTGCCTCAAACCATTTTAAATGAGCTTTGGCCCAGAATACAGGGCGGCATTTCTGTGTTACGTTCACATATGGCTTCTTCTTTGCATGATACAGCTTTAACTAACATTTGTGGGTTGGACAGAGAACTGTGTTCTGCATCCTGAGCCGATGCAGTGATGTTCAGGCTCTACCTCTTTGAAATGCTCCTTTTATACCCAGTCATGTTACTGATCTGTTGCCAATTAAACTAATTAGTTGTTGTTATGTTGCCCTTCCTCCAACTTTTGAGATGAGTTGCTGCCATCAAATTCAAAATGAGCTAATATTTTCCACGAAATAGTAACAATTCCTCAGTTTCAACATCTGATATGTTGTTTATGATCTATTGTGAATAAAATATGGTTTGATGAGATTTGCAAATCATTGCATTCTGTTTTTATTTACGTTTTACACATTGTCCCAACTTTTTTGAATTGGGGTTGTAATTTAAGTGAGGTTTTAAAAGCAAAATAGGTACAAAGGCAAAACATACAAAATAACATGTTTGGATTACTATAATTGTGTTTTTTATTTCCAAATTAAATAACTAATGAGATCTTTCACCCATAAGCTTTATAGTAAGTTGAGTAACTCCCAAGACTGCATTTCTAAGTATTTCAAGGAGCTTATTGTATGTATGAAAATTAAATTTTCAGTTCACTGCTAACTTCAAATATTAGTTGCATTGGATTGAGCCTGAATCTCAAAGGAACTCATTGACAGCTTTTGTATGTTTAAAGGAACTAAACCTTGTTCCCATATGCAAAAGAAGCTCTATAATGAATTACTGAATTGCTATTAATGCAGTAATTGTTTTTTCTACTTTACTTTGTTATCATATGGAAATGTATAGTTGTTGTTTTTTACACATTCTAAGGGGTACTTATTATGAACCTAAAATTTCTGTCAACAACAGGGAGATGAAAACTGCAAACTACAAATTGTGTTGTTGTCTGTAGGTTGTTGTCCAAAGATAGACTGTAGAAACAGAACTTTTTTATAAACAAGGAACAGAATTTATTTATTTTTTTGGAAATGTTTAATAGTATTTGACAGTATGACTGTATGTTTATGAAAGAAATAAAAATTATATTGCTATTTTATCAACTGACCCTTTGTGCAGAGTCATTAAGAGTGTATTTAAATATAATGTCATTGTAGCTCAATATTTTCAGTAATCTTATATAGTACAGAATATGGTAATTGGACAATCTTGCTGATTTGCAAGGTCAATAGACACTAGCAAAATGATAGCAAAAGAAAAAGGACTTGTGAATTGCTAAAGTGTCATTATTAGACGTAATTTTTATTTGGAAGAGAGCTCAAATACATGCATGATGCAACCAGTTTCAGCAGCAAATTAAAAAGGTAAAATAGTTAAATGTACAAATTAAATACCTGCCGATCAGTTATGCAGTAAGAGGATATTCCAAGCCAGTAACTAGGGCTATAAAATAAATGAATTGAAAAAATGTTAGTCAAGCATTCTGAGATATAGTAGAACAATTGTATAGGAAGCATGAGAAAGCTGAAATAATTTGAATATTAGCAGTCCTCATAATTATACAGTAATTGGTTACTTGCCATCACTGGAAAATGATTGATTTTTAAAATACACGTTAAAAAAGATAGGATTAAGGTACTGCAAAAGGTTACACTGCCGCTTGCAGACTTTGGTGGTGTGGGGGTCATAATTTGTCCCTCATTGCTTGCCGTAGCATATCAGCCAATACTGGAAGTTGCATAATTTTAAAGAGTACTATGTAGTTAATTTTATGGCTAAGAATTGTGCAAAAATGGATAACGAAAGACATCTAAAATATTTTGATTTGAGGAATATTATCTTGAAACAAGCACTTTATGGTTTTACACTCTGGATAGCAATTATGTGTTTTAGTCGTCAATGAAAGTTTTACTTTGAAAGCACTACCCCGGAAGTCTTATATTGACACTTCAATCATTTCACAAGCAGAGAAGTGCGTATTTGATTGCAGTAATAGTGTCCTTCACAGCAACTTATCCTCTGAAAAAACACTGACAATGAACTCCGGTGGCGGAATTCAGATACCGAGTCGTCTCCCACTGCTGCTAACCCATGAAGGAGTGCTCCTCCCGGGCTCCACCGTCAGGTTTAGCGTGGACTCACCGCGGAACATGCACCTGGTCAGTCAGCGGCTGCTGAGAGGGACTTCGCTAAAAAGCACAATCATAGGAGTGATTCCCAACACCAGAGACCCAGAGCGCGACTCTGACGACCTCCCCACCCTACACAAGTAAAAAAACTTCTACACACATAATTCTCTTTATAGCTGGATAGAGAGTGACGAGCTGAGGCTGTTCTTGAGCTTGATTTGTTGTTGTTGTTGTTGTTGTTGTTGTTGTTGTTTTTATTTTTGCTCTTCTTCTTCCTGTAATGTGACATAACGGGTAGATGTTTTGGATACAAAACCTGAGGGTCTCATAATGAATAGGTTTACAATTTGTGAAGGGGAAACCATTCATAAAGCATGTGTGTGACTGCTTGTGACGTCATACTGTTATTGCCTCGAAATGACTGTCAACTTAATTGCCAAATTTGTGTTATGTAAACCTTCTTAATTAACAAAATTAACAAATCATTCCCTGTGTTATTTGTTCTAGAAATCTCTACAGTTACCATTGTGGCCCTACAGCCATAAATAGTCAGCCAAACACAGAAGTGGACTTTAAACTTATTTCAGTTCTCTGCCAAGGCCAGTTTGTAGAAGCTCTATGCCTGCTGTCCTGTCTCCTTCAGTTACAATTACTTTGTTGCTTTAAGCTTGTTTAAATCAATGATGCACATAATCTTCCACTGAAGAATAAAGACATGCTTGTTAAGGGTTCTACTAAGACACTTAACTTAGCATCCTAGCACTGTCTTCCCATTTTCCCAATTAATTGGATCAAATGATTTGGGATTTAGAGGATACATTTGTAATAAAGAAAAATAAATGGGATGTTCCTTGTGTTGTTGTGGTAGACCACAGCAATTTGGCACAGATGACAGAGAAGAAGGGGTTTTCCGATACATGTACCAGACAAACCACCATTCATACAAAGGCTGCAAATCATAGTCACATTTTGTGTAGTAAGTAATCAGAAACGAATTTTGTTCGAGTGTGGGATGTTGTGCGATTCAGAGACACACACACACACACACACTACTGCACACTGTCATGTAGAAGCAGTATGGTTTAATGATACATATAATATTGGCATTAAGTAGGGTCTGTTTGTCATCTTAGATTGAATGAGCACCTGCTAGCATTTGTCCTGGTGAAGTAATATATATTTAGGCAGCTCCTTACATTGAATAAACCTTTGACTCATGTCTTCATTACATCATGCTTTAAAAGTGTCAGCATGACACATTATATGCTCAGTTCATTGTGTGTAATACAGAATTTAGCAGTAGAGCTTTTTGCTCAGTGACATCCAGCAACCACTGTAACTGTTCTAACATTCTATTAATCTTATTTTCACAATTAGCGGATTATTCATTTGACCTGTAAAATAGCAGGAAATACTCATAACAGGAACCAGCAACAGTTCACAATTTGCTCTAAAAATATCAAATTATTCTAATATATAAACCACTTATTCTGTTATTAGGGTTGCTGCAGATTTGTTATCTAACCAACACATTGTTGCAGCTGTAAGTGACAGTGTTTGACTGAGAATTAAATTAATGGCTTTTACACACTACAGCATGCCTGGCTGCCATTCACAAGGGACGTGTAAGTTATATTCTTTCTTAAGTGATGTGTTACCAGCAGTGACATTCTCTTGGATTTTTGGCTTTTTCTTTTTGTAGAATTGGTACTGCGGGGATAGCAGTGCAGGTTGTGGGCAGTAACTGGCCAAAGCCGCACTACACGCTTCTCATCACCGGACTGTGCCGCTTTAGTGTGGCAAGTTTGCTGAAGGACCGACCCTTTGTGCTGGCAGAAGTACGGCATGCTTTTCTTTCAATTGAAACATTGTCAAAAATGCATTTTAAGTCAGTAAACCTAACACTAACACAGTGTTAAGTCAGTCTTTCTGAAAGTTCAATGTAGAAGTGTACAACTGCTGGATATGATTCTCTACTGTGTATTGCAGGTGGAGCAGTTGGATAAACTGGAACAGTACACAAGCCCAGCAGGAGAGGGTGTTACAGCTGAAGAAGGAGAGCTGGGGGAGCTGTCCCAGAAATTCTACCAGGCTGCTGTACAGGTGTGTGTGAGTGTTCGTGAGAAGTATTAAAAAAAAGAAATCCCCAGAGTATTTCTTAGTGTAAACTTCATATCGCGGGTTTAATTGTTTTCAAAATGCAAACGCAACGCTACCTGGATATGATCTCCTAAAAAGTAAATGCAAGTTTTTAATTTAACAAAAGTTATGTAATTTAACAAACATGTTAAATTACATAAGATGAGGGTCTATATCACAGCCGACTATAAGTAGTGAGTGGTGATGAGTGAGAGAGTAAAACTTTTTTTCCCCTAGTTTTACTGTTTAACATTTTTTACTCATGATGGAGCATGCTTCACAAACTCAATCAATACCAGTTTTGCTAACAGAGCTACAATCATGGCCACAAATAGTGGCACCCTTGCAATTCTGTCAGAAAATGCAGCCCTTCTCTCAGAATATTGTTCCAATTGCAAATGGTTTTGGTATTCACATGCGTATTCTTTTTGTTTGCACTGAAACAACACAACAGAACTCAGAACAGAACAGAAAAATTGACTGGATAAAATTATTGGGACATTGTCAAAATTGTAAGAATGAATTGCTTTTCAAGCATGTGATGCTCCTGTAAGTTGTATTTAGACACACCTTTGGCAAATGACAGGTGTGAGCAATATAGTAATCACACTTGCAACCAGTTAAAATAGAGAAAAGTTCACTCAACCTTTGTGTTGTGTGTGACTGAGCATGAAGAAAAGAAAGACGTGTAAAGACAAACTTCCGAACAAATTCAAGCTGATCTGCAGAAACAGGGTAATACAGTGTCAGCTCAAACTATCCGTGCCATCTGAATGAAAGGGGACACTATGGTAAGAGACCCAGGAGGACACCACTGCTGACACAAAAGCATAAAAAAATCAATACTGGAGTTTGCCAATACTTAACAAAACCACAATCCTTCTGAGAGAACGTACTGTGGACAGATGAGACAAAAGTAGAGCTTTTCGGTCAAGGACATTATGGCACTGTTTACAGAAAAAGACAGTCCCTACAGTCAAACATGGTCGAGGTTCAAAGGTGTTTTCGGGTTGCTTTGCTGCTTCTGGCACTGTGTGAACGGTATCATGAAATCTGATTCATTTTGGGGCGGAACATAGTGGCTAGTGTCAGAAAGCTGCGTCTCCACCAGAGGTTATGGATCTTCCAGCAGGACAATGACCTGAAACACACTTAAAAAAGCACCCAGAAATGGTTACAAACAAAGCGCTGGAGAGTTCTGAAATGGACGGCAATGAGTCCACATCTGAATCCCATAAATAACATTTAGTCATTTAGCAAACGCTTTTATCCAAAGCGACTTACAAGTGAGGTACAAGGCAGCAAAAATCTAAGTCAAGGAGAAAACATCAAAGTAAAGTCCTATCAGAAAAGTTTTTACATTTCACGAGATGCAAGTGCAAGAAAGAGCAGAAAGGCCTTTTTTTTTTTTTTTATATATAGATTTAAGTGCATGGGAAGATGCGTGTAAAGACAAAGAGTTCTGTTTTCAGCAGTTTTTTGAATATTGGGACTGAGTTTGCTGAGTGTGCAGAGTTTGGTAGCTCGTTCCACCATCGTGGGATCATTGCGCTAAAAAGTTTTGCTTGGTGTCTTCTGTGCGGTTCTGGGACAACCAGACGTCGTTCGTTGGCAGACCGCTGCGCACGGGAATACTTGTAGACTTGAATGAGTGAGTTGAGGTAAGCAGGAGCTGTTGAGTTAACCACCCTGTAAGCAAGAGACATAGCTTTGAACCTGATGCGAGCAGCTACAGGAACCCAGTGTAGAGAGGTAAAAAGTGGTGTGACATTGGTCCTTTTTGGCTGATTAAAAATGAGGTGAGCTGCTGCGTTTTTGGATCATCTGCAAGGGTTTAATTGTCTCTCCTCTCAAAAGATGTCTCTCATCCAGGCTGCGATGTCTGAGAGACAGGCAGAAATGCGTGATGAGACAGTGGAGTCGTCTGGTGGAAAGAACAGGAAGAGCTGTGTGTCATCAGCGTAGCAGTGATAGGAAAGACCATGTGAGTGAATGATGGAACCCAGGGATGCAGTATAGACAGAAAAAAGAAGAGGACCAAGAACTGAGCCCTGTGACACACCGGTAGAGAGGCTATGAGAGTGAGAAAGATGCCCCCGCCAGGATACCTTGAAGGTTTGTCCCGATAGGTAAGAACGAAGCCAGCCTAGAGCTGATCCAGAGATGCCTAAGTCAGAGAGTGTGGACAAGAGATCTGTGGAGAGATCTCCAAACAGCAGTTTGGAGGACCACAAAGAGGACCTCTATGCCCACTGTAGATGGAGACAAGTTCAGTGTATGGCAGATCTCGTTTGGAAATGTTGGACTAAGGAATATTTGCCTGACAACTAAAGGTGGCAAAAGGGACACATCCAAGCCAAAATTTTGTTCCTGGGGACATTGTGTTCATGTTAATAAGTCAACAAGAAGACATCAGGTTTTGGAAATACATTGAGACAATGGAACAAACTTTGTCTGGGCTGAGCGAGAGCTCAAAAAGAATGGAACATGTCCAAAATAGAAAATATGCTGATCCGGCAGGAATACACAGCAAAAATTGATACAAGCTGAAATTTAGTTCCTGGGGACATTGTGTTGATTGTTGATGAGTCAGCATTACACACCTCATGGGCAAAATCATCCACACAGTGAACGATAAACACGGTCTAGTCCGCCAGATTCATATCAAGACAAAGACGAGCTTGAGATACCTGAAACCAAGGTCAGCGACAGTGGTAAAGACAGTTCTTCTATGGTATTTTTAAAGTGCCGGTAACCTCTGACTCAGAAGAAAGTAGACCATAAGAGACTGGTCATAATGTTTTATGTTATAGCATTGTTGTTTTGCTAGTTTATAAGTAATTTAGTTTATTATTAAGTTTATTAAGTTAGTAATTGTTTCTAGTCGTAAGTAGGGCCCGGGCATGTATGAGCCAAGAGTTTTCTCTGGATTTGTTCTACTTTTGTTTTTCCTATAGTCACGCTTTGTCTTGACATCATCATTCAATAACATAATCGCCTTTGAAGTTTTTTCCTTTGAAGTTGTGGATGCTGACTGGCTGAATGGTTGCCTAACAAGTATATCAGTTACTTTTGTTTTTCTGCTACTTCACTGAGCGGACAGACTTGGGCAAAAGGGTAGTAGTGGAAAAATGTGTGTTTAGCCATGTATGTACACGGTTTCTTAACGTTGTCTGTGGAATTATTTTGTTATCAGCTCAATTGTGGAACTTAAAATTCGATAAATGTTCAGTGACCTCTGGAGTGGATAATTGTTGGACCACTGGACACGCGAAAGCCTGCCTCTACAAGTATATCAAAATAACAAAAACAGACACATTTATCTAAATTTTTTCCAGTATTCATCATAGTAACAAATAACATGCTCTGATTGATAAAACATTTGCCTTAAAAACACACAAAGTAAATCTAATCTGTGTTTGTGTTTGTGTATAGTTGTTAGGTATGTTGGACATGTCCGTTCCCGTGGTTGCTAAGTTCAGGCGTCTGTTGGACAGTCTGCCCAGGGAAACGCTTCCTGATGTGGTTGCCTCAATGATCCGCACTTCAAACAAGGAGAAACTACAGGTGACTTTGTCAAACTAGAGGAAAATAGTAGCATACATAACGCAATAATGATGGGATGTAACAGAAGGTTAAAAGGAAAGAAATCTTAAACCATTTTTTAAATTGGACAAAAACACAACATTTTGTGCAGTATTCAGTGAAGCAAGTTACTATGTGGCACTAAAAAAAGATACTACACATTGTTGGCTTAAAGCAGGGATCACCAACATGGTGCCCGTGGTCGAATTTTTTTGTTGCTATTCTTTTTTAAATCACATTTGATAGTTATTGTGAAAAATCATTAACATGATCCGTGTCTTCACATAGATGAATATCATTAATTTAATTAATTATTAATAATAACATATAATTAACGGTAAATTTAGCAAATTTGTTATTTCAAAGTGCGTATTAAACTGGTAGCCCTTCACATTAATCGGTACCCAAGAAGTAGCTCTCAGTTTCAAAAAGGTTGGTTACCCTTGGCTTAAAGTTTATTTTTTCCAAACATTTATGTACTTTGGAATTAACTTTCTGTACCTTTGTGTGTGATGAAGGTCCTGGATGCAGTGAGCTTGGAGGAACGGTTTAAGAAGGCTCTGCCCATGTTGACCAGACAGATTGAGGGACTGAAACTGCTACAGAGAACAAGGAAGATGAACCCTGATAATGACAAGAGGGTAACGGACATTTGCATTTGTTCCTTTTTATTTCAGCAGTGTCCACGTTTATGCCTGTTCACGTTTCTGTTGTGTGCTATCCATTCAGGTTTTATCTGTGCGTAAAGGCGGCGTGTTCCCAGGCCGGCAGTTCAATCTGGATGAGGAGGATGAAGATGATGATGGAGATGACATTACAGTCTTGGAGAGAAAGATCCATGGGGCCAACATGCCGGAAGCTGCACTCAGAGTTTGTCTTAAAGAACTTAAGAGGTGAACTATCTCTATCATTACACCCTGCACATACATGTCTTGCACCTATAGTTCAATTTGAAACCTGTTATGTGGTTTAGTTTCAAATACAATTATACATTTATTTGTATTCAGATTAAAGAAGATGCCTCAGTCCATGCCTGAGTATGCCCTCACCAGAAACTACTTGGATCTGATGGTGGAGTTACCATGGAATAAAAGCACCAAAGGTGAAATAAAACTAGACGCTACATTTAGTAGAAAACATCTAATGTTGCACACTCTGTGCATCTCGAGATCCCCACTCTTCAGTATTGTCTTTGTTTAGGGCTGTTTTTTTTCCCCCTGCTGCTCCTGAAGTAATAGTTTTGCCCTGCCTCGAGTTTTAATACTATTCTTTAATACTAGCTTTTAAACCCCTCACATTTAACCCCTCACATGAGACAGATGTGAGACTGAGTGTGGTGAACTGCTGAAAACAATCGTGTGTTTTTCTTTTTTTTGCAGCTTTCTGTTGTCTGATGACTGATTAAAAAATAATATCTACTATTGACCATCTGACAGAGTAATATTACAATAGATTTAAATTATAATGATTGATTTATATAATAAAAAAGAATTCTTTAGAGGTCGACCAGTTCGGCACATATTTATCCTTAGTGTCATCTGTTCATCTTTAGTAATTAACTTTACTTTTTCCATCCATCTTGTCCGCACTTGCTCCATCCAACACACACACTCTTCAGACTGCTTAGACATCCGAGCTGCTCGTACTGTATTGGACAACGACCATTATGCCATGGACAAGCTGAAGAGACGCGTGCTGGAGTACCTTGCTGTTAGACAGCTGAAGACTTCTCTGAAGGTGCTTCATTTAAACCCCTTCTTCAATAAACTCCAATAAGACAAGAATCTCTTATGTATTATGCTAGAAGAGTATCTAGAATAAAAAAAAATCTACTTTTTTTTGTCACATTTGTCACATTTTTTGCTGTAAATATACTAACACACCACTGCTATGTCCTAGGGCCCCATTCTCTGCTTTGTGGGACCCCCTGGGGTTGGCAAGACCAGTGTAGGACGCTCCATTGCCAGAACTCTGGGCAGGGAGTTTCACCGCATCGCTTTAGGGGGCGTCTGTGACCAGTCAGATGTCCGAGGACACAGGTAATTGTCTGTGATAGTTTGTTATAGGGAAGGAGAACTGATTGTAGTACATATACATAAATATACTAATGGCAGTAGACGTCTTTAGAGATAAGATTTTTTTTGGACCCAACACTTAATTCATCTTTAGAAAATTCTGAATTTGAACTGTAAGGATGTTTTTTCTTCTTTGTATTTGTGTTAGCAGTGTGAAATGTGGTAATCTTGTGTAAAGTCACAGATATTTGATACATTGGCTAAAATATATATTTAAATTGGCAAGTTGCTTGTGGAACACAAGCTTACAGCAAAAGATTTGTATTGCATTTCAAACTAAATAAATTATGTCATATATCATGTCTCATCAATCACACTGATAAAAGAGAAGAAAACTAATGTCCTCTGTTTTTTTTGTTTTTTTTAAATATGATTTTCCTTACTACTGGTGTAGGGGAGTAATGACATATTTTTTTATTCTGTCCATTTCTCAAAAAGCATCTGTTCATTTGGAAAGTCTTGTTGAAATCTTTCCAGGTTGTCTGGGAGTCCGCCTGTGTGAAATTTTAATGACTGATGGTTGGCACAGACGTGTGCACGTTAAAGTCCTTCAGATGAGTATCGTCTGTGATGTGTAAAGACATTTATGGGTTTTAGCTGCCCATCAGCAGTCAGACTGCTACATTCAGACTTTTAGTCATGTGGAAATGATAATTATTATTATTATTATTATTATTATTATTATAGTTTCCAGTCAGTCATGAGGACAATCAGGTGTGATTCTGGGACGCCTGGTCTTAAAGAGGAGAAATCTGGGTCTTTACTATTAAAGTCTGATCCTGACAATACAGGATTGGAGCAGCATGTCATGTCTCGAACAACTGAGACTTCTGAGTTGCTGATCCTTACAAGGCTGGAGAGTGTGCCAAAAGATTTTGGACTCAGGTCACCAGTTGACTCTCAGTTCACGCACAAATGGACAACATTCAAGACCACTGTTACGTTGGTGGAGTGGGCATCCAACATAGATCACAACAAGAGCAAGATAATTAATAGTCCAGAAAGTCACGAAGAACCCCAGGGGTCATAGCCAGGAAACTAAAGCCCTCTCATGCTGTTGCTGTTATCAGTTTTCATGAGTTCACCACCAAAAGAATACTGTACAACAATTATTCTCCAAAAAGAACATTGCTGCCTGTCTATAGTTTGCTCGAGGCCTTAGTTTTATAAGCAAATTCTACAGGAACATGATCAGATATCCATCTATGAACTGAGGTTCAACACAACGTGGATCATGCCGCAAAGCAACAACCCTAAACACAAAACAAAGAATGTTAGAAGCAGAAGAATGTATTATTTTTGAAAAACTTAGTCAAAGTCCAGACTTTAATCCCTTAGAAATGCTGTGGAAGACCTAAGTCGAGCAGTCCACGCAATGAAGCCAACCAACATCCCTGGGGGGGGACCTGTTCTGTAAGGAGGAATGGGCTGAAATTCCTGCTAGCTGATGTGCAGGGCTGATAAACAGTCACCAGTCGCATACTTTTAAGATTGAATTATTTTCCTCGGTAAATAAATAAGTGCTTTTTTTTTTACTAAGATGTCGTTATCTGGTTGTACGACTTGTGCGAAAAACAACAAGTCCTATTTAGGAAGGAAAATTCAGCTCACAAACTTTGAAGCACAACTGTATATATTTCTTCTTTTTTCTGTCGTAAACAATACAATCAGGTTGTTTGTGAGCTTTTTTAGTTTGTTTGAAATGGAATGAAAATATTTATGCACTAGGCCATCAGTTCCTTTCTATTTCTGCAGACGTACATATGTTGGAAGCATGCCAGGTCGCATCATCAATGGTTTGAAGACAGTGGGTGTCAATAATCCTGTATTCCTGCTGGATGAAGTGGATAAACTAGGAAAGAGCCTACAAGGAGACCCTGCAGCTGCACTGCTAGAGGTCAGCACCCTCTTCTCTCAGATTACTGGAGTAGAATGATAAGAACTTTTCACTCCATATCAAATCCCAAAGAATACATTAACATTTATGTGCTCTATACCAAACTTTAAGGTAAACGTCCTCACAAGAATTTGTTCTGCTTCCTGTCATTCATGTAAATGTTTTTTTTCTGTTCATTCTGTTTATTTTCTTCATCAGTTCCTTAGTTAAAATTCAAGCTAAATAAAATGTGATTGTCAGTGTCATTAAACATAACACTGTCTCTATATTCTCCCATAGGTGCTGGACCCGGAGCAGAACCACAGCTTCACAGACCATTATCTCAATGTGGCCTTTGACCTGTCCCAAGTGCTCTTTATTGCTACTGCAAACAACACAGCAACCATTCCCCCAGCCCTGCTGGACAGGATGGAGGTGCTGCAGGTACCAGGTGGGTTTAACTGTGGAGACAGTTGGGAGTCAAATAACTCCACAGTTTTCATTAGAACTTGTAATCAAATCTTTCTCTGGTGACATAGCTAATCTGAAGCAGAGAAAATCTGTATGATTGAATTCACTACAGTGTGACATAACAGCTGTCCAGTGATGTACCCTATTACATTTGGATCCACAACAGTGCAAACACAGGTCCACCATAACAACCTCTGCTGGTACTCAAAACCCACCATTTTTTACAAAGGATAACTGATTAACAAACTGATAAACGTATTAACATTAGATATAAATATTTCACACATGCTAAACCTCACAAAGTTGTACAGTAAGTCTTTTGTGGTTACAGTTTGAGCTGGATTATGTGTGATATTATCATCTCAAGTCTCTTGAGTAAATGTTGGGTGAGGCAGAAGTGTATGAGTCAAAATGAAAGAAGTCTGGTAGTGTGGAAGTGATCTTACAGACCTCTGACTAAGGCTTTTTCTTTATCTCTATTTGAAGCCAGGGGCTGGAGGCTATGTACAGTAGCCTCTACTAGTGAACACCCCTGAATATCCAGCTGAACTGTTGGCAGACAATGCAGGTGCCTGGTTTTGACCAGAAAGAGTAATGTATAGATAAAAGAGCATATAGTAGCCTGCAGCACATCTAAATCTAGGGCTAAGTCTTTAATGTAACTCAGTAAAGTGAAACTACTTTGATCTCTACAAAGGGAATTTATGAAAGCTGTCTGTGTGTGTGCTCCAGGCTACACCCAGGAGGAGAAGGTGGAGATAGCCCACCGTCACCTGATCCCAAACCAGCTGGAGCAGCATGGATTAACACCTCAGCAGCTGCATATACCACAGGACACTACACAAAATATAATCAGCAGGTGAACACACAACTTTCGGACTCACTTATATCATCATTGTTTAGTATGCACAAATATGTATAAACGCAAGATGTTGTGGTATTACATAGAAGTTACTGACTAGACTTTTATGGCTTTAAACTATGGGAATAACTTCAAATCGTAGAACTGATGCAAAAAACGATGAGATTTAAATATGGACAAAACGGAAAAGAAAGAAAATGAAAAGAGAAGTAAAGAAAGATTAGAAAGAAAACGGTTACAGTATAAGTTGAATTAACAAAAGTTACAAGAAGTTGAAAGAAAAAAGTTAATATGTAGGAAGTTGACATTAAAAACAAAGAGATTTAAAGGTTGATATGATATGAGAGGTTGATATTATAAAGGTAGAGTTCACCACAAACAGTTTCTACCATGTAAATGCTAACAATTAAAAAAAGGGGGGGAATGATAATATTTTGAAAGTGTGTTTCCTGTTTGTGTGTGTGGTTGTGTGTTTTCACTGTATGTAGATGAAAACCACAAACTTGTTTTACCATGTAAATGCTAAAAAATGTTTTAAAAAATATCAAAAGACTTTTAATTTGAGTGTCTGTGTGTGTGTGGTTGTATGTGTCATGCTACTACAGGTACCTGTTATATCATAAAAACTATGTACAGGATGTTGCATTAACTTCCTGTCAGTGAATGTAGACTTGTAAAAATAAATGTTGACCTGTTCTGCCAGGAGGAGAGAAAATGGCAGATAAACTGCCTCCATGGGTGCAGGAGACAGGAGTCACTAAAACCAACCCCGTTAATCAGTCAGTCAGAAATAGCACGTGTAAAACCTACATTGTTTTATTCTTTTGTGTTGTTTGCGTGAGAAAAACTGTCAGGTAAAGTGTTTGAGCACAACTCTGAGGCTGATCACATGACCTGATTCAGCTGTGTTTGTTACCTGACTGTTGCTATTCTGTTAAATCACTCACATTTGCTGAAGACGGGCTGTGAACTGCTCAGACTTTGCCTTGCAAAATCTGCAAAATGTAAAAAAGTATTAGTCTTATCAAAAAAAATTTGAAACTGAGCGGCAAAAGACTTCACTGAACACGTTAATATACTTTACTTTAAGTTACTCAATAAAATGAAGGCATGGTGGCAATTTTAAAAAAGATTTTAAACCCTTTTATGATTTGAGGAGAATTTCTGGACTTGCGCTATAATGCGCTCCAATGGGAGTTTTAGATGCTTCTCGCCATTTAAATAAACAACTGTAAGTCCTATCACAATGAGAGTTACATTTCCATAAAATAACATAAAAATACCTACTTTTATAATTTGTGTATGAACGATTAAAGTCGACAAAAGAAAAGAAGCAAAATAGAAAAGATTTGATAAAAGTGGACACTGTCAAGTTGATGTCACACACTCTAACTGCACTTTCCACAATACACACGAATGGAGAAGTTAAAAAATTACCAAAAAGTACCTCAAACTAAAACTGCTATCTTTCAAAAAGTATAAACGATACAAAGAAGCTGATCAACAGACAAAAAGTTGAAAGTGTTTAGACTCGTTGAAATTTTATTGAAGTTTGTATGTCAAAGTATGACGGTACAGGAAGCAGATCAAAAGAGGCAAGTTGAAGGGTTTCAAGTGACTCTCATTAATTTTCTATAAAAGAAAAAGTGAAATACAGTGAAAACTACAAAAGTGACTAAAGTGAAAAGTAATAGCAGGGAAGTCCTCAAGAAGACACACCTTTTGAAAGTTGAATAAAGTTTCAATGACAAATCGTTGAGAAGTAAAGAGTGACTGAAAAAAGGGCGTCATAATAATAATAATAAAGATTAGGATAACATAAGTGTCAAAGCTGTGTTGTCCAGCTCTCCCTCTAATTAGGAAGGGCAAGTGCAACTATTTAACTTGAGCCAGATAATTAAGGGTTGTCATTTGACCTCCTAGGGAGATAGCACAGAATTGTAGTCATTATGTAGGCAGGCTGTTGCCTGCCACAGCTAGTTTAGTTTTGCCATAACCTGTGAGTGATCAAACATTTAACCTCCAGACA
This sequence comes from Channa argus, assembly GCF_033026475.1. Lineage (NCBI taxonomy): Eukaryota > Metazoa > Chordata > Actinopteri > Anabantiformes > Channidae > Channa > Channa argus. The sequence goes on from NC_090200.1 coordinate 23,483,788, forward strand.
TGATGAGTGGTGTATTGATTTGAGATTAGGATAGCTTGAAAAATCAGTAGCTATATATTTAAACATAACTTCTTGCAGTGTTGTTAGTACAGTACTGCTGGTGTTGTACTGGGAATTTGTAGTAAAGTAAATATTTCATATATGACTATTGATTCAGTCTGTAATATACACAGTTCACTGCTGAGCACATAATGAAACAATAACAGTAAGAAAAGTCAAATAAAGTATTCAGCTCTGCAGATATTGTACCCTATTCACTGCTGAGACGCTGCAGATCCAGTGTGTGTTGTGTGGAGGATAGCGCTCACATCTGAGGCCAAAATGAAATTCCACTGCTGGTCGACAGAGTGTGTCATTAAGTTGTCAAGCGGTTCACTGGGTATTTGTTTTGAATGTTGACCAGTGTGTCTCTGGCAGAGTGCTTTTTGATTAGAAAGAACATGACTCAACCACATGACCCGGGTTTAGCCTCATGTGTCTGCAAGCACTTGCCTGTCACAGTGTGTTGAAGTAAATTTTTTCAAAGTGCACTTTATTAATTTTCTGTTGAGTTATCACATAAAGTTTTCAGCATTCGCTAATTATATTCTGTAAATCACCTTTGTCTGAAATACTTGGAATAGTTTCTGCATACAAGGAGCTGCTGCTGTATAGGTGTTTGGTCTTTTCAGATGGTAAGCAGTATGCTGCCTGCAGACCTGCAGAGCCTCTTTACAACACTAGCCACCACTCCAGTCTGGTTACTATAGAAACAGCCAACAGCAGTCTTCTCGATGCTCATTCTTTGAGGGATACCCGTGATTTTACTTGCTAGATCTCTTTAATAAACATTAAAAACTAAAAAAACATTTAAAAACCTGACAAGACTTAGAAGGAACAAGTATTTCTTTTAGGAGCTCTTTCAGGATATTACTTTAGGTTTTTAGATATATACTGTGAAACCCATTTTATTTTGATTTCTTTCATTTCTTTCTGTTGATTTCCTGATATATATCTCGATGATACCACTGATGCAGATTTACAGGATTTTCCCAGCCCTGAAGGGGCACCACAGCTACTGTACAGGTCAAACAAAGGTCGAGTAGGTGTTCCTGAGGTTTACTTGATGACTGCACATGCACATATATAATGGTAAACTGTGCTGTGGAAGCTATATTAGCAGCAAAACATCTCACCATTATTTTGTAAATCTGTTGTTTTTGTAGATACACCCGTGAGGCAGGTGTACGCTCTCTAGAGAGAAAGATAGGAGCCATCTGCCGAGCTGTGGCAGTGAAGGTCGCTGAAGGTCACAGAGTCACCAAGAAAGATGCCTCAGCACCTGAGAGTCCAACACAACAGGAGGGTAAAAGCTCTCTTTGTTCTGTCTGTCGCTGTGTGTGGACACATATATGTTATATACAAGACTCCCATCAAGAGTCCTTGTAGTGGTGGTGTTGATGGATAAGATTCATATTTCACATATCCATAATTTACTTAGGAAACACTATTCAGTGTGTTATTCTAAAGCTGAAGAGAGGTATTGTCATGTTAAATGGTTTAGAATCTTAAATAAATAATAAACAATATTATTAATTCAAGCAAAAAAAGGAAATAAAATTAAAATAAGTTTTAGCTCAGCTCAATCAAGAGACCAAATACTCATTTTATTTACGGGTGTGCGATACAATAAAATTTAGTTTGTATACATTTCCAAGCAATAGCAGACCAACATCACTAATATCAATACTGACATTTTCTTTCCTGTTGAATGGAACTAATGTGAAAATGATCATGTGAGACACATGACTTTTTCATGATTTGTAAATTCTTGAGTCCATTTAGTTACATCAAAACATTTTATAATCAATGACAAATAATTGCAATGCAGAACTAGGTTCTTTTACTATTCTGTTAGTTACTTAACTAAGCAATCAGGAGCTGTTATGGAAAACCAAAGGCCATTTTACCAAGCTACGCTGTTTCTCTGTACTCTATCTCATCCGATCAGACCTGAAACAATCTGACCATTTTACTGCTCTACAGTAGTCTACAAACGTGTCCATCCATCAAAATACAAGAAAACAATACATTAAATATTAACTGTTTAGCTGTCGCATTATAAGAGCAAAATTATTTTACAGCAATTGTTAGACTGTTGAAGTTCATTAGAATTGCATTAAGATATCAGACAGACTTGGACAGTGTTTCAGTCTACATATTTCCCTCTCAACTGCCTCCTTTTCAGTTTCTCCTCCCTCTTTAAATTCTGCCCCGCGTTTACGTCAACTTTATTGCATTGCTTTATTGTACTGCATCATTGCATTGCATACTTTATTGCATCCAGACTTTCGCTTTTCTTTCTCCCCTCAAATAATCCTATAGTTACTCTGAAAAAAATATCTTTCATTAAATATTCTTTTATTTTAGATTAACATGTCAAATCTCATCCCTGATTAACACCCCATGACAGTAGCTCCCGCAGACCAGCATCAGCTCAATGGGTGCATTTGTTTTAATACCAGCATTTGTTTAAACTCCGCAATCATATTTAATTGGTATTTTGCGTCTTTTTTTGAGTAAACATAAGGAGAGGAACAAGACAATGGAGTTACTAATAAAAGCGTGAAACACTGGTCACCGGAACAACAACAAACAAGGCACGACTTTGGTGTCCTTGAGCCATAGCATAGGGACTGTTGTAACTTTGATAGATTTCAATTCGATTTATCTTATGGACCATTCTAATTTCATATCGGTATCAAGTGGACATTGAAGTGCACTTTTTTCCCCACAGACTGAGGGATATAGAGAAGAACCCTTGTTTCCATGTGGAAACATTTGCAGACATTCTGGCAGGAAGGATAACAACCAACAGCCTGCTCCATAGGCATGAATAGCACTCAACTTTCTATTAAGACCAGGTTGAAAAATCCTGAACTACTATATATTATCTAGTGGTGCTGATTAAATTACAATTCTGTAAAAATTAAAAGCTGTAAATTGTAAAATAACAGTTTTTAAAGTTGAAATTTGAATTATGAATAGATTCACAATAGATGTGAATCTGCAAAAGACGAATTCCACCAGGCTGTCATAAAAAGGATCAGACATGTGCAATGAAATTAACATAGATTTATTTTAGCAGAGTGAAAGAGAGTGAAAACAGACAAAAAGAGGTGGAGATAAACAGAAAATATTATCAGCTGTTTTATGTCCTCTTTTTTAAAAAAGAAAGGGGAAAAAAAAAAAAGACTGTTGCCAGGTAACTGATGTCACTGGCACGCAGCACAAACAATGGTGTGTGTATGCAAATTCTGTGTGTTCTTGTCTGTGTATTTTGCATTTTTCCTAAGGCATGGTGTGTGCTTGATCTTGCTGTTCAGTGTGTGTAGTTTCACTATTTGATGCATCTTTGCATAATGTCAGTGTCTGTGTGCAACACCTGATTTCTCCAGTCTCAGCTGCAGCTCCTGTCACATCCCATTCTTTCTATGAGGTCGTCCTTCTGTTATTATTGTGGCCTCTGATCACCAGACACAAAGCTGTAAATGACAAATGTTCTGACTCTTCTTTTTGGTGAAAATAATTTGTATATAATGCTAATGCATGTGTTACATGATGAATTAGGTATACTCTGTGTGTGTGTGTTCAGACAGAGCATCGCCCCCAGAAATGCCCATTGTGATTGACCACATCGCCCTTAAAGACATCCTGGGACCTCCACTGTTTGAAATGGAGGTAAGTGGGTCAATAACAGGGAGACAATTATCAGTGTTTAAAATCCACAAGCTATCAATTACAGAAATTTGTCTTTCCTCCTGTCTCCCCAAATCATGTTTGCCGTTATTTTTTACATTAATTACTTTTCTGATTATACCAATAAACACATGTTTTTGTGTTTATTGAAGGTGTCTGAGCGGCTCACCCTGCCTGGTGTAGCCCTGGGTCTTGCCTGGACCCCACTCGGAGGGGAGATCATGTTTGTAGAGGCCAGTCGAATGGAGGGAGAAGGTCAGCTCACTCTGACCGGTCAGCTGGGAGACATTATGAAGGAATCTGCCCATCTGGCTATCACTTGGCTCAGAGCGAACGCTAAAACCTACCAGCTCACTAACAGTATGTATGCTTTCACAGATGTACATGCAATCTATGCATTTACATAGGCTAAGAAACAAGAATTTAAACTGTCTGTGTGTGTTTCAACAGTGGTTGGGGGTCCAGATCCATTAGAAGGGACAGACATCCACCTCCACTTCCCGGCTGGAGCTGTCACCAAGGATGGCCCCTCAGCCGGTGTTACCATAGTAACCTGCCTTGCCTCTCTGTTTAGTGGACGATTGGTCAGATCAGATGTTGCCATGACAGGCGAGATCACATTAAGAGGGCTGGTGCTGCCAGTGAGTTATTGAATTCAGTACACATTAAAGTGTTGGTACCCTTTCATGGTAAAAGGATTTTCTGAAATAACTTAAAACTAACAAAGGATAAGCCTAAATAAATAAAACTTTGAAAACTACATGACATGTTATGCTAATTAGAGGAAACATCTATCCATCCATAATTTTTAACCGCTTATCCTCTTCAAGGTCATTGGGGGCTGGAACCTATCCCAGCTGTCACTGGGGGGTGGGGTTCACCCAAGACAGGTCAGGGTGTTAGTTCAGTTCATTAGTTCAGTTTATCTTGGGGCCAAACACAGGCATAGACAGACAGACAACTATTCACACTACAGGGATTTAGAGTCACCAATTACCCTTACATGCATGACATTGGACTTTGGGAGGAACCCAGAGTACCCGGAGGAAACCCACACAAACACAGGGAGAACATGCAGATAAACTGGTGGATTTGAATCAGGGACCTTTTAACTGTGAGGCGGCAAAGCTAACCACTCCACCACTGTGCTACACTATTATAGGAAACACTTATTTTGAATTATTACAATTATCTAGTTTTCACCTTTTCTAATAAATCTGTCCAGGCCATTCACATTTGTTGTATTATTATTATAAAAGTAATATTTCTATTTTCCTATTTCCTTTTTTTCTTTTATTACTTTTGTCAGGTTTTTTCAGAGAAAAATGTGGGTTTTGTCTTTTTTTATGGAATGGTACCAACAATTTCAGCCACAGTTCACTGTTTGAAGCAAGTTGATTGTTTGTCTTCTACAGGTGGGTGGGATCAAAGACAAGGTCCTGGCAGCTCACAGGGCAGGAGTGAAGTGCGTCATCATCCCAAAACGTAATGAGAAAGACCTAGAAGAGCTTCCATCCAATGTCCGAGCTGACCTCGACTTTGTCACCACAGGAAACCTGGATGAAGTGCTTAATGCCGCCTTCGACGGAGGGTTTCCAGGGGCGGCCAACATGACCACACATCCACAGCTCACCAGCAAACTGTAACACACTGATCAAAATGCACACACAATAGCAATGTTAAGTGTAGAAAATATACTAGTATTTAAAAATGGATATGAACAGCTTTGAGTAAAGGCCAGTTCACGCTTTCTGCATCTGCAGGTGCTGTGATGTATATTTTGTCACATGCCCAAGTCTGCAAAGGTCCATGCTAACCTTAGGGAACACCAAGAAGCAGCCCAAAAGGGTCCACATGGACTGCAAGACTGCACATGTGCTAGACAAGTATTCATAAATACCTTTGATTGTAGAATAAATAGAAGCTGTCAGTATTTGCATCTGTGTCCACATCCTTGTAGGTCCCAGGGCAAACAGAAACCATGAACTGGCTTTTTGAGCCTAATGAGGAAACAAAGTTCTAATCCTTCATTTTCTAACAATGCTATAAGTCTGACCATTCTCTGATGTTGAGACTTGTGAGTTCAGACTATTTTCATATTTAAGAAATTCGGAGAATTCGGTTTTACAGAGTTTTGCGCACAATGAGTTCATGTCGTACGAGGTAACTGCAGCTTCATTATTAATGCATATTAACATAGTACAAAAAGTCACAGCTGATGTTGACCAGATCGAGTTTATATCACTGCTGCACCTTTAAAAACCAAGTCAAATGGATGTGAACCAATTAAAGCTACAAGAATCTGATGAACAACCACAGCTTTTATTCAATAAATCTGATTTGATGTGTTTATAGTATCAACAGTAAAAATTAAGTGTGAACAAAGCAATGTTTATGGTGATGGTTTCTGTAGGTAATGGTGGACACATGAAAAGGGCTTCTGAAGCCTGACTGAAGTTGATTGATGTTCAATCATGTTGTTTGTGGAAAGCCTGATAAAAGCTAAATGCTGGATGAATTGTGAGTTATGTAAATAAAAAATTTGAAATGTATTAGTGCAAATTTCTTCTCAACTAAAAATAAAAGACTTTACCAGTTTATTTGATGGTGAGGGTTAGATCAATATTTCTTTGGTTGGATATTCTCATGGCCAAGTCTAAATCCAAAATGCCATTTTTCATCATAATGGAACAACACACTTATAATTTCTGGAATCCTGTACATCTGTTGGGCAAGCTGGCATTAGACTGAGAAATGGTAGTGAATGGAAATCACACAACAAATAAATTATGCTCTCTAATTAAGTCAATCTTAATTTGTTTTTTTTACTTTTTTTTACATGTTAATATGAAGGAATATTTCACCTAAAACGCAACAGAAAATAAAAATGAAATTTTTTTGACATTTCTTTTTGGAAAAAAGGCTGTTTTTAATTTTCCATTTGCGGTTGTGCCTCATAATTTGAATGTAATGTAATACAGTTTAAAAATGGAAAAAGGCATTTTCCAAAAGGAAAATTAAAAATAACATTTTAATGGCATTTGGAAAATGTTCTAAATATATTTTTTAATTTCCTAATTTGGGGTAAAATATTGCTTCATGATGCTAATTGTGGGCTAAAGGACAGGATTAGGTGACTGTGGTGCAGGAAGGTAGAGCGGTTGTCTACCAATCTCACAATTGTTGGTTCAATCCCCACCTCCTCCAGTTACATGTTAGAGTGTGACCTTGAGCAAGACACTGAACCCCAGTTGAGTGTTGGAGCATAAACAGTGTAAATCACTTTGAGTGCCAATAGAGGTAGAAAAGCCATATATAAGTGCAGACTATTTACCATAATTTATTCTTACTCTCCAATTCAGTTATTTAGATAACTGGATTATTTAGTGATATGTAAATTTTTTTATTTGTGTAATTTCTGGACTCCATGAAGCTGAATGGCAGTGATGTCAGTAAAAAATGAAAACGTAAAACATATTGATTTTATATATTATACAGTCAATACACTTGCCAACCTTAACTCATTTTTCAGTAGCAACTATGTATTTTGATATCAAAGTACACTGGTACAATTTAAAAGTAAAACGCCAGTGACACCTCGTACGTAGGGTGTGAATCTCGCAGATGACCTTGTATCCTTGTCATTGGATTAACGCCTGTATTTTTGTAGGATTCGCACAGTCACGATGGCTGGTGCCCTCATCAGCTCTTACCACTCAGTCAGTCAGTGCTGTATAGTTGCACGGTAACATGCAAAGAGTAAAGGTTTAAGAAGCTGCTCTCATACTTTTGTTTTCACTTTTCATGGTGCATCATGTAATACTGGTCATGCTACTCAGGATGCTAATAAAAAATATAGAAAAATAGAGAACTAATATTATGGCCCCAAAACAGACATCCTTTTCTCATTTTTTCATAGGCGTGTAGTAGAGTAGTGATATGTGGGCCCTCTGAAAATGTAGAAAAATTGAAGGATAATAGGCCAATGAAATTGAAATGTATAACCTGATTATGAGTTTGACTAAATGTGCAAGTAGTCTGCTTCAGTGAACATCTTGTCTATAGACAGAGGCCTTCTGGTGGCTATTTTCATTTGTATTCTTAGAAATAATTTCTTTCCTCAAGATCGTATATAACATTAGAATTTATTTAAATTTTCCAGACAGTTTATATGAAGCTTATTTTTTACAGGTACACACAGATGTCAATATAGGATACCATGTGTTATGCCTGTTTTTGGTCACTGAAGTTTTTTTTGGCATAGGGTGGTACTCCAGGACTTTCTTCAAGGTTGGCAGGTCTGCAGTACATCAAAGCTTTATGGTGTCTATCATAAAGCAGCATGTTTATACAGTATATCCTTCACATGACTTATGCTCCTTTCAACAGGAGAATATTTTCACATGTTCTGTTACCGACATGACAGATGTTTGGTGTAGGAAACTGACGTATTAAAAAAACAGATTTTTAAATAACAATATAATATGCAGCAACTTAAAAAACAAGACTTAAAATTAAAAAAATGCCCTCGGATGTTATTGAGTGAGTGAGTATATTAAAGGTACTAAGGGATACTGCCAACAATATGTGGATTTGTGTGAATGTTTCTCAACAGAAAGAAATTGCCATGTGATTGTGTGTGTGTGTGTGTCCCCTGTAATGTAATGTAAAGCACTACTGTGTGTGTTTCTAGACAGCCATGAAAAGATTAATAGACCCGAGCTGAAACTTTTGGACAGATACATTTCTAAAAGTCAAACACATCAAAAGAAAAATGCAAGGAAAAACAGATTTAGCCTACAGTTCTTGCACTGTCCACCGTCATCTGTCTCATAATTGGACTGATAAGTAGAGGGGGAAAGTACAGAAAGTTTCATACATTTTTATCTGTTCATGCTACAGATGGCAGAATAAAAAAAACAAAAAAAAACAATAGAAAACAGTAGTAAAATATGTTTTTTTTTCTTTGTTAACCTTTGATGAGCAACATACTGTGTGCTTACATACATTATTCAGCTCCATTCTGATCCCATTTACCCAATATGTATATTTTGTTGTGTGCTATAAAATGAGCCCCTGGGAGCATCATGAATTACAGCCTGTTCATTGAAGATGAACTTAATGAACCATTTGCAGGGATAACTGGAATAATGAGCACTTAATATTATTGAATAAAAAATGCTCAACTGTAAATTTTCTAAAGCTGGTAATGATTTTGTTGAGTCTGTCAGACATAAGTTCTATGATAACTGGGAATGAAATGACTGCTGATCCAAATCAGGAGTCATCGGTCAGCCTTCAATTAAAATGGCTATCACATTTATCGAAAACATGGATTTTCCCCAGAGACTTAATCACCATCACCCGAAAATGTCAAGATTGCCATTTATTACCAATGTTGTACTTTAAAGTGTAATAAACGTTAAAGCCTCTAGGAACCGCTATTTAGTCTTGTAGGATCCATTAAGCTGCTCTGCAGAAAACCAAGTCCTGCATGTCTCCCTGTACTCTAACATGTATCACCTGATTGTCTTGCCTTTAATTCATCACATATCTCACTTAAGTCAGATAATTACAGTGTTCATATATGGATGTTTTATTATGTTCATGTATGTACAGTGCACTGTATGTGTGTTACAGCGAGTTCATTGTAGACACACCCAATCGCATTCAAACCCCAGTATTAAGACTTCTCTCAAAGCCATCTGGATTCAACATTCCCCCTCACCACAAACATACATTCCACTTCTGGTGAATAGAGGACCTTAACCTATAACATAATTACCCAGAGGCCCTTGGGTGGGCTAAAGGTGCTGGCAGCATGCCCACTTCACATGGCAGAGCACCCCCACAAACAGAGCTCATACTGTATGCTCACAAATCAGCACATTTTAGGTGTGGGCCCTGCAGATGGGCTGGACCCCTGTGACCACATCATGGAAGGAAATAGTAGAGTATAGAAAAGTTTCACCCAATATGTCTGGAGTCTGTCTTTAACCATGATTCGGATTCCAGATGACACTTTACAGTTCTTTATATTAACATAATTTATAACTCCACCATATTTTTAGGTGGATGAAATATATTTATCACTGCTGATGGGGCAGTGGAATCATTAGGGACTGTAGGAAAATTATTTGTGCAGGGGATCTATGAACTAAGATGACTACTAAAAAAACATTTTATTTTGCTTTTTTATAACCGGAAGTCACATGTATGAACATAGTTTAAAGTGTCTTGTTACAATTTGTCTAATTGTAGATGAACAAATTGTAAAATGCTTGTGTGGGTGTTTAGATCCCCCATGGAGTGGAGGAAAAGTGTGAAAAGAACTTATCATACTGGCAAAGTACTTAGTGTAACTGTAAACACTAATTACAAACTAAAATAAGCATTTCAAAAAAGAAAATGCACTGTGAATACTTCAGCGCTGAAACGATTTTCCAAGCAAAGCAGAAAAAAGCTGAACAGTTGCTAAAAATCTAAATTGTTTGCTTTTGCTGAAAGCTGAATTGAAGTTGAATTATTTAAAAACAGCTGAAAGTTTTGCCTTTGCTAAAATAGCTGAAATAATGCTAAATAGCTAAAACAGCTAAACATTAAAATATTTAAAAAAATTTAAAATTTTAAAACATTTTCAAGTATAAACATTTTAAAAAGTATAAAAGATAGTAAAAAGCGTTTTACATGCAATAATGTCCTTTAAGAGCTTAACATTTTGAAGTTTAAACAGTGTTTCTAGCTGAAAGTATACCAAAGTAGTTGGGCACCAAATAACTTAGGAGTCATAATAATAATAATAACGATAATTTAAGATAATTGTATTAGGATCCTGCAGATGAATAATAAGGTCAGTGAGGATCTGAAAGGTGCAAGACAAACTGTTGTTTAACCTGCCTCTGTTAGGTACAGCCAAGCTGTGTCGGGACTGTGCAGGGCAGCCCAGCAACCCCAGGTGTGAATGGGTCTTTTATTACCGCATCAGTTGAAAAGATGCAGTCTCAACAAATGCTTGCCTAAATATGTTGACCCTGCTAATTTGTTTTCCAAGGCCACTTACAAGGAACCACACACGCTATTTCAGCTATATCTCCTCATTATATAATAACAGATGGTTAACGATGTGATTGTGGTCCAAAACACTGATGCCTGAGCAGTAAAATGCATCCCAGTGATACTGTGCTCAATACATCTGTTGGCCTCCTAAGTTTATCATTGTTAAGTAGGTCTGTGGATGTGGGGCAGCCTGTAAAGTCAGATAGGTAGATCAGACAGGCAGCAAGGAACACAAGAACAGAATTACTGTGATGGAATTCTTATCCTTATTCTTATTATTATTCATTCTGACATCCAAGTTATTTGGCATACTTTCAGCTGGAAACACAATTCAAACTTCAAAACGTTCAGCTTATATGGGACATTAGTGTTTATATACTAAAATTATTCATCAAAAAATGATTCATCATTGATGAAATCATCAATTATGTCAAATAACTGCATTTGAAGCTTTTTTAAGGCTAGATGGGTTTGAGGTTTGCCTAACCACTATATAAAGGGTACCCATATTTCATTTTAGCTATTTCAACAAATACAGTTCAGCTTTTTTCAGCTTTGCTTGGAAAGTCCTTTAGGCGCTGAAGCATTCAGTGCCTTTTGTTTTTGAAAATGCTTTTTCTAGTTCCAAAATGTTATTCTAATAAATTTCTAATTAATTGAAAGTGTACTGACCATCTTACAATGACTTGAATCTATTAGGTGATAAAAGTACAGTAAAAATGTTCATGCCCAGTGTTCCATCTAAGTTGCACAAATGCGCAATTGCACACTACTGACACTGTCACCGTGCACAGAAAATCTGCTCGGCTCACCAAAAAAAATTAAAAATAAAAACCCTATCTGATTTGAAAATAAAATAAACACAATTTATTCTGTGCTATTTTGCTAAGTGATTTAGTGAGTGACTGGCTTCTCCAGCCAATGATGTTATTCACATACGTATTTACTCAGCTAATCAACGTCATTGACAGGCTATGACACCATCCTTATGTGCTGGGACCGGTGTTTTAGCAAAGCGGTGCGGCCGATGTGGAGTGAAGACGCGTTAATGATGCTAAGTGCTGCTTATGTTGACCCTTAATAACAATAAATAAAAAAAATAAAATAAAAATATATAAAAATTTTCATTTATGGATATTCACAAGTTTGAGTAGTAGAAATGCAAATAATCGTGTCATTATGTACTTTCATTATGTATTTTGCAGACAAAGTTACAGGACGCTCTCCCAGACCACAGTAGGACAATCTCACCCACTGGCTCATACTCGTAATACAAGTCAGAGTTTTATACTAAAAATGTGAATTGTGTTTTCAAAATTGAAGTTTATAGTTTGCTTGGTTTGGTTGGTAGTTCTGGTTTTGCCATAGCTGAAATTAAATATTTATACCTCCAATAGCGTTAACATACTACACAGCTCATGAACAAGATTTTTGTAGTTTTCATTGTAAGTGGGCTAAAGCACTTAATTAAAAGTATTCTAAAAGAACTGTAAATGCTGTAATTTAATTACTTTAATAAACCATGTAACTTGGATGGATGCGATGCTGGCGTGAGCACAGTGCACACTGCTGATGTTTCTCACAGTGGTCTAAGAGACTGCTCAGGAAGTTTGTGTTTGCTCAGACACATGAAAAATTAGAGGGAACATTGCTCATGCCCTCTATGGGATCCAAATAGTGGGATAAATGCGCAGCCATGATCTGAGAAAATAAGAAAAGGCACAAGGTATGAAAAAGATAGATTTATTTAATGACAAATTAAAAACAGAAAAAAGTCAAGGAGTTGAGGGAGAGCAGTAACATTACTGAGACTCCACGTGAAGAGAAAGGGAGAGATGAGTGGCTTAACCTCCCTATCTCCTCAGACAGAAAAAAAAGGAAGGGGGGACTTGCCACACAAATAAGAGGACAGAGACAAATACATAAGGAGAAACAATCCAAGTCTGGGAGGGAAAGAAAAAAAAAAAAAAAAACCTTCAGAAGAACACAACTTGCTTTTTAACTACAAACACTGAAGTTTAGCCACAAGTTTTACAACTGCCTTTTAATTTTTGTTTTAAAAGTAATTACAAAAAAAAAAGATAATTATATAATCTCCATTTAATAATAACAACAACGTTGTAACGGTAGAAACTGTCTCTCGTTCCTGGTAGGGTGTTCGATCAATCAGTGGCTGAGGCTGACACTGGCAGACAGAGAAAGGTGAAGGACGAAGAGAGATGAAAGAGCATAAGAAAGGCCAAAAGAAAAAAAAAAAAAGAACAGGAAGAAGGTGAAAGGACACCCACCCATCTGACACACACATACACACACGTACTTCTATCTTTGTGAGGACACTTGACAGTTTGCAATCCCTAGCCCCGTACCCAAACCCCCACAACTGAATGCCTAATCCTACCCTTTACCCTAACATTAGGACTAAGTCTAAACCCTGAAACAGCCCTTTGAAGTTGTGAGGTACAGCCCAAACATTCTCACTTTCCAAAGATGTCCTCAGTCTGTTAATAAAACACTTTATTTGGTCCTCACTATGTAGCAAGTACAAGAACAGACAATCACACAGTTCTCCCATCACATACAAAAAAACAGAAGTAAAATTGAAAAGAAACAGACTTTAGAAATAAACCCCGAACAAAAACTTTGACTCAACTGAAATGCAGCATTTCTTTTTCCACATCTTGAAAATAAACAAGACACACTCAACTCAACCACTTTTACACGTGCACTCACAACCTGTAATACAAGTGTGTGTGTGTGAGAACTCCACTGTTGTGTCCACTCCATAAAAATAGAAATATATTTAAAAAAAAAAAAAAAAAAAAAAAAAGAGCTGATGTAGTTGAGGGTATTTTTAAATCCATACATTATGTGGGCAGAGTCTAATAACTATCAACAATGACAGTCAACTAATAAAGATTGTTCTATGCACAATCTTTAGCTTTGGGGTGGACCGGTTTGAACTGGAAGGAAACCAGAGGTTTTTAAATCGCAGATGTAGACTGACATCCACAGATCCTTAATGGAGATCCAAGGTTCCAGTCTTGAAAATAACTGGGTTCTTATGGGTGCTACAACTATCCAAGCCTATGAGTGACAGGTTTCAGTCCCAGCCATCCCAGCCATGTCAGTCACAGATGAAGAGAAATACTCTAATATGCAAAAAAGGAAATAAAGGATTTCATAGCCTCTGGTTTCCAGTTTGAGCTAGTCGAGCCCAGCCACAGCCCCGGGCTAGCCCTGCAAGAGTCGGCAGCATGTGAACCATTTGATCGGGAGAAGGTCTGCCAGGTGCTGAAGAGGATTACAAACAAAAAGAAAAGTTAGATAGCTGGTTAGCTACCTAGCACTGACCAGGAGTCAGTGTTAAATTCTAACTTGAGCCTTTACTTGCTGTTTGACTGTCACGGCACTGGGCTTGCTCAGTGGTGACCAGCTTCAAGCGTCTCCAAGTGAAAGCTTGGAGATCTGTAGTGTCTGAAATGTCTGAGGATTGACTAGAAAGGAGAGAGAGAGAGAGAGAGAGAGAGAGAGAGAGAGAGAGAGAGAGAGAGAGAGAGAGAGAGAGAGAGAGAGAGAGAGAGAGAGAGAGAGAGAGAGAGAGAGAGAGAGAGAGAGAGAGAGAGAGAGAGAGAGAGAGAGATGAGTGTTGGAAAAAAAAAAACATCACTTCTAGAGAGACATGACCAAGACACAAGAACGTGAGAAGAGAGTTTGACTGAACAGCTTTTCAGTTTGTGTCCATGTTGGGCAAGAGAGGGTGAGACTGCACAAGTCTCACATGTTTTTGTGTGTTGAGAAGTCTATAGCCATCACTACACAGTTCTGTCCTTGTGTTTTTTTCTTTCATTCCTCCACTCATCCTTCCCATCCCCTGGGGCCTCCACGGCTATCCTATCAAGACAGTCCAGTTCCACATCTCAAGGGGTGAGGGAGAGAGGAAGTGGGGCACTGTGAGGTCACAACTGATTTGACCCCCTAAAATAAATGCCCCAGACAATCTGCAACTTTTTTTTTGCCCAAAGTTTTTAGCACATGGAGATGGTAACATTGATGCCTAGGTTGCCGTTCTCGGCAAAAAGCTGTGCGATGGACGTATCGAACACCAAGCAGTCGCTGTTCATGATGGCCGTGGCGATACCTTCGTGGATTGAGCGTGGCGTAGCCTCCCAGGTCAGGCGGCGCCGGTGTCCATTGAGCTCCAGTCGGTAGGCAAAGTTCTCGGCCTGCTTGCGAGTCCCGATAAGCTGCACAATGGCAAAGAACTGCTGGTGGCCATCGTACTTCTCCTGTTTCTCCAGCACCAGCATAAAGTGGAAGCCAAAGCAGGACTGCATCATCACCCAGTCCACTGCCCCCGGCAGGTTGATGTCTGTGGCCAGGAAGACAATGTCCTCCCCCTAGACAGGAGAGGGACACAAAAGATTACATGTAAAATTTAAAAAAAAATAAAAATAATAAAAAAAAAACTTTAAAAAAAGCCATACCATGTTAAACTTTGTAGCCTCTAATCAAGATTGCTGCTGCTAAATTTAATCTTAAATTGCTGTGTTATTATTGTATTCTAGAGTAAAACTGCACTGGTTTTAATGATGTGGTTTCAGATAGGTCTGATCAGCTGCAACATCCAATCATCAACAGGTCTCTAATAGAAGGGATGTGTAAATGGTGCAAGAATTCCTCTATCTTTGCTTATAAAGCTTTGGGATGTCCTTTAAAATGGACAGCTGGAACAACATCTGGGAAAAGTGAGAAGCAATCATAGGAGACTTGAGAAATTTAAAAATAAAAAAAAAAGACAGTATACAGCTGTTTTTACATGTATGACAATTAAATCAGTGGAGTTCCCCTTTAATTTAAAATTATGATTACAATGATGTAAGGCAAATCTTGCCAAATTAAAATAAGGGAGTTGTGTTTTGGAAACAGCTATTGTTTTTGAAACAATGATAGAAGCATTTTGTGGTGTCTGGGTTTGGACTGAATGAGAAGACAAATCAAAAACAAAAAGCACACTATTATTTAAGACAACTACTTTCTTAGTCAGGCTAAAATGGTCACAATATACTCAACCATATAATCCCTAATATAATCATGTGTCCTCAATTTGTAGGACAACAAACAAAAAACCCTAAACTTTACAGTAGGTAGATACAGTAGGGGCGGGTACAGCATGCAGAACCAGGATTTACTGGGAACTTCGTAATTACCCAAAAACTTAAAATAAAGGTGTCTAAAATCAAATATTTTTTACATTGATAAAAACATATAAAAAACACAGAGCTCACAATGTCTGACCTGCAATGTAGTGATGGACTTGTGCTGGTGCATCAGGTGAGGCATGACAGCATCCAGGGAGCCCTGCCACTTGCAGGAGGCACCGGGGCAGGGGCAAGAGTATGGCCGAAACTCGCACAGCTCTTCATGCTCCGTCTTGTCCGTGTGAGGCAGGGTGACTTCACAGCCAGATGAGGCATACTTGCAGGGGAAGAGGACAGAGTTAGCCACCTTCTCCATAGCCAGGTTCCTAATGGACCCCAGAGGACCTCGGCATGTGGGGCAACAAGTGAGCTTGGGCCGGCAGTTGGAGCATACCTGGAAGGAAACGTAAGAGTCATTTTTTTCCTCCCTCTCTCTATTTTTTTAAATAGACTTCCAGTTGTGGAGCAGAGCAAAAAATCTAGAATGTTTCTTGGGAACAAAGTGTGCATCATTATGTTCACGTTATTGGGACAAAATAAAACAACATACACTTAATGCAAATGATCTGACACTTGCACAGTTTAGTTACTTTCCAGGCTGGACTGTACATACCAGGTGTCCAGATTGGCACTGCAGGATGGGGGGCAGGACATAGTCAAAGCAGACAGGGCACTCAAACAGGCTGGCCAGGTCACTGTTGGAGGCTGTGGTGCCTGAAAGTGTGGGCACGCGCTGGGAAGGGGGGCACTTGGAGGTTCCTGTGGGCAGCGCGGTGGCAGTCTGGCGACTCATTTCTAATAAAGAGAGACAGAGCGGGCTGTGATAAAGTATTCAGCAGATCACTTCAAACTGTATCACTCAGTCACTGTACCAGAGGGAAGAAATGCCCAATTCTCTGGACCTCTTCTTACTTATGGCACAGCTATAAGTTAGTTTTATATAATACATTTAAAAAAATAGAATTCTTTCTTGCACTTGGATCTCATGAAACAAAAACACTCATATTCACACTCATAGCACTTTGCTTTAGACTTTTCTCCCTCAATTACATTTTGCTTGCCTTGTACCTCACTTGTAAGTCACTTTGGATAAAAGCATCTGCCAATGACTAAATGTAACATGTAAAGTTCATTTGCTAAAAGAGATGAGAGAAGAGAGACATGACATGCTGAGACTGACATGATAAACACTGCTAAGCACATTTACTACTGTACAGTGAATCTGGAAAGTATGCCCAGCATTGAACTTTCTTCACACTTTGTTATGTTACAGCCTTATTCTAAAATCGATCAAATTCATTATTTTCCTAAAATGACATTTTACAATTAACACCCCATAATAACAATGTGAAGTAAGTTTCTGTAAAAGCTTTGGCAAATTTATTAAAAATAAAAACGAAAAAAAAAAGTATACAAGTATTCATGGCCTTTGTCATAACACTCAAAATTTAGCTGTACTGCATTCTGTTTCTACTGATCATGCTTGAGACGTTTCTACAACTTGATTGGAGTCTGCCTGTTCAGAATTTCAGTTAATTGGACGTGATTTGGAAAAGCACACACCTGTCTATAATAGGTCCTACAGTCAACAATGCATGTCAGAGCACAAACCAAGACACAAAGTCCAAGGAATTGTCTGTAGACCTCGGAGACAGGATTTTATTGAGGCATAGATCTGAGGAAAGGTACAGAAAAACTTCTGCCGCATTGAAGGTCCCAATGAGCACAGAAGCTTCCATCCAAAAAAATAGAAAAAACCAAGAAGAAGTTTGGAACCACCAGGACCCTTCCTAGAACAGGCCACCTCGAGAGAGAAGGGCCTTAGTAAGGGAGGTTATCAAGAACCTGACGGTCACTCTGAAAGAGCTCCAGTGTTTCTTTGTGGAGAGAGGAGAACCTTCCAGTAGAAGAACCATCTCTGCAGAATTCCACCAATCAGGCCTGTATGGTAGAGTGGACAGACGGAAACCACTCCTCAGTAAAAGGCGCATGACAGCCCACCTGAAGGACTCTCAGAGCATGAGAAACTAAATTCTCTGGTCTGATGAAACAAAGATTAAACTCTTTGGCCTGAATGCCAAGTGTCATGTCTGGAGAAAATCAGTCACCGGTCATCACCTGGCCAATACCATCCCTTAAATAAAGTTTAAAGTTTAGTGGTTCCAGCATCATGCTGTGGGGATTATTTTCAGCGGTAGGAACTGGGAGACTAGTCAGGATCGATGGAAAGATTAATGCAGCAATGTGCAGAGACATCCCTGATGAAAACCTGTTTCAGAGCGCTCTGGACCTCAGACTGGGGTGAAAGTTTATTCTTTCTTTCAACAGGATTATGACCCTAAGCACACAGCCCAGGATAACAAAGGAGTGGCTACGGGACAATTCTGTGAATGTCCAGCCCAGACTTGAACACAATTGAACATCTCTGTCGAGATCTGAAAATAGCTGTGCACCGACACTGCCCATCCAATCTGTTGGAGCTTGAGAAGTACTGCAAAGAAGAATGGAGAAACTGCCCAAAGATAGATGCGAAAAGCTTGGTACACCTTACTCAAAAAGACTTGAGGCTGTAATTGGTGCTAAGGGTACTTCAACAGAGTATTAATTAAAGGCGATGAATACTTATGTACATGTAATCACATGTACATAAGTATGTACATTTTTTATTTTTCATAAATTAAAAAAGATTTTAAACAAACTTCTTTTATGTTGTAATTATGGGGTTTTGCTTGTAGAACTTTGAGGAAAACAATGAATTTAATCGATTTTGGAATAAGCTTTACACAACAGGATGTGCAAAAAGTTAAGCACTGGGAATACCTTCTGGATACACTGTATGTCTCTGTGGCATAAAATTGTTCTTGTTATTATATCTTCCTGAATGAATATTGTATTTTTGTTGTGTCAGGGTTACCCAAAGTTTGAACTCCAGAACTTATATTTTAAAAAAAGTTCACTTAACTTGTAGCCAGTATTTTTGGTGTCAAAGCTATGATACTACCGGCAAACAAACTGTAACTCTGTCTCTTTAGTCTGTGCAGCCCTTCAGTTTGCTCCAGATTGAAAATAATAATAATAAATTCTGTTCTTCATATATTTTCAGCAGTTTTCAGCTTGCACACCATGTCCATGAGCTAACTATCAAACAGAGCCACAATCAAATGTACATTGAATTGCTATTCATCCATTTGTAAAAACAATTAGCATACAACCTCATAGCAAACAGCTTTACTGCTGTTCACTAGTCATCTTACCACACGTTTGGGACTGCAGTGGAATATGTGACCCTCCAAAGAGAGAGAAAAACACATCTGTCTCTTATTCGTCAGGTCACACCATGTAAAACATGTCTATTATTGTCCCAACAAGTCAGAAGTGCAGTTTTTCCTGGTCACACACATAAAAGAACAACCAGAGAGTAAAGTGAACTCAGATATGTGTGTCGTTGCTTTGTAAACAGATTTGTGGTAGAGTATAGTATGGCGGACAAGCACAGAAAAGAACCGAGTAAAATCAATAGACAGTAGAACAGGTATCCTATGTAATGAAGGTGGACAGAAGGAGAACTACTGTAGAAAGGGAAAAAGACAGCAAGCTTGAGATTCAAGCAGAGTAGGTACATCAAGGGTGGTCTCATTTGTGTTCTTTAAAACAGCAAAATGCAACGTCCAAATGAAAATAATGTGCAAATAAGCAAGGGATATAGGAAGCAGGGTGTGAAGGTGGAAATCTCTTAGGTCAGGTCTTTTCTGGGCAGTAGGGGAGTTTGGGTGGGATGACAATGCATGCCTATATCCCCACCTACTTTGCTACCTGGCACATTTAGCCTATTCATGCAGCACAGGGAGTCCCAGCACAGAGGGGGGAATTAGAGAGGAGAAGGTAGACAGAATGTGTGGGAGGTCAAGACAGGAGAAAAGAATCAGGTGGTGAGACAGCACTTTGCAATATTTAGACAGACAATAAAACAGCTGAAATATTAACATCTGCCAGCAAAAAGCTGACAAATA
The DNA here is from genome assembly GCF_033026475.1 of Channa argus. Lineage (NCBI taxonomy): Eukaryota > Metazoa > Chordata > Actinopteri > Anabantiformes > Channidae > Channa > Channa argus. Next base: position 23,503,790 of record NC_090200.1, read on the forward strand.
TTTAATTATGACTACAATTTGTCTAACCTAGCAACTAATTTGACAAAAACTCTGAAAGAGAAAATACTTGGCTGTTGAGGTCAGGGAAGATCCTAGGTGGTCCTCTTGGTGGTTAAGACAGAATTGATGTCATTCCCATTTTTAAAAAACTAAAATGCTATTTAACAAGTATTATAATAGTTACTAGTTAAAATACCTCTAGAAAATTAAAACTTGACAAATGGTGCTTTTTAAATATATCATTGTTCACCCAGTATTCATCAATAATGAATGTAATGTTTTGATCAGCATCAGAACTACTAGTGTAAGCTTCTGACTTGCAATTTACTTGGTAGCTGGCAGTGCTGCTAGCACACAGGCCTGCTAGGGCAAAGCTTCACTGCAGCAGTACAAGCTGGACCCATTGAGACACAGTATTAGCTGCCTGCATGTAAACACATCTGCTGCGATACAGATAATGCCTTAAGCTATTAATAGATCTTCTTAGCTGACTAGCATGCTAGCAACAGCAGTAAGTGCAATGGGACCGAATTAGCACAGGACACTGAGCTGGGTCAAGGCCAGCATCAGTCTGCTATAATGCAAGACTGAATGTATTAAAGGTTTTTATATATTTTTTTAAAGGTATCTCTGTACAGGCTTTTCATTGGCATACAGATGTAAAATGATGCTATGATCATTAATAGGGTTGGCAGATATGAGCAGCTATAAATACCATAATTCATAACATGAATCTAAAAATACTACTAAAAAACTACACCTAGCTAAGACTAGTGTATTCCAATATACCAGTTAAGGTTAACGATTTTCACTTATGTGTATCCTCAAATGGTAATTTTTGGAAGTATACAGTTTACAGAATTAAATTTTTTTAAACAATGAACATTAGAACATTCTCAAAGAAAGATTTTTTTGCAGGACTACAGTCTGATACAGACTAATAAACTGCTTAGCATAAACAATTTGCAGAATATTTAACATATATTTAAGAAGCTCAATAATTCACTTCGTTTGTTTAAACACAATAGTCACTTGATATTCCACATATTGAATGTTGTAACTAATATCATTACTTAATTTTTTCTTTGAAGTAGTATCAATTACAACTGTGGACAGACTAGATTAACAATGATACTAAAAAGTAACACACACACACACACACACACACACACACACACACACACACACACACACACACAGAGTTCTTAGTTTGAAAATGACTTGTTATTGCTAAGTTATTTAACTTAAAAAATTACTGGCTGCAGCTCAGCCAGCAGAATTACTGTACAGCTTAACATACTTCACTAAAATAGAGCAACACTAGAGCTCAACCCTGAGGCCAGGAAAGGGGGCAAGTCTGAGAAACTTCTTAGCTGCCCCACCTACTCCTAGAATGGCTGCATTAAATGTATTGCAACTAAACCACGAGGGTTCCACATATATCCAGTTAGACAATCAATGATTCAATTATTTGAATTCTGATCAGTCAGGTATTCTCTGATGCAAAGAAACTTTTGGAAAACCAGCTTGTTGTGTTTAACATAATTAAAATCTTTTGACAGAGCAAAATAAACACTGCTGGCATGTGGGTCTCACACTGTCACCATCATGGCAGTACATGCTGTGGTGAATACAGTATTAAAGGTTTTTATATATTTTTTAAAGGTTTTTTTTTAAAAAAAAGGGACATCATGAATTGTATTTTTTTTAACATCTGAGAGCTTTAAAACGTTACTTCGGACACAAATCTGCAGCTTTGGGACAGTCCCCACAAAAGCTAGTTGCAGGCAGCAACATGCCCAGTTAAAGGGATATTGGGGTGGAGGGTAAAGTATGGACACAAATTGACCACGAACCTTCTGTTGTAGCAGGTGGCTTAGAAAAGGCCTTTAAAAACTAAATTTAAAGCCTACAAGGCTTCTGCGTTTTATGTTTTTATGGAGTGGTCAACAAAAGAAATAGCAACTCATCAGGGTTGATACATCTCCAGACGCCAAAATTATTCTATACATTAGAATATATATAAATTATAACAAAATTATTCATTCAACAAATGGAAGAACTGAGAAGAAAGAGCATGTCAGCTAACAACATAGACAGCAATGAGCACACAATGGTCTGTGTCAAGGAAATGGAAGGAAAGGTGATGATAAAAAGAAGAGCAGACACAAACAATGACAAAAGGGAAAATGGAAAGCTTGCAGCGGAGAGATTTCATGCTGCACACATCATTCTGTTTTGCAGAAAGAGTAATGCTTTTTGTGGTGTCGAAGTGGGGCAAACCTGGAGTTCCAACTTCAAAAGCAACAACTCAACCAACAGCTTGGACTACAATGAGATAATGGCGAGGTTGTTGCAATCACATTCAAACGCAACTGTAAATGAGCAGCGAGCCAGGTGAAGAGGACAGGAAATGCATAACATAAATACTCACCTTCGTCCATAAGATTTCCCAGTAAGGCTTTCGTCTTCTCTTGAAATGTAGGGACCCCTAGAAGAGAGAAAAGAAAAATCAATCCTACTATACAGAGATCAAGAGCATGCAGGTTTAAAAGGGAGAGCTATCACAAACGTATTACAATGTCTCAAGTATAAGCATCAGTGCTAATCCTGGTATATTACACATAATAAATAAAGGCCAAAATAGTGCAAAACCACTTCTGATTCCTCTTTAGTTTTATGTTCCTGTATTTGAGTGGATTAGAGCTTCTGAAACACATAACTCCGCAAGGTCCCTAAACACCTCTGCAAATCATGGTGCTTGTGAAGTCCACACACACACACACACACACACACACACACACACACACACACACACACACACACACACACACACACACACACACACACACACACGTCGACTTCTTCTTCTTTTCCTTTCGGCTGCTCCCTTTCAGGGGTCGCCACAGCGAATCATGTGCCTCCATCTAACTCTGTCCTCTGCATCCTCTTCACTCACACCAACTAACTTCATGTCCTCCCTCACTACATCCATAAATCTCCTCTTTGGTCTTCCTCTAGACCTCCTGCCTGGCAGCTCCAACCTCAGCATCCTTCTACCGATATATTCACACACACACACGTCGACTAACTACACGAAAAAAGGACAAAAGATTTCTGGGATGTTGTTTATGATTTGTGAGCCTTAGGGAGATGCCATCAATCTGTGGGAGACTGCTGGAACTTCTAGGAAAGGTGGTGGTCTCTAGTACTGGCACATTTCTGGGGTCAAAAATGTAGGGTTTTGCCATCTTGTGGAGTTTTACTGACCTACCAAATATAAAGAAAAGGTAATGAATGACATGGGGGTGCTACGCATGGGCTGTACTGCACACATAATTCTGTTTGTTCATAAGGTGCTCCTTTCTTGGTGCGGCATCACAGACACTTGCAAACACAAGATAAACAGGTTTATGATGGTATAGAGGACATTCAGATTGAAATGAAGATGATATTGAAGGGCTTGGAACAATGTGTCGGTGGGATGGAACAGAAGTTTGTAAATGAGGATGGTCCTGTTTATCATTGGCAAAGATCAGTTTAAAAGAGATTCAGGTAGCCAGTTGTCGGGGCCAAAAAAATCGGAGAGCCATGTCTAGTGTCATACATGGATTTTTGGTTTTGGTTACGGTTAAGAGTGAAACAAAACACACTAACATCTTTATTCAGCGGCCAGAGTGATGACTTGCTTCTATCAGTTCTGACAATGGTTAACACACATGCTTAAATCAGTTCACATGAGGCAGACTTGTTTTTCATGAAGTCTAACTTTCATAGGAACAATCTCTGCTAATGTCAACAAGCTGTAAAAGACCACTTAGTGTTGTGCCCATCTTGTGCATGTCTCTAGACTAAAGAAGGCATTTAAGCCACTTACTGCACTTCTAATAGAGTAATATATTAGAACAGACAATCTACAATCATTGATTCTTACTATGCTTTCTCTTGGCTCTGAACTGATTTCCTAGCACTGTTGACTCTGATTTCAGAAAGGAGATAGATCTCAATTCATGTCTGTGGCTCTTAACTACCACGTCTGGATCCTATCATGGTGATGCGCAGAACCCATTATTTTCCAGACGTGACTTCCAACATGCTGAGCCATGCTCTCCAAAATAGCCTGATAAGACTTTACAGGACTGACAATATATTAAGTCATCAAGCAGCATTTGCTCAGATGTGCAGATTTGTAAATTTCACTATACAGCTGCTATTAGCATCTACTTTAGGAAGTCTCTGTTAATTTTTGGTCTGAAATACAAGACAGTCATTTCTTCTAGGCACTGATACGAACAATTACACAAAACTAAAAGTTATATGTAGTGCTGTTTGATCATTTAAAGTTGTAAAGCCCCAGGTTGTTTTCTTTTGAGATACTTATGCATAGCAGCTGTGCAGCTGTATTAACTTTAGGCCATTTCAGTTTTCTTTCTACACTTGAGAGTCATGGTTTGAACCGTTCAGTTTGTCATGCTTGCTTTATAGTTTTGGTAACATGTGCCTCACACCCTAGAACAGTAGTCCCCAGGTTCCTTCTGAGTCACAATGGTGGTCCCTGTGCCACAGTCAGTTGAAAACCCCTGTACTACAGACACAGAAAATATGTAGCCTAAAGAGAGAGAAAAAAGAAAAGTGTTTACAATTACTAATTAAGCAATCTCTCTCTCTCTCTCTCTCTCTCTCTCTCTCTCTATATATATATATATATATATATATATATATATATATATTCCAAATCCAACTCACAGAAGTCTTAAAATGGGTATAAACACTAAAATATTTGCATGTAGGCCTACCACTTTTTTAAATCAACAGCTGCTAACATCTGCCTAGTTTAAATAGTCAGTTCCTTTGTTAAATTTTACCTGGTTTTGATTTCCCCATTTTTACAAGTATGTTTAAAATACCAGTACCTGGAAAAGGGCATAATCCTGCCTTTGTGTATTCAAAACTTCTCCAATACTGCACCCAATACCATGTTTCCAGGTAGGTGGAGGTGGAAATGTGTTTTAAGATAAATGATGAAGACAAAAGTAAACATTCATGCTCATGATCTTCGAGAATATAAAAACAACAACAAAAAAAAAAAAGCTTGATAGTAGCAAATGGCATCTGCAACAGTGAGGATTATATACTGTAACTACAGCTTTACCTGAAGTGTAATTCAAGTTATTTTACCTCCATATTTCACTGTAGAAGCTACAATCCGTGGTCAGGGCCCCTCTATCTCTAGTACTAGAAGGTAAATTGTTTACTACTCAGTTTCAGCAAGTACTCAAATGTAAATACTTGTACTCTGTGAAAAAGTGGTATTGGGACATCTCTACTTCAAAGACTTAAATCCATTATTTATAAAACGCTTTAGAGAAGATTTCAAAATATACACCCATCCATTTTTTTAGGCATAACCTTATGACCAACCGTGCAATTTAATGTAATCCAATACATTGGCTCTTTCATAAATTCTACTTTTACCAAATAATAATTTCTCAGTTTTTGTTTGAAACTATCAGAAAATGATAATTCTAACAAGTGTTTATTATTCAGGTCAAAGTGAACCCCTAAACGCCCATTCTCATCACCAGCTGTGCAGTGCTGGTCCAAGCCCGGTACAAATTGGGGATGGTCGCGTTAGGAAGGGCATCCAGTGTAAAAAAACAAAACTCATTTTATATATATATATACACACTAATGTGTGTGTGTGTGTGTGTGTGTGTGTGTGTGTGTGTGTGTGTGTGTGTGTGTGTGTGTGTGTGTGTGTGTGTGTGTGTGTGTGTGTGTGTGTGTGTGTATGCATGCTGGGGTGACCCTGAACTCATGGTATGAGCCGAAAGGCCCTATAAATAAATAAATAAATGAATGAGTGAATGGCTTTCCAGTGCTCTGACACACCATGGCAGGCAAACACAGCAAAGTATACTTTCTGAAAAGTGTGTACCTGCGCATCTTTAAGTCAAATTGCAGTACTAAAAACTAAAAAAATTAGATGCCACTTTATTCAAGTGTTCAGAAATTCCCTCCGTTATTAACACTGAAGCTTGAGATGAACAACTGCAAAGTTGACATGCACACATACAGTCACGTCATGTGATTGAGGCAGGAGGGGGAATAGGGTGGAGCCCATGTAAACATTACACTAATTATGTAAACGCAACTAACCTCAGACTAAGTCTTCACAGTTGGTTATGTAGAATATTCATTTTAGTAAGGTGAAAGACATCTTGGGCTTTATCTGACTATGACTAGCAGATTTCCCACTGCACTGTGTGACATGCAAAGTAAACAAAGGGGCTTGCCAACATAGTCTGTCTCCACTATTGTTTTCTACTTTATCAACACTCTCTAGGCTACAAAACTTCCTGTGGTTTAAGCTGCATTAAAAAGCAGGATAAGGAGAACCATCTTTGCAAAGGCACATCTGTGTTGAAGCCAATGCCAATAGAATAGCTCTAAGCAAGGAATGATGTAGTTGCAAACACTACAAAACTGTCCATATTACACGTTCTAATATTCATGTTATATTACAGAACTGAGAGAACAGTGTGAATAAAAAAAAATAATTTTCAACAAATCTCTGTTACACACAAAATGTGCATAAAAATAGTTTGTGCATTTGTTTTAGATCAGTGACAGATCTCAGAAGAGCAACGTTTATGGTGAGATCTAACATCAACCTACCCAAACAAAACATTTAAAGGAATACTTTAAGGCCTTATATCCTGGAGGAGTGAGCTTTTCTCTGTCACAACTTAGCATGCGCCAACTTGCTATTAGACAAAATACAAACATACATTGATTCAGACACCACAAATGACTGCACAGTAAACAAAGTCCAAAAAGCTTAATGAAAGCACAATGAAAGAATGCTGACTGCAAACTGAAGCAAATAAACGTAGGGATAAAATACAAAAACGAAAGGCACAATAGTACCATAGATGTGGATGGGGGATGAAGATATGATGAGAGTAAACTGGGGGTGTCCATTTGGGACAGGAGATAGATGACGAGCGCATGAGTAGTGGTGTAGGCCAAAAACAAGCTGGGCTTCAACACAAACATGCCATTCTTTGTTCTCAGCTCATGGCACACACATTGCTGCATTCAATCACAATGGGCACACTTGATTATAGCATCCTCTCTCTCTCACTCACACACACACACACACACACACTCACTCTGTCACAGTATGTAGACTTCTGTTAGCCAAGCTCTCTCTAAACAAAGTACCAATTTATCTCTCACTTAAACGAAGCTATAGCTAAGCTGAGTGCAAGAATTAACAACAACATGATTAAATGTCTCCAGAGGCTGCTGCATTTTTTTGTAGGCAATATGAGTTTAAATCTCATTCACCTTTAGTCGTGTGCACATTCCTTGTGGCTTCACATGAGAGGAGTCTGAACAAAAGGTTCCAGGGTGGAGCGTGGAGTGCTACACTAACCGGCTTCAATTTCACTTGGACCAGAGACACAGGGGTAGAGCATTCCCTCAGCCCCTCGCCAACGTATTTCTCTGGCCTTTTTCAAATGAAACTACACATTGTTGCTGCTGCCGCCCTAAACATGGCACACAGAGGATCATATTTCCCTTTTTGCTTCCCCCAAGAAGGCATGAGCTCATGAGGGTCTGGGACAAGCTGTAATGAAAGAATACAGTCTGTGTCCACACAAGGGCAAATGGAGGTTCGTAATGGCCAAAGAAAAAACAGCCGACAAAGGGATGGGCGAAGAAAAAGATCAGAGTACCTACTGGCATGGGGAATCCTAAGAAACAACAATATATTAAAAATTGATTGATTGACTCCATGAGTCTAAGGTACAGGAAATAGACCAGCAACTGAAATCCCATTAGAGAAGCAGGCATTGATGAAACCTCAAACTTAATGCCAAACTAAAAAGGAACACCATGCAGGTTGCAGAGTGCTTATGCTAAAGCACAAAATCACAAGCTAATCTGTTTTCTGTTATTACACTGAAAGTCTTGCAAATTTAGTCAACAGTCCATGAGCAGCAGTGTGGTGATGTGTGGTCAAACTGCCACTCCCTGGCTGTTCTCATGTAGTTAGTAGGAACAGAAGGTATGAGACAGTTTAGTAAAGTCACCACAGATTTTCTCCTTTTGTTCCACCTTTTGACTTTTTGGTGCAAGATTTTAAGGGACTGTAAAACAAATAAACAAAAAAAAAAAAACAGTACATCCTCTTCCAAAAGCATTTTCCAAAATTGCAGGATTGTGCCACAAAAAGTATACTTCACAAAACAAAAGCAGTGTTGGTTTCAATGAAAAACTAATTGTATATCTTGTACAACTGTTGGTTGAAGAAGAAGAATCCTTATTAAAAAACAGAGCTCTAATCTCTAGTTTTCTTGGTGGAAGACAGCTGTAGCTGTGAAAGAGGCTAGTCAAGAGCAAAAGTCTCTCTCCCTCCTCAATTTTTCTCCAATGCAGCTATTTAAGCCATGTTCTGTGTGTCTCCTGGAGTGTGGAGTAGGTATCAAGGCTGCTGGGTGAGTTTGTGTCAGAGACAGAGAAACTAAGCTGGGATCCAATGTCAGTCCAAATGGAGCATGCTCACTAACATCCTTCCCATTTCTCTTCCCCAAACACATAGCCCTTTCTTTTCCACACCCACACACAATTTCACTTTCACAGAAATTTTCACTTGGCCCTTACACATTTTTTTGTCTTCCTGCGCTTTATTATTCATGTCACTCTCCATTTTCTTTGCCCTGCCCCTACATTTTCTTGCATGCTTTCGCTGCCTTAAGCCTGCATATTTTGCCCTCTTTCTCCTTAATGGACATTCTCTCTTCTTTCTTCCACTTGTGTTTCTCTCTCTCTGCCTGGCTCTGTTGTTGTTAAAGTCTCAGATTTCAGCCTCGTCTGGCTGCAGGCTGCACCACCAGCTGCCCTCACCATCTCTATACCTCACTTTCTGTCTTTTCTTTTACATCCATCTTTCTATTGACTTGTCACAATGTAACATTGGCATATGGATCACCTATGAGCTTACACAACTGAATTTTAATATTTTGTTAAAACCTTGTGTTAACATCACATTCCTAAACTTCAGGCATTTACGAAATTAAAGATAACTCTGCTTTTCTGAACCATTCTAGGTATGTAAAATATTCATTCCTCCTTTGCTCCATTCTCTTACAAAAAATGTCTCTCCACACACACACTAGCTGGCTTTCCCCCTCTAAATCACTATACTATAAAATTATAAAATTAAGCCAGCCAGGAAAAGGTGTCCAAGTGAAACCAAAATGTCACAGTGCCATAATGTGTCTGTCAACAGGACAGAAAGTGATAGCTGGTTTAGTGCACACCGTAAGAGGGATGCTGGTGGCATTCACACGTAGCACTAAAATGCATCTTGGGTGATCAGTTTGTCTCGCTGACAGCCTATTAAAATCCTATAAAATCCTATTTCTTTAAAAAAATAAAAAAAATCATGATCACAATTCTTAATGAAAAAAACTCTTCATTTTATCTCTTGCTAAAAATGCTAGTGCATGTGACCTACACATCCAAAACATATCAAATACCTATATGTTTAATCAGCTTTATGAGAAGAGGAGACACTGCTGTGTTCTCTTTACCATAGTTAGATGATAACCAGATAATATCAACATTAAGCAGTTAGAAATGCAGCAGTTCCAAAAAATATGCGCTCAAAGATTACCCACTGGGACACACACACACACACACACACACACACACACAGAGACAACACATAGACACCGTGAGCTATAAAACAGCACCAGTGACACTAGTCAATGCCCAAAGTGTGTTATTAAAGGGGCATGGCAGTAGATACAACAATAAGCCATCTGGACAAGCCAGCAGTTCATTACCAGAGATCCCACCGCTTCATCACCTACAGCCAGGGGGTTTACAAAAGGACAAGACAAAGAAAGGAAAGAAAGGGTGAAAAGCTGTAGCCAGTGCAGAAATCTACATTTTTTTCATGGTAATAAACAGTAACTGAATTAAATTTAAGGGTGTAAGAGAAACAACATGAGCAGTGAGCTGGAGATGTGAAAAGCACACCATGGTGGCAAGGTTGTAAAATGTGCTAGGGCTGAGCCAAGCACAAGCCCACACTTCCATATGAAATGACCCCTGCTGTCATTTCATTTAAGGCCAAGCTTCACTAATCCAATATGAGTCACTGATCGTGTTTAAGCAATCAGGTTACAGTCGGCTTTCTTGGTAAAGCTGATTTACAGTGTATACGGAGGTGGTGTCTGAAATCGGGGTAGGGAATTAGGGAAACCTGGCTTCCACAGGTAGACTCCAACTGCGCGTGTGCGTAACCAAATGCTGCAGACAGTAAGCTGCACACGGCTGAGTGAAAGAATGAATGAAGGGTTAGAATGTTCACGAGTTTATGGGGCAATGCCGCCTCAGTTTTAAAACAAAGTCTGTGTAAGGGCTGAAAGAAAATGTTACTCCACTGTTGTGGATCAGCTTCGTGTCCTTTCTTTCTCTCCCCTTGCGCCGTCACTCTGCTGTGACATGAACATGCAGAGAAAAACAGACGTCAAAAAGAAGCGTTTTCTGTCATTATACAGTTAAAATCTGTGTCCCAGGCTTGTAAAATAAGTCAGAGGTTGAGGAGAAATCGGGTTACACTTCTACTGCATTTACGCGGATTTCCCATAACAAGGTTAAATGTGTAGATGTATAAACATTGTTCCCCGATACCAGAGAAAGCTGATTTCTCTGTCCATGTAGATGTGGTCACTGACCCATAGCATAAAAAATATAAATGACTTTACTGTCATCTAATAAAAAAAATTATATGCCTTAAGCCTCCATTTGAAATGTGAGATATTTAAGTTACCCTGGTAAAGCTGTATGATGAAAAATCAAATCTTTAATTAGATATTTGAAGATCTAATCATCACACTTGATACATCACTGATGTGTGATGTCACTGAACTTGCACATCTGTAATAGATTACGTAAATACATCAATTTTCATAATGTGTGTCAATGTCTCGCAAGTAGGAAGTAAGACCCCTGTGTCTAACGAGAGCATGTTGTCCACTAAGTAAGTGGAAAAAATATTAAATATTGAAATAAATTACCAATTAGTTTAAATTTTCATTTTTAACAAAATATGTTATATTAATTGAAAAATAATAGGATCTTAATGGGAAATAAATGTATAGATTAATCAAAAAAATAATGACGGATTCATCGACAAAAAATTTAAAAAAATAAAAAATTGTTAAGTGCAGCCCTAGTCTGTTCTGTTTAGGTGCAAGTTCATTATATGAAACAATAACAGCAACGGAAAGGGAAAAAAATAAAAATCTTCAAATGTTACCACAGAGGACATTTTGGATGTATAAGTTAAGATAATTCACTTTTAATGAGATGTTCTTCCATCTGGTGTGAAAGCAACATAAGAAAGGACATCATTCCTATGAACAAACAGAACACAGTGGATGAGCACATAACTGTTACCAACAATATCTAGATTCAGAATTTGTTGGGCTCAGGTGCAGCTGCCATCTGGTCCATTTTGGTTTAGGTGTAGCCTTTGTTTGAACAGTGCTTTCATGTTTAGGTAACACAGAACCAAGTCTTTTAAGTCAGGCAGTAAGAGTTCTTGTCAGAGCAATGGATCAACTATAGAACAGTCCTTGGCTCTTGTCATAAGTATTAAGAACAACACAGCTGCTTGCTGACACACAGAATAGAGCTCTGGTGAATTAGATGAAAAACTGTTTCCACAATAATTGTAACCTGCTGCCCTTCTACTTCAAAATGCATTTTTGCACACGTTCACTAAGCTGTATTATGATCATTTTAGAATTAAGACACAGAAGAAAAAGAGAGACACACTATGCATTCAGATGCAAAACATTTAATAAACCTTTTATAAACTACAAGTGCTGGAATATACGTGCAATGTGAGTAGCAACCAACACAGGCCTCAGATTTAATCCCCGATTGAAACAAAAACATGAAAGTTTCCTTTAGGGGGTCATGTTGTAACTTCTTTCACTTTGGCAGTCAGCTCTTTTCCACAGCAGAGAAAACAACTCAGCAACAGTGCAGCTTAGCAGCTTGTTACCATGGAGAAGCCACACAGAGATGGGATATCAGGGCAGAGGCAAAACCCAGCTCCACTCACACCTTAATACAAGTCTATCTCACCACAGGGACAAAGACATGCATCAGGTACACACACACACACACACACACACACACACACACACACCAAAGACACAAAGACAGCAGGGACTCCCTTTGGCATAAGTAACTGATCTAGAATTACTATTACAGAGCCAATGACTCATTGTCTCTCTCTTGCTTTCTCTCTCTCACACACACAAAACTTTCTCCATCAGACCAGCAGAAACAGCTGTCATTTTTGTATAAAAGAGCTGAGCTCTATTCCCTAGACTTGCTGCTGATGATAAAAAGGCAAAGGACTGCTGACAGCTAGGCTGCAGACACAGAAATGCATACACACAAGGTATCTATTTGAACTCAATATCACCTAAAAACACTGGAAGCAGCAACAGTCCAACTAAAATAAAAGGTCAATGTCATTTAGTAAAACATTTTGATGTATTTTAATTATTATCACACTCTACAAACATTTAGTCAAGAAAATACATAAAACTAGAAGACAACCCCTGCTGACACAGAGTTTAGGCACTTGTTTAGAAAAGTCACGTGAAACAGGTATGGTGGAGTCAGTCTCGTTTGATATGTCATGTGACACCAGTCATGGTATTCAGGTGACAATGGGAGCAACAACAGTAGCAGACTGACAGCTCAGTGGGACCACATAAAATTCAAATACAAGACAAGTCAAATAAGATCCTGGAATACTTTTTACATGTGGAATTAAAAATTGGCCAATATAAACTATTACATACAACATACAGTTGATATCTGTTCATGGTTAAAAATGTGGTTTCAGGACTATCATTATGTACCACAGACAGTTGGATTCATGCAAACCCATACACAGAACGCAGTAACATGTAGTCTGGAATAGATTTTAAATTTACAAAACCCCTCACACCAATTTTGTAAACCTTTTTGTTTGAAAGTTAACCATAATGAAAAAGAAAAAAACCAACAACTATACTTGACTTAAACAGTAACAAAGAATCATGATCTGTATTTTCAAAACAAAGCACAAGAACTAACACCACATTAATTACCCTTACCATTTCTTAACTAAACTAGTCCAAAATTTGTCTATGGTAAAGAAACTTTAGGGCCTAAAGACAAGAACATCCTCACTGGAACTGTATCTACAGACAGGTTTGAGTATACGACACTTACCAATTTACAACACGTATAGAAAACCACAAACCATTTTTAAACTCCAAATGTTCTGAGAAATTCTGCATACCAACAAAAGAAAGCACTACAATAAGACAATATCCCACTTGCTGATTTAGATCTACTGTGAGCAGGCCATTTTCTAAATCTACAGAACTCTAAATATAATTGAACTTAAAAAGGGGCAAAATTCAGCAGTGAACTTAAATACAACGCTACTGTGCCAGCTCGATACGTCGAGCAAACCACAAACACCAGAGTTCTACATACAGCAGAACATTTAAAAAAAAAATCATAATAAATGGCATGTGTTGATACATGTATGACTTGCTGCAAACAGCTTGTATAACTAAAGAAGCACTTACAAAACATCTTCATTTTCTGGCATTTTGTAAGAATATAATGAGTATTAGCCCATCTAATCTATGAAATAAATACAATCATCTTGGAAACTATCAACATTCATTCACATATGAAAACCACCCTAGGTGGCTACTTTACCAAAGGACTAAATCTCTGTAAAATCTAGGAAAACCCTCAGGTCGTATCAGGTTCATCTCTACTACTGCATTATAGACAACCAAGAGTGTGCTCAACACAGTCAAAAAAATTTTTAAAAAAAGACAATACTTTCTTATTTGCTAAGGATTTTATATATTTGTCGTTTCCCCTTTTCATTAGCTGACTAGATCTTACAAGACACAGAATGCTTGCAGACAGACTGACATATCCCTATTGGTTTTATCACAGAGCTACAGAGCTTTATCCTGAACAGAGGTCTATAGTTAGATAAGCAAATGATAGAAGAAATCTAAACAAGACAAAAGGTTCCAATAAGATTTTGTGATCAATCTTTAGGGAAAATATAATTTTACTAATACCAGGATTTGCTTGCGCCTGGTTTTAATTGTGTTATGTCTAGATCCTGAATAGTGTAGCTGATCTCTGGACATACTTGGCACACAACCCAGAAAATCACTGGTTTTCATTATTCAGGGGGTTACATGCAATCAATAGTGACAAAATTAACACCTAGAACCATAAACATTAAAACATGTTAGTTATTACAGGCTGTGAGCAGTTGTGTTTCAGTTCCAGTCTTTTGTTAAAAACAAATGATCCTATTTGACACAGACATTTGTCTTCATCAGTGCAGTTTGTCAGGGACCCAAAACCAGATTTTATCACTTTGCTACGCCAGTATCAGTATCACTTCACTGTAAAGCAAGAATTATGTTTGATTTCTTTTGATTGAAAAGACATTAATCTTAAAAATTAAAATTAAATCTACTTGTAATTTTTGTAGTGAAGCAGAAGAACAATGTGTAAGGCTATGTTTATATTACATGTTGAATTTAACAATGTCTCAATACCACTTTTTCCCAGTATTAGTACACGTACTTGCCAATACTAAAGTACCAATATGAGTACTAAACTGTTGTGTCTCTAGGATGACTTGCTGGACAGTAACATTCTCATCAATTCACTGCACAGTGAAGCTTGCGAGACACTGGCAGCCACTACTGCTCCAAATAATGGTATAAACATATCTGAAAACAAACGGATACTTTTAAAGACTGGACAGTTCACACTTAAACACAGTTTCCATCAGCTGTCACAGATTTCTAGTCTGACAGTCTGGAAAGAGAACATACAGTGCATCCAGAAAATATTCACAGAGGTTAACTTTTTTCACATTTTGTTATGTTACAGCCTTTTTCCAAAATTTTTCAAATTCTCTATTTTCCTCTAAAATTCTACAAACAATACTGCATAACAACAACAACGTAAATGACGTTTATTTGAAATCTTTGCAAATGTGTTAAAAATACAAAATGAAAAAAATAAAAAAAAAATTAAATTAAAATCACACGAACACAGGTATTCATGGCCTTTGCCGTGACACTAAATCAAGCTCTGTTTCATCCCGTTTCCACTGATCATTCCTCAGATGTTTCTACAACTTGATTGGAGTCAACCTGTGGGAAATGTAGTTGATTGGACATGATTTGGAAAAGCACACACCTGTCTATATAAGGTCCTACAGTTAACAAT
This sequence comes from Channa argus, assembly GCF_033026475.1. Taxonomy (NCBI): domain Eukaryota; kingdom Metazoa; phylum Chordata; class Actinopteri; order Anabantiformes; family Channidae; genus Channa; species Channa argus. Next base: position 23,519,168 of record NC_090200.1, read on the forward strand.
GCATGTCAGAGGACAGACCAAGACACAAAGTCCAAGGAATTGTCTGCAGACCTCCAAGACAGAATTTTATAGAGGCACAGAAGAATTTCTGCATTATTGATGTTCCCAATGAGCAGTGGCCTCCATCATCCGTAAATGGAAGGAGTTTGGAACCAGGACTCTTCTTAGAGTGGGCCGGCCAGCCAATTTGAGAAATCAAGAGAAAAGGGACTTAGTCAAGGAGGTGGCCAAGAACCCAATGGTCACTCTAAAAGAGCTGCAGCATTTCTCTGTGGAGAGAGAACCTTCTAGAAGAACAACCATCTCTGAAGCATTCCACCAGCAACGGTTCATCATTCAACAGGACAATGACCTTAAGCACATAGCCAAGATCACAAAGGAGTGGCTATGGGATAACTCTGTGAATGTCCTTGAGTGGAGCACTCAGAGCCCAGACTTGAACCCGATTGAACATCTCTGAAGAGATCTGACAATGGCTCTGCACCGACGCTGCCCATCCAACCTGATGGAGCCTGAGAGGTACTGCAAGAAGAATGGAGAAACTGCCCAAAAATAGGTGTGCCAAGCTTGTAGCATCATTCTTAAAAAGACTTGAGGCTGTAATTGGTGCTAAAGGTGCTTCAACAAAGTACTAAGAGGAGGTAAATACTTATGTACATGTGATTTTCCCCCCACCCCATTTTTAATAAATGTGCAAAGATTTCAAACAAACTTCTTTCACATTGTCATTACAGGGTATTGTTTGTAGAATTGCGGAAATAATGAATTTAATCCATTTGAAATAAAGCTCTAACTCAAAATGTGGAAAAAGTTAAGCGCTGTGAATACTTTTTGGATGAACTGTAATAACCAAGCTATTGTATAGATTATGTTGTTGTAATAACGTGGCTCACAGTTCTGGGCATGTGTAGCATATTAGAATGGCAACTGTGTTTACAGTAAAGCTGAACACATGTAACTTGTAACAAAAAACTGAACATGCATACCTACATGAATAAGACCTGTAAAGTAAGGTCTGCCATCAGTGACAAACTGAATTAATGGCCAGATGACTTGATGTTTAATAAAAATATCCAGAATAGATGTTTCATACATCTGCCCCATTTCAACAAGCTGTATCATATGTTAAGAGTAATTAGCACATTAATTTAGAGGTAGTTAAAAGCACAAGACTATAAACAATTTGTATAAACTTTTCAACTGCAGTTTGACAGCATTTATAAAAAAAAGCCTTTCCAAAAAGAAAATGGACTGAATACTTCTGCACAGAAAGGATTTTACAAGCAAAGCTGGAAAAATAAGCTGTTATTGCTGAAATACCTGATAGTTTTGCTTTCGCTGAAATGGCTAGAAGAAATGTTGCTTCCTTAATACTGGTCAGGCAAATTTGAAAGCCAGTTCGCCTTAAAAACATAAAAAATATTATGTGAAGTCATTGACTTTGTAAACGTCAATGTCATTAAATTTATAATTTTAAAGTATTAAAGACATTAAAAAGCCATATAAAAGCAATAAAGTCATATATAAGCTGAACATTGTGAAGTTTGAATGGGGTTCCTAGCCTTAAGTATGTCGAAGTAGTCAGGCGCCAAATAACGTACGGAAGACGGAAGTCAAAATAATAATAATAATAAAGATTAAGATATCATAACTGAATGCTCCAGCATTCACATCAGACTATGAATCAATTCAGATTAACTCAGGTTCTTCCTCCAGAACACTGCATAGCTGATTCCTTCTCTATAGCAGCAGGCCTCTACATTAATACTTGGATGCAGTTTTCTGACAGCCTGCTTTGTTGTTCAGCACAGCTTATGCATTTGTGTAATATGCTAAAAGCAAGGCTGTCCAGCATTTGTGTATTTTGCACTGATGAGCTGCAGTCAACCAGAGAACTGAAATCACATTCAAACACATTCACACGCTCTCTACATATAGATACCACAAATGGGATGTGAGCCTTTACAGTAGCTGTACTGTACTTGCTAAGCACTCCAGCTTAGTAAATAAAAAAAAAAAAACATCTCTCTACTGCCCCTAAAACATTATATATGATTCCATACATAGTCACACCAGCAAACAGGCTCACCGCCATGCACTATTACTATGACATAAAAAGCTGCATTCTACGCGTCACTCTTTCTGCTCCAGTATAGCTTCTCATTCTGAAGTCATGACTGATCAAATCCTCACCATAGGGTAGGGGCTAAAAGGCAAGTCACACAGCTTGTTCCCTTCTTTACCATCATTATTACATTTGAGGCTTTTGCACTGATGATACTAGAATCTCTTGGGTGACTCCAAAGGTTTCTTAAATGTTGTTACACATTCCAGTTCCGGCAAACCTGCTGTACACCCATCTCTGTATCCTTATGAGTTCATTCAGTCAGATGGTTTCATGTAATTACCATCACAGATCCAACTCCAACCCGAGCAGAGCAGAGACTAAATTAGCTACAACTACACACAAAGATGAGTTTACTGAGTTTCCCCTATTTTGACTTAAGTGCTATCATCTTAACCTAATTCTGTGAGAGCATTGTTTAGTTTCTGACAACATCCATAACACATCTACAGGTGACCATGTTAACATTCCATGTTGCCTTGGAAATACACACTTGGGTGAATTTATAATAAAGCAGATCAAAGCCATTTATGAAACAAAGAATAAAGCTGACATTCAGTCGTCCTCTCCTTAAAGACAGGTCAAACACACACAGTAGATCACTGACAGCAGCCACTCGTTACTGTGAGTAAACGTTAAGTCATCACTTCCTCTACAGCCATCTCTTAAGCAGTTTATGCCAGTAACCCTACTACACAAAACAATGCCACGATGGGTGTCTGCTGACTTGAATTAACCTTGTTTGAAAGCTAAATGGCCTGGTCTTGCAAAAAGACAACGGTGTAGCCTAGCTGGCATTAACTCTTACAGACATTCAGGCCTTGTCTTGCCGTAAAGCGGTATCTCATATCAAAGGCTACTAGCTAACCTAGCTGAATCGGTGACTATTTAGCTTACCAAGTGTGTGAACAAGCTAAGAAGCCGATACACTAACAATTTAAATGCACAGTTCTAATAACCCGTTTTGCTCACCGGGTGTGCCACTCGACTGCACACCGCAGACAACTGGGTAATTTAAAATGTCAAAACAATCTAGCGAGACAGTTAAGCAGCTTTTTGCGAAGCGTAGCATTAGCTAGTTAGCTAACGCCAACATTAGCAACGCGCTAATGAAGGAAGCTAACGTCTGCTATAGCAAGGCTGTTGTTTTCCCCAACACACACTACACTCGAAAATCCGATGTTTCGCTCGCCACGGCACACCCGCTTACCTCGGATGAAATATCCTTTAGTTCACTGCAGAATTCTAGGTGAATATATAACAAGGTGATAGACACAATATCCCTCTTTATCGTGTTTCATTCGTAAACCCGGTATTCACACTCGTTCTGCTCCTCAAACAGACGAGACTCGCCAGGCTTTAAGTACCAGCCGCTCCAGAGCGCGCACAGTTGTTGAAGTTTGGCTCGGGGGCGCGCCTTGCACGAATCGCTTATTATACAGAATAGTGAAAAATTATAAAATAATGTAAAAATAAAATATTCATTACATTTATTACTGCCTTACATCTCAATACATACTGGATACGTTTCAGCAACTAACTGCCAGTTGTTTAATAAATAAGACGCTCACCAACAGAAACGTTTAAGCCTTCAAACATGCACAATGTAAAAAGATAGTCAAATCTGTAAACGTTAGGTCCCAATTCTTGGAAGCAGAAAGAGGTAACTGGTTGGCTGGGGTCAGGTTAAGTATCAAAACATGACTAGGGCTAGGTTCAGATTACAGGCTTTACTTTCCTCAGAATGGACTCCCAGGTCCTGGGATCTACCTTATCCATTTAGAGATTAAAGGCTGGCAGAAATGAATTGTGGCCACCATCTTCTATTTTGGTCTGTGCTTTGGTCTAATCAAAAAAATTCTAATAAGATAATGAAAGTGCCATTTAATGTATTTACAGTAGGATCCAGAGCAGAAATAAACACAGTAAAATTAAAATATCCAGTGTGCTGATTTAGCAGCACAGTCGAGTTTGAATTCTCACGTCTTTATATGTATCGGTCACCTCAGTTAAAAGAATTTCTGTTTAGTACATGTTTCTTATCAAATGTAACACTGGTTGAAAACAGTTTATTATAGTGCTTCTCCAGCTGCCGGGTCAACTGAGCAGAGACAGAGCTGTTTATAACTGTACTTTCACTTCTCCCGTTCATAGTAAATTTATCATCTGTGAAATTTCCTTTGCCTATGTGTTATGAAGCAGTTAGAGGAAGCTACATATATTTAAATCAAGAAATGACTTGATGATTAAATGAGTGAGAAAACTTTTACAATGTCCATGGACATTTTGATCATTATTGATACATGATGTATTTGTTTTACATATAATTCAATAAAAAAGTATCTTTTTAAGAGAATTAAGACAGCTATAATTATGTAACAGCAAATTACAATAAGATGACTCTTACAATGATTTTCCAGTCACTCCATAGCATGACTGACAATGAGACCATGTGATAAACACACATGTAACTGGATGAGTTTAAGGCTAACGGGCCATAGTAATCTGGACATACAAGAAGTCCCGCCCCCCACCCTACTGACCTATCTTTCAGGTCTATCAGGTAGCAGGAAAAATCGGAAGAGAGAGCAGGGGAGAAAGACCTGTGGGGCAGGGGTGGAGGTGGGATTGGGCTACACCGGCTGGGATTACAGAAGGACCTGTTATATAAGTGCATTGTCCGGGAGGACCAACAGCGAGCCAGAGCATATGGGAAGGTGAGAGAGACCCAGACAGCGAGAAAAGTAAGAGCAAGAACAATTTTTTCTAAATATAATCCTATTGTTCTGCTCTTTTAGCAAAGGCTTTGGGCATTGTACTGTGTACTGTACTTCTTAGTGTAATTGTGCAAATGTGACAACATTTCCTTTTAAATATATTTAGTACATTACTTCTTTTTCTGTACATTAACATGGCTGTTATGGCAATAAGTATCTAAGCATGATGTTATAGTCTGATCTTTCAATGTAATACAATGTAATTTCTTTCTTTTAAAGATCATATTGTATATTATATTAAAACAAAAACTATTCCCCTACGTTATTTCACAAATTAGTAAATATTAAACGAGTCAATTTTATGTTTTGGTCCAAACAAATGCAAACTCTCCCTGTGAATCTACTAACAGTGACAGACAAAACCTTAAAAGGCAACATGTTAAAAGGCAACAAAATTATCAGTTTATATTAAAAAGAAGTATAAGAAAACAGGAGGATCAAGTCATTAAATGGAATCTATACAAACTCTTGAAGCTAAAATAAAATTGAATTCCACAAATGATATTCATTGCGCTGGCTGTTTAGGAGAAAGTAAAAACCTTTGCTAAGCTAATCTCCACTGGCCATTCTGATATCACAAAGGAGCACTCCACCAGTTCTACACATTATTCTTTAGTTCATTCAGGAACAGTACCATTGATCCGGCAAGAACTGTTGCGTAATGTGAACTGTAGTTTCAGAACAAGTTTTCTAATCATAGAATAAACAAGCATGAGAGTGTTATCTAGGTAAAGAGGTAAAAATTGAAGATAAACTGGAGGTGTGGAGTTTGAAACAAGTGAGCATTTACTCAATTGAAACACTATTGTGTTGCATTAAAGGGATTTGTAGGATTCAAACTCATGATGCACCAGCCTGTGCTGCTTTAAATTTTCACTAATCCTTTTATTGTACCTGTTACAATCATTTAACCTATGTAAGGCCACCTTTGAATTTATGTCTAAGCATAAAGGCAACCATTTTGACGAAAGAGTGGGCACAAAGAGAGTTCACAAACTGAAATGTGCCTTTGTCAAGTAAACCTGATCATTTAAAGTAATTAGTGACAAATTAAAATTATTTCAGAAATGTACAGGTAACCAGCAAAGCAATGTTGTTCCTTGGTGCCTGGAAGCTGCAATTTTAAGAAACAAACAGCATTAGATACTGTAGATACCCTTTACAACACCAGTATAAGTATAAGTAAGTATAGAGAATCATGATGGTTTATATTGAAGGCATGCATGACAGTTTCCAGGTTTACTGCAGGAATAGTTCATCTTTGAGAAGCCAAGCACAATACAAGCAACATACCAAAAGGGTGCTTTTGGAAGCAAGATGCAGATTTTTTTACAGTGTATAGTAACATATCATTAGACACTGAGTTAATTACAAATGTCAGAATTCTTGCAACATGAATCAGTTATGAGGACGTCACTGTTTTCATCAGTCAACAGAAAAAAGTCTTTGAATTCTGTGTTAGACACAGTTATAAAGTGAGCCCAATTCTTTACTGTGTAATGATGGCAAAAACACAGTGGGCCAATAAAAAAGGACTGAAGCTACAGTGAACACAGGGAGCAACATGTGTGAGCTGGGTTGGGGGAAGGAAAGGAGAGGAAGTGGGGCGATCCAAACCCAAGAGAATGTTAATCTGTGCTGGTATGCAGGAGGAATTTGAATTTTTGGTCAGACATACTGTAACTACATACACACATATTGTTTGATAGCTTTTTCTCATAAAACAGATACAAGACAAAGACAGCAAAGTTTCACAAAAAAGGACCTTTACAATTGGTCTGAAAAAAAGGCCAAAGGTTGTTCAAAGTCTAAAGATGATTAAGAAGTGTGAGAAGAGAGGATTGACAGAAATAGAGGAAGGAAGTAAAGAGACAGGGGTGATGCATTTAACAAAGCGATGAGAGGAGTAGAGATGGAAGTTAGAAAATAGAGAGAACAAGTAAATTGAAAAAAAAACTGATCAGAATGATCATTAGCAACATCCAGACAAAACACAATTTGGGAATTGATCCTCAAACTCTTAGCTGTTGATTTTTCATTGTACTTAGTGAGGACTTGTTAACTTTGGAGATTATGGTTAATGGTTTGCACTTATATAGCACTTTTCTACCTATTGGCACTCAAACTGCTTTACACTGCTTCTTATTCACCCATTCACACTCACAATCACACATACACCGATGGGGGAGCTGCTATGCAGCTGGCCAACACTCATCAGGAGCAACTAAGTTGGGGTTCAGTGTCTTGCTCAAGCACACTTCGACAACTGTGAGATTGGTGGACAACCGCTCTACCTTCCTGCACCACAGTCGCCCCAAATGGATGGATTGCCAAATGGATTTTGGACTCCTGTGCATTGAGAATATTTGGGAATATGAGAGAATATGCACCAGGGATCTGAAGGAAGCTGCTGCTGACATCAAATTATGTTCATCCAGCCTGATCTTATTTGTTATTGTGATATTGTGTCTGCTTGTGCTGATGAAATTGTTTAATGAAATAATAATAACATTATGGGAAATTATATTTTCTTAGCTTGTGTTAGATGAGAACATCAGTAGTTCAGAGAGTGCATTTAAATGTTTTGTCTTTGTAAATCTTTCCGTGAGAAAGGCTGAAGGTAAGTGTAGTTCTGACATACACTTCCCGAATCTTGAAAACATGTATGAATGTATGATAATGTTTTATTTTATATGAGTTATTTTTCTTGGGAGTTTTCATTTATATTGTTGGAGGTGGAGTTATCTTTCCATTTACTGAACATAACATAACTTAGGGGAGGCTGTAGCTCAGTTGGTAAAGGCCAGTTGTCCATGGACCACAGGGTCAGCGGTTCAATCCCCTGTCCCAGCTATATGTCAAAGTGTCTCTTTGCAAGACAATGAACCCCTAACAGCCCATTCTCATGCATAAAAACTGTGACAAATCAACATGTGGACAATGATCTTCTGTGCTGACCCTGAACTCACGGGATAAGCCGAAAGGACAAAAGTATATAAATAAAAATTACAGAACATAACTCCACATATTCAAACTTCGTAATATTAAATCAGTATTATCCCTAACAACTGGGCCTGACACACTGATTTTCTATTGGCCAAGAAACAGTAACTCATAACCCTTTGTAAAAGCACAATTTGTTGCATATCTTTAGCAATGTATGTAGCCAGGATAGCTGTAGTTTTGTTTCCTGTTGTTGCTAATTTAAACTAAGCAATGTTACCCTAAAATAACCTAAAAAGATGCTTTATTTAAAGTATCATTTATGTGTGACACTTTGTTAGCTACAGTCTTTAAGATGGTCTCTAAAACCACAGCATGTGCCCAAATTATAAATGGATCTACATGGTGAGAAGAGAATATTGAAACTCAAGACAGGGGATGTTGTAACTTTGAGCATGTGTCATATTTAATAACATCATAAAATTTCTCCCATCAACTCACTGTATAGTCTGAAAGGGATATGGCCATCTATTAACTTCATGGTAGATTAATGTAATTATGTGATTGATATCCAGCTATTAAATTATGGTCTGTGGGCAGTGATCAAAGCACAACTGCAGAGAAAACAGCATTAACTTGTGTCTCTATAAACAGAAAGGGTCTAGCATGACACACATAGGCCCATTGAGCAAGAAGAAAAGGTTATTATGGATAGAGAGTAATTCAGAAAAAACAGGGAAACAGTAGCACAGATTTTGGTTTCGAGTGGCATCATTAAGAGTGAAATGGGTCCCAGTATGTCCCCATTTTTCTCTCCAAAAGTGAGAGTAAGAGGCTTAATTATGACCTGTGCCTACTGGTGTGAAAGAGCCCTATTTTTATCAGATAATCTGATTAATAAAATAGAGCAAAATAAAAAATTACATCTTATATCATGACATTATAATTTGACATAACATTTTAGCTCTGTTTTGGGTCTCTACCACCCTTTGGGAAAACACCTGGCTATTTAACATCTAAATGCTCAACTATATGTTTACAAGCAAGTAGTTACTGTACACGTAGAACAAGATAGGGTTTTAGATGCTGAAAACAGCTGCGGTAGTTAGTAAAGAAATGGTGAGAGAGAAGAGAAACAGCAAACTCTCAGATGGCATGTTGAACAACAAGCTGAAACTCTTCAAAGGGCCCTTCAAAAAAGTGGTGTGGCTAGTGATAATGCTGGTAACATTTGTTGCCAGCTTTGAAAATAGCATCTACCAATACTCAAAATGGAAAATGCTGGAACAAATTAAAAGTTTGCCATTTTAGTTTGAGAGATTTAATCAAATGAGAACATATTCTGTAATGTGAAGGAAAATGTTAATTGCTGGATAGTGGTATTTTAGTAAGACAGTACCTATTTGAGGTGTCATTTATACGTAGAACCTACAAAGATACTATGGAGATCATTTTTTAGGGAGTGTAGTCTGTGTCCAATGCTAAAAATGTACTTGGAGACAAATTAATTAATTCTTTCTGTAATCCAGAGTATCTCAACCGTTTTGGTCAGTACCTGTGGTGTTACTGCCAAACTAACTGTGTAGCAGCCGTGCATGCAAAGGTCTCTTATTGTGACAAGAGGCACTTCAATCTGTCCCAAATTATGCTGCATAGCCAGTAGGGAATTCTGCTGAAGCTATTTGTTGGCTACAGCAGACCTGCATATGATTTGTATTAGTATTTTCCATTGTAGTTGAGGAATATTTTCTGGACACCCACATTCCCAGTGTTGGCAAGTAACTTTGCCTGAAACACAAGGCGCATGTATTTTCATAATAGGAGCCAGGTTGCATGTTGTTTTGTTGCTTGTGTCTCTAGGCTCTGGACCTTCCTTGGGATAAACAGATAAAGTACGTAAGGGATATGATAATAATGTGGATTATGTTGACTTTTAGCCAGGCTCAAATTCATTTTGGCATCAACAAAAAAAATGTAATCTGTTTTCATAAAAAAAAGGGAAGTTATTCTAAGCAAATAAAAACTCATCACACACATTGGAATCTGACCAGGGCTCATTCTAAATCTGATCTGCCTCAAAGTGCAGACCACACAAATTTGAATAGAGGCAAAGTGACAGAAAAGAGGGTACTCCTTATGTAACCATTTACATTTACATTTACATGTAGTCATTTAGCAGACGCTGTTATCCAAAGCGACTTACAAGTGAGGTACAAGGCAAAAATCTAAGTCAAGGAGAAAACATCAAAGCAAAGTCCTATCAGGAAAATGATCACAGTTCACGAGATACAAGTGCGAGAAAGAGCAGAAATGAAAGAGTTCTGTTTTCAGCTGTTTTTTGAATATTGGGAGAGAATCTGCTGAGCGTGCAGAGTTTGGTACCTCGTTCCACCATCGTGGGATCATGGCGCTAAAAGGTTTTGTTTGGTGTCTTCTGTGCGGTTCTCCTGCAGGGGGCAGGACCTCTCTTTAAAATCCCTCATATCTAATATCAGGATGTACAATTTTAAATTTCACTCCAACTAGACTGTATCCATTTTGGCATCTGACCTGTCTATATACATAACCTTTAACCCTCAAGCTTGTAACACGCAACAGGTTTTCACAACTGAACCAATCCTTTTAGTTATTCAGATTTATTGGAGCTCTTCTCAGGTTGAAGCTGGGTGTAACAGGGTTTCTTGACGTTACGAAAACTCAATGTGTAAACAAATAATCATAAGAGTAAAAGCTGTCCTGCCCTAACAGGTGCAACAAACCTAACAGGAGAGCCAGAAACTTGCCAGTCAAGAACAATTTGAACACAGCATGTCCACAAAGTCCCAGGAAAACATTTTACCAGGACAACTTGATGTTTAATGCATGTGTCACTGCCTTAAAGCAAAAAGAAATTTAACGGGAACTCCCCTTTTAAATGATTATGGTGGAAATGCTGAATCAAAATAGCAGTAAATGGATAGATAGAATGAGTAAAAACTCCTCAACCCCCCCCCCCCCCCCCCCTGCTATCATATTGTCTGGGGATAGACATGTTTAAAGTGAGCCACATGGATAAACTGGGGAGCATGGTTAAAAATAAAAGCTGATGGCATCAGTAATCTCTAAAACCTCTTCTGGTATGGTGTCAGATAGGTCCCAGAGAGCTTATGTTAGATCTGTTCTCTCAGGAAGAGGCTGAAGTACTGATCTAGATGACAAAAAAGTAACTAGAAGACAGTGTTCACAGTAAATGAACGGTTATAGAATAAATCTAGATGAAAAAAAAACTTTGGTTTGTAATATCATTGCTGCTTGTGACACATTTGATCATGAAATTGCTTTAAATTGATTTTAATTATGACAAAAACAGCTATCATAAGCCGTCACAGTAATCTATAACCAATAAAAGAAGAGACAACATATGAGAAACAATGAGAAACAAAGACAGCAGCCCACTGAATAGGAATAACTCTGATCAGTGTCAAGATTGTTGCCCTGGTCTTTACATTTGTTTTCTCCCTTGGTCTCTTTTGTCCTTTCAGCTGGTTCAAACACATGTATACTAATTCTGTACACACACACACACACACACACACACACACACACGCGCACACACACACACACACAAACACACACTCCCTCTCAGTTGGGTACCTGCTCTGTGCCACACCCACTCTCATACACACCAGATTTCAGTTGTGATCAAACCCAAGAACATAGCAACCTTCCATATTTTACCATCCTTGTCACATCCACCATAACACTCTTGTTTATCACAGACTTTCTCCTTGTTACATGTTTTGTAAGCTGGTTTTGGACTTTGGTTTAGTTAGTTTTCAGATTTTCCCTTCTGCCATGTTCTCATGTGTCCCAGCTCAATTTTTGTTGCTCCAGTTCTCCCATAGTCATGCTCGTGTTTAACTTCTTAGTTCACAGTCATGCTCACTTTTAGTTACTGTGATTCTGGTTGTCCCCATTATATGCATAGTTACTCTGGGTGTTAGTTCACATCAGTCTTTTTGTTTGTTTTAAGTTAGTCCTGGTACCTTTGTTCCTTGTTACCTTGTGTTCTTCATTTAACCCATTTTCATTACCACACTCCCTTTTGTTGTGATTGCACATGGTTCCTCCATTTATACAAAACGGTGACAGGTCACTGGTTACAGCCTTGAGCATCTTCATTTCTAAAGTGGGCTTTAGAATTATAAAAAAAAAAAAAAGAAACAAACACAAACTCTTGAGGTTTTCTGGTAGAGCTGAGTGTTAGCTTCCACAGCTTCCCCCTGATCAGGATCTCCAGCTCAGGGGGCTGTTCATTGACTTTGAAAAAGAACATTCCTTTTGTTTTACTGATGCTCAAACTAAGACATGATTTATTAAGCAATTTTGTGATCCTTTCCATTTCAGTTATGAACTTTTCAGTTGCTTGTGAAATAGTTAAGCATACCAAAAAAACCTGCCAGCTCAATGTAGTTTGTTTGGGATATACTCTCAAATCAATTGGATTCAAAGCTGTAATCTGCATATTAATTTGTCTTTTGCAGAGGATTACTAAAAATAAATTTAGTTGTATTTTAAAGGGCCTGATGTGTGGTGTGATTATATGCTGTTCCATTGTACTAGTTTACTTTTGTTAAATGTGTGCTCAGGCATGGTGTAGATGACATCTGGTAAAGCCAGATGACTAAAACCATTACTCTAGTCCTATCTTAAAGTACAGTGACCCCTAGTGAATAATCAGCAGAAGTGAAGATTGTTGTGAACTATAGATACAGTATATGGAAATGCACGTGTCCATTGATATTATCGGTGGGAATGTTCAAAAGTGACAGGATTAACAAGAATGTAATGTCATAATGTAATGAACTTATTTACTGCAATGAAAATGTAATAAAAAAAGTAATAAAATTCATAATATAAAAATATTTCCCCTTTTATTCCTTTTAATCTTTTCTTTTATAGGATTTCAGTTGGACATTAGTGGGTGTCCTGTTTTTTGCATAATAATGCCTTATTAGCTAAAGAGACACTTTGGAAACTTGAATAACTGTCCCTATAAACTGTACAACTAATTAGATACTACAAAATTATGTGACTGCTTTTTATTATAGTTTCATTTTGTTGTACAGTTAATGATTCTCTCAACAGCTCTGATGATATAAAGACTGTAGACTAGAATCCATCATTACTTGCAGACACACTCTTACCTATTCCTGCTTGATACATAATTTCAGCTGCTTCTCAGCTTGAGGCTTTCTTTGTTGTATTTTTCACTTCATAATGCACCAAACTGTTTTAATGGGTGACAGGTCTGGACTGTTTTTTTACCGCCCACAAATGTGGAGGTTACTCATGGTATGTGCACTAATGCACTCTAATACCTGCAGATGCTGGCCTTTTAATCTTGTCATACCAGTCATCACAAGTCAGATGGTCTCCATCCTCTTTAGCATGGAAGATGAGGCATCTATAATATCCTAAATTGATTTTTAATCGTTAGATCCCAAGACAGTTTTCTACTTTGCCTTAGTCCATTTTATTGAGTGTAGACACAGCACTACGTTATCTATTAATGGTGTGCTATGGGCACTGTTTTTGCAGGTCTACAAGATAAGTTCCTCCACACGCTGACAAGTGTCCATCTGAAAGCTAAAACCATCGGCCATCTGTACTGAAGCTTTGCATCATCATGGCAAATACAGAGTTTGTACAGTACTGTTACCTTTTATTGTTTGCATGCATAGGAAGTGTTTTTTGGGACATTGTGACTCACAATCAATGCAAGTTGCATTATTTTTGTTGGCCAATGCACTAAAAATTCTTCCTTGCTCTAGAGCGTGTGTTATACAGGGACCCTGAAGCTAAGCTAACTGTTTGCTAGGAGTAGCAATCAGCACAAAAACACGAGTGGTAATGTTGGCCTTAAAAATTATTTAAAACTAATTTCTGTAAATGAGAACATTGGGATAAAAAGTAAGATTTTTCATGGGGACTGCTGCCTTTATTTTTTCACATACATAAAAACATATGTGCACTTTAGCAGAAGAAAATGTATTTACAAAAAGAAATCAATATACACAAAAAATTATTATACAACAACAACAACAGAAAAAAAACAAATCCTTCAATAGGCCTTACAACAACAACATAGCAAGTATGAACAAAGCATGTTGGACACTAAAGTTTTTGTGCAGATTCTTTTTCTTAGGATTTAAAGTGTCTATGTTACAAAACTCTGATGCATGTCCAATATGCAAGCTGCAGTCCACATTCTGTGTTGGTGAGGGTTAAAAAAACAAAACAAAAACAAAAACACTACAAGCTTTCTGTAGATTTATCAATAAAACCTTATTTTTCTCATTAGCCCTCTTCTCCATTAGTCACTGTCAGTGCATTACATTTAATTAGTACTAATTACAAACATAACTTAAAGAATCTGTTTGTAATATTGTTCGCTAAGCAAACATATGCAAGATGCTTGGTTAAAAGAAATTAATTAGCAAAGGATAAATCCAAGATCTTGTAGTGTTTGATTCCATTTACTGTCAGATGGACTGACATGTATTGCCTAAAGACCAAGGCCAATAACTCAAAAAGCATCTCAGAATAAAATGCTGATATAGAACTACTAATTTAACAGATAGAAATTTAGAAGTTTAACAATGTATCTAACTGAAGCAACTGATAATGGGAACAAAGTTAACCAATGATCTTCTCTCAATCAAAAATTGTCAAGAGTGAAAAATCAGTTTCAGCACCTGAGTTTTACAACAGCTTTCCAGAGATCATCAGGTTTAAGAAACAACACCTAACTACCAAAAACCAAATCTGTAATAACAAAACCTGGAGGCTGGGGGTCTACAATTTCCTTCTGGATATTAAGACAACTGCTGCCAAAAAAAAAAAAAAAAAAAAAAAAAAAAAAAAAAAAAAAAAAATCAAAATTCGAAAGTAAACAATCCAAAAATTATTTTGAAAAAATAACCCTTTTGGTTATTTTAAATAATTTAGGGAGACTTGGTAGTAATAAAGGCATCATCTGGTTTCAGCCAGTAAAGAAAGTGGAGAAAAGGCCAGCAAACTTGTTTCATCAATAAAGCTCACTACAAGTGTATAAAAAGATTGAAAACTTACTTGAAGCATTCAATTTCCTTATTCAATAAACTGCCATAGCATAAAGATCGTCAGTTTTGCTTAAATTAGGGAAATCTATTGCTTGAAGAGAGATTAAATCAGACTGCATATACACCTAGAGAGAGCTGAACATTGTCATAACGCAATTTCATGTTATATGTACTGTAGCATCATTTGTAAAAGTGTAAATGTAACTGGTGAGGTGACACTGAAGGTCTTTATATCCTTGTTTTAACTGCTCACCAATACAGCTTCAATCTTGATGAGAAATGATCTCCAACAAGTGCCTTGGCAAGAAAATGAACAAGCCCAAGTTTTTTTGTGTGAAAGGTATGTTTACATTCTCATGATGTGTGTTCTGGGCACTAACAAGTTAAAGTTCGAGTTCAAGGATGAATTTTGAAACCTTTTTGGTTTAAATGGTCACTAGCAAAACAGTCTATTTCAACTGTGTCTTCAATGGCATACCGCTGCATATCTTTGTGTGTTACTACCACCTAGTAAAATAGTGTGAAACCATTTGTGACACTGTGTACCATTGCACCCATATGCATGTTACTAGAAAACAAACCATGGCTCTAGATGTCAAAAACTCCACAGGGAACTGTGGTACTTCGAAACATTTTCTTGCTGGTGTGAAATGACTCCAAACTGTTGAAACCGTTCACTGAAACATGCTGTTTCAGAATATAAGTGTATATAAAAATGTTAATAAATGAAAAGCCATGCAAAAACCCAACAATGTCCCCGGTCTGACCATGTCTCTAAAGAGGTGCTAAAAGTCTGATGGGTACAAGGTTTTGGACATAGAACCCATCATGTACTGAGCTGGAGTCACAGAGCCAGTGCTCAGTTACTGGTCCCATGTTTTCTAGATGTTGGTCCTATACTGGGAATCTAAGGACTGTTCAAGGATCTATATTTATTTATTAGCATCTAAACAATATAGACTGCTTTAACAAATATGGTAATTAACAATTTTGACTCTGTACATACTGGTGAGGTTCACTCAATCAATCTGAAAGCAAAGCAGGAGGGAGAGAGAAAAAACATCCCAAAAATACTTTGTCAATAGCAGCTAGTTTGATAACCAGTCTTTATGTAAAATAAAATAAAACAAAATCCATGTCCTCCAGGCAGGAAGAGATGGTAAAATAAATTATATTTATGCTGACGCATATACATATATTCTTGCATGTGTTTATGTATTATGTGTGTCTGCTGATTCTCATAGTGGAGTTCTTTATCCCAGCAGCAACCCAGACAGGGCATTTAGGTCTCTCATGTAAGGGTTATCACTGAGGATGCGGTCAATCCGCTGCTTCTGGTCAGGGAAGATGTCATACAGCTTTCTCTTTAACTCTGATGTCTCCCCTGGAGATCGCTGAGGAGGGGGTGATGGCGAGGGGGAAGGGGAACGGCGAGGTGGGTGCCATTCAGGGGGGCCAGAGTGGGGCCAGTGCGCAGTTGAGTGTGACATTAGGGTTGGAGGAGGACGGGGATTGATGCCAGGGGCCCTAGGAACAGAGTGGATGGCCTGGACGTATGCTGGCTGCTGCTGCTGCTGTTGCTGGGAAGACAGCCGGGAGTCTGGGGGTCTCAAAGGGGGAGGAGTAGCTGGAGCTTTCCTTAAAGAAAAACAAAACATTAGTATTCATTAAGATGATAACCTTTTCATTTCCACTACCCTTATACTTTAAGGACAGCACTCAGCAATAGTTAAATAGTTTTAAATTTAAAATAATTGTGAACATAGAAGATAATTTATATCATGGGTATACATACCTGTTGTCTTTCCGCATGAAGATGTCAAGGTGAGGTCCATTTTTCCCTAGAGGGTCATCAGGGATCATGAAATGGTCCTCCACAAAAGTGAACTGAAGCAACCTGTAAGAGAGCAAAGAAGACATTTGACCAATTCACAGAATTTGATTTTTTTTAAAATATACATTCCAAATCATAACTGTCTT
This sequence comes from Channa argus, assembly GCF_033026475.1. Lineage (NCBI taxonomy): Eukaryota > Metazoa > Chordata > Actinopteri > Anabantiformes > Channidae > Channa > Channa argus. The sequence goes on from NC_090200.1 coordinate 23,536,096, forward strand.
TTCTCTGCTACAGATGCAACAGATTAGCATAAACTCGCAGCAGACTCAGGAGATTGTTGACATTCCTTTTTATTTAAATATTTATTAAAAAGTATTTTTTGTACTATTTGCTACATCAAAATGAGGGGATGCAAAGCTTTGCACTCAACTGTACATCACACATTTTTACCTCTCTTGGATGATTTTGCGCCAGGTATCCGAGGTATCCACAAAATCTCGTAGGTTATCATTGGTTACAATGATTCCATCAGTTTTTTCTGCTAGGTGGAGCAGGAACCTAAATGTGAGAGGAAGAAAGAGAGAGAGCAAGAGAGAGAGAATTAGCTTGTTCCCAGCTTGGCTGTGGGGAATCCACAGCCAGTGGTACACCTTCCATGCTTAGTAAGGGTGAGTGGACTTTTTGATGCCTCATTGGCATCTGCAAGATCTAACATACAGTTGATGTAAATAAACAAAAACGTGCTCTAAGTTTCCATAAAAATACAGAATGAGTGTAGTTGGTAATGTTTCACTGTGCTGGGGATTTGTGTGGGAGGAGTAAAACATCTACAGATTATTGAGTGGTTAAGTTCCTCCTGCTGCTCTAAGACTGAATCCTTCTTTTCTACCTATTTACCATTCTCCACTCACCTATAACGAGGTCTCAGTTTCAAACTGTGTATTACCTGTCATCATGTGATGATATCCTCTGGCCACAGACTTCTCTGGAGGGCGTGAAGGAGAGCAGCCTCAGGTCTTCTAGCTGGTTTAGAAAATGTTGCTCTATAATAGGAAATAATAAATTTACATGAACAATTAAAGCAAGGGAAGAGAGGAACAGGGTTTAAATAAATTTAGTAGGGTCAAATTGGGAGACACCCAAGGGCCAGTGCCACATGACCTGGCACTGCTGTTAGTGATGTAATCTCATCAAAAGCCAAACAGGTTATACTTTGCCTGCTTTCCCCACGCTGTTCTGTGTTTTATAACTTATACATTTTTTATTGCCATGTGGCATTTACAAACACTGCTGCAAATGGCACTTGGTGTTTATAAAGTCAGCACAGGGCACAAAGTGTGCAAACCAACGCCAATGGTGTGCATCACCGATTTCCCTTGTGTAAACAGATCCACACTGTTTTTTTCTTCTATAAGAGAAGAAAATTAATTAAAAAGTTTATTTAATAAAGCAAAATTCCAGAGGAAAGAAGACAAATCAATAACAGTTTTGCTTGTGATACCTTATAGCAGTGCAATGTGAGCTAGTAATATTACAATGCAGTGTTTCCCATAAAAGTGTTGTAGGCACAGTGGATAACAGAGGTTTTGGTCACATATGTTCAAAAGTTTTGGTCATTTCTCATGCAGCACCAAAAGTGCTGCATGAGAAGGTGAGTATTATTAAGATGTATTTATTGCACCCAAGAAATGTTTTTCCTGTATGTCTCACTGGGGGGATACATTAAAGCCCTCTGAAACTGGCTGTTTATGCTGATGGCAAATATAACTAGATTATTTCTACCAGTGAAAATTATATGTTATGAAACTCAATGTATAACAATACTATTTTCATAGCTATTGCTTAATATTGCTTACAAACACACATAAGAAGCCTTTCCTGCAGGCTTGTGTAGTGTGACGATACTTGTTTGTGTTTTAAAACGTAACCGCTGTGTAACAATCTGAAAAGATCATTTGATTTCTTTGATTTGAGAATTTGTTCTCGCTAACGCAGCTAACACTCTTTATTCACTTACTATGTCTCTACTGCTGCTCTCGCTCTCATCATGCTGGGAAGGAGGGGCAATTAAATGGTGTGTTTAAAGACAGCAACAGAAAAATCAACAACTTCTATATTCAAGGGATGGTTTTCATTTATGTAAGAATGAGAGTGACGTAAATGTATAACAGGCAGTGAAATTTGGGCACAAAATCAACCTGGTTGGCTCTCGTACCTGCAAGATGTTGATTAGAACTGGATTAGCCATGAACATAAAATCACTAACTTTAATTAGAAATGTCTGCCTGTGTGTAGGTGTGGGGAAAAACTGAAATGTTTTTTTAACTTTATATACACAGTCACGCAACACTGGTAGTGGGTCTGACAATTCTTATATAATGCTCATGGCATTATGAACATATTTCAGTAGGAAGTAACAACTGAAACCATTTTTGTTTTACTTGCTATATTTGCACTTAGATTTTTCCTTTTGCGGGACAGATCGGTCCCCTTCTACTAATAACCCTCTTACAGAGAAAGTTGGCAAGCTAGAAAGGCTACCAAAACCTGTCACATGTCCCTCACCTTGAAGTTCACATGCATGTATATAAAGCTGTCAAAATGCATTTACATGTGAACATTATCAGGACTGGAAATCTGTGTTTTGTGCATTTTTTTTTTACATTTAGGGAAAGTTTTATTGTATACATGGATATGGAAATCAAAATGAAATAATGCTTAAGTTTTGACTTCAGTGTCGAGGCGGAATGTCACCCCTTAAACCTGCTAGTCTGAGTCAACAACATCAAAACCAAAAAGACTAACAAACAAAACAGATCACTACAACAATACTAGACTGCCCTTTATACACATGTAGCATATGTACCTGTTGTGAGTCGGTCTCTCTTCTGACGCCACTGAGGGACAAATACTGTGATTTCCCTGTGGCCCCGCTTCCAAAATGTCTCCACAGCCAGAGCAATGCCTCGACAGGAGAAGAAACGATGTAGGCCGTGACTAAAGACAGAGGGAAGAAAAAAGGAATGACATAGTGAGAAGCAGGAACCCATGGGCAGCAAGATAAGATAGAAATAATGTATATAGTATGTCTGAGAACTTTACAATGTAGACTATCTAAGGACCATGACTTGATAAGATAAACTACTCACAAAAAATTAGGTATATTCGACTTGTGGGTGAAATTTCAAAATGCACATAAAATGCACCATAACCTTTACAGGTGAACTTAATTTGACCTTCTCTAAACTTCTGAATGCATACGTCAAAGACGTAAACATTTCAGTACTTATTACATAACAAACTGCTCTCTAACAAGGTGATTAACCGTAAAAATCACAACAAGTGTCTAATCCATGAATCAGCCACTAAATGTTCTGGTTCAATAAAAATTTGTCAATCCGCTTCATCATGCTCTTCGGATTTTGACATCATGAGACCAAGACGACACCTGACAAGTTATTGAGTCACTGACATTTTTAGTTGCGGTATCCACCACTGTTATTAGCTTTGTTTTAATAAATTGTTTGAGATGAAGAAATTACCATGTATGCTTCTACTTAAAAGCCCTACTTTCATGATATAATATCACAGTAGCATGAACCTTTTACATTTTCCTTAAATTTCACCCAAATGTTGAATATCCCTAATTTTTTGTGGGTAGTGTATGGTATAAAATTTATTTTATGTTAATTAACTAATTTCTGAACTGCACAGAATTTCCTACCAGTATTGCTACCATGTATTTCAAATTTCTAATCTCAAACTGCTTTTTTATTGGGGTCCCTGGCAACAGTAGTAATGAAAATCCTTTGGTTTATTAATCATTTAATACAAAAAAGCTCCAAAACACACACAGACACACACACACAAACTACTTTCAAAGTACTGTAGCACCACCAGCTGACCCAGATTATCGATGGTGACGTGTACAGTCTCTACATACACGTCACCATCGATAATGATATGAACCACAAAACAACACAAACAAAAAAACACCAACAGAGATGAGAAACTCCCTGAGAGCAGCCAGCTTTGCTAAGCAGGAAGCTGCTGCTGCCGCTACCAGCCACAAACCCCAAACACAAGTAAGGACCTCTGAAAAGTATTTATTTTTACCTGCATATAAGTACTTTGTTTGGTGGTATCAGGTGTGTCTTTTAGAGGAAAGTCTGCCTCATTTCAATGCCTCTTAAAAACCTGCTACTGATCACTAAAAAGTAAATAAAACTAGACATCTGTCTTTCTATTACTGATAATCACTGAAATATCTAACTGGCCAACTAGATATGCCTAAAGAAAACCTGAGTTGAAAAAAACAAACAAAACAAACAAACAAGAAAATCTTTTCCAAATTTAAAGATGTTGCTAGATTAAAGAGAGTTTCTGTTCACTTTTTTCATTTCACATGAATTTCTGTAATATGTGTGCTGTTTACAGTTAGGCCAAAATTATTAGTATAATTTTCATACAATTGTACCTTATGTTTGCACCATTCATAAAACTTAACATTAATTAATATTTTACTATGAAGATGCCCCTATTTGCTATATTTTGGAATGTAAAAAATTAGGTTTGCTTCAAACTAAATGGAGTGAAAATTGCGATTGTCAAAATTATTGGCCTCCATCTTATGATATTCAATCATTTCACAGTGTTCAGAAAAGTTCTACATTGCGACAAAGAGCAAATATAGGGCTGATTTTTCAGTCTGATGAGACCAAACTTGAGATTTTGGTGAAGGAAGGGACAGGCCTTCAATCATAAAACAGAGTTCCCACTGTTAAACATTGTGGTGGGAGCATAACGCTGTGGGGCATCTTTACTGCTTTAAACATACCGAACCTTGTTTGGCTGCATGTAATAAAAAGATTATGTTGACATTTTGAAGGATAATCTAAAGAACTCTGATGCTAGTCTAGCTTTAGGTCAGCATTGGGTCTTCCACCATGCAATGAGCTGAAGCATACATTTAAGTTGGTCGAAAACTTTTAGGACACCAAACCGAAATCCATTTGAGAATTTGTGGTGGGAGCTCAAGGTTAATTTCAATGCTTGAAAAGTGTGGTAAATGCTTACAATCCATAGTGGTGTGACAAAATAATTAGCATGTCTCTGGCAAATTGAAGCGTGGCCAAGAAAACAATAACTATATACAAGGTTATTAAATAATAATCACAACAATAATCTTTTATTTGAGTGGCCATAAGAGAGAGTCAAGAACATCTGTCTAAAAACATGAATAGAATTGTGGAAGTCAGAAGAAAAAGTTGGATTGACTAGGGTTTATATACATGACCTAAATTGTTTGATCCTAATACAACTGACTTGCCTGGTATGCCCAATTACACACTTATTTTCTGTGAAATGCCAAAAGGCAAACAAGCACACAAACACAAGGTGACACAACTTAAAAAAACAAAACAAAAACAGAACACGACCATTTTCAGTTTGTGGTCAGAGCCACAGTGTAATACTCTTGGGAAGTTCCAACAAGTGTTGAAAGAGAAAGTAATGAATGACACCACACCAGCAAGACATTATGCAACCATTAAAATCACTGTGGAAACCCGGAAAATAAAACACCACTTAATTGAATTTTTAGACACATGAAGATGTTTACAATATTTTCTTGTCTTAAATGTCTTCTTACAAATATGAAGGTGAATAGCATTGTTTTAATGACTATGTCTTGCTTTGCTCAAATTAAGAAAAACAATAATAATGAAGAATTTTCAGTAAATAGTTGTTCATTGGATATGATAGATGATGAGTCAGGAGTGACCATTGTCTTCTGGTAAGCAAAAGGAGGGGTGCGAAGGCGAAGTGAGAGGAAAGGCAGGAGCGACACAGAACGTGAAAGGAAGTGGTTGCAAAAGCGAGAAGTCAAGGCAAGGTCACCTTGGATAAAGGCCAAGACGAGACACAGCGTGAGGAAACAAGTTCCAGTCCATCTGTCAGTGTGACATACACAACCAGGACAGCCACCTTGTTTTGTTGCATAATTTCTGGATTGAACAGAAACTTCAACAAACCCAATTTTTACTAGAAAAGGCTTTTATTCTCAAAAACACCCCCGTGCACACCTCCGCACACCAATATCATGTAGTTGTAATTTTACTTTTACTCTGCTGGGCACACACACACACAAGGTGATGACTAACAACGTTATGTGAATGTGTAGGATGGTTCTGGTGCACCTACACAATACGGGTTGTGGTTGGGACCTACGCACTTATACAGATGGTTCATTTAGTTTCAACGTGTGACAGAGAGAGAGAGTATGTGTGAATGTCTGTGTGACCTTAAATGATGATGGTGATGTTGATGGGAAGGGAGATGGCTATGCATATAAAAGGAAAACGTGGTGCATGTGCTACAGGAGTGGGAAGTGACACCATTCAAAACACATTGCAGGAGCACAAATTATACAAACATCTGTTTTCACAATCATAGTGGTATGACATGATGAATCTACACTGGGAGAAAAATACTGCCTGTGATTTTGACTGACAGAAACTCATGAGTAATTCATTTAAAACATTTCTTAAATATTATGCTCTCACAGTCGCAATGAGGCCACTGGAAATAGTTACAGCTATGTCAATAAATGCCAGTAAACCCCAGTCTGTACCTGTCTTGAGGCTTGTCATTGCATTGCTATGGTTACGGGTTCTGTTCCAGGGGGCATGATGTGCTTTGCATGTTAAATTAAAAATACTCAGTCACAGTAGCCTTAGTTTGTTTCCTGTTGTCAATACCCAGAAGGAAAACTGAAGTCTATAAATAGCTTGTTTTTTACAAAAAATAAATATATAAAAATTTGAAATGCTACATTTAAATGTTTCTAACTTGATCCTTTTTCAAATTGCTCTTTGTGCATGTGCAATGCAGGGCAAACATTTATCAAAAATTCCCCTGAACAAAACCGACAATACTTTCAGTGACACCTGATCAAGAAGTGTGATATGTTTCAAAGTGCAAAGATGAGAGATTTTTTAACCCCAGGACAACAGAACACTTTGCTCCTTACGAGGTGATGAATTTTAAGCTACTGGTAACTCTAAATTTTGGCCTTATGGTTGATCTGACATGTTTTTGAAATACTTTTTGGTGTAGGCTTTTATTTCTGCATATTTGAAATAAGAGCAAATGCGGGTCTGGCTATTTACGTAAGACATAATAGTTTTCCACTTTTATTCTGATTCTAGAATAATGCCATACTTTTCTAGCATCAAAATACCATGCAACACTATAGGACAGACCCTGCTTTATTCTAGTTTGTTGTTTCTGAGCATGGACACTTTGCTTATATTTGCTTTGGTGTCTGTGTGTGAACGTGTGTATGTAAGTGAGTAGACTCACGCCATAGCTACATTGCTGCCATCTATGATGATGTGTCTGAGCTCTGGACGTCCTGGTTCGTTAGGCAACTTCAGGGTGTAGGGAGTCCTTAGTGACTGATGGAAACGTGCCAAACCAGTCAGCAGGGGTACTGGGGGATCATTTGCGGGAGGAGTCCTTGCTTTGCCCCCCATGTGGCCAATGGTTTGATAAGGAGAGGCAGAGAGCTGTGTGATTGGCTGAGCTGACTAAGGAAAAAAAAAAGAGATTAGTAAAGTACCAGAAAGACAAAGAGGTGAAGAAAGCGATTCATGGCCTAAATAAGAACAAATCCGCAAGATGTACAACCACATAAGCTTAATCCCAACTCTATTGGAAAAGTTAAGTGATATAGTACAGAAAGTAATATTTTAGTATTATTATTATTATTATAAGGCTTTTGACAACTTAAACATCTAAACATGTATGCATTTTATATGGATTGAGAGACATAATTTTGAGTAACCGATGTATAGGAAACCTTAACAGAGAGAAGTTCTATTTAAGACAAAATTAATGCCCCAAATTCAAATGAAAATGTAAAGTTTGCCTAACAAGTATAACATTTCGTTTTTAGCTATTTAAGCAAACAAAGTTCAGCTTTGTTTGGAAAAGCTTTGCTTTTTGAATATCTTTCGACTTTAAGATTTTTATATCTGATTTATAAATTGATCCCATCATCTACGACATCAGCTACCTTTCAGCTTTCTCCTCTTTCAGCTTTAACTAGTTGGGCATACTTCAGCCTAGAGAGCTATTTAAACTTTCAGTTTATCTTGTATTCCGCTTTTAAATATCTTTTACAGTTTTTGAAAAATCAGTTTTAGTTAGAGTTTTTGGTGAATTTTCAGTTTCTGCCTTTAGTGTGTATTGCAGGATCTTGGCCCAGGTAGTGAGTCACACCTCAACAAATTATACATTAAAATGTAGGTATTTTTGTATTCAGAAGCGAGAGAGTGCCGTCTGAAACTGCCATTTGACCCCATTATAACGGCGGTCCATTAATTCTCCTTAGATCACAAACATTTCTACAGTTTCCAGGATTTTTATGCTACTATTTCATGTTACATCTACCCGAGGCAAAACACTTAACCTTCAATTCCTCTTATTTTTTTTTGTAATTTTTATATTACTATTTAGCAAAAGCAAACTTTCAGCTATTTTAAAATAGTTTAGCTTCGATTCAGCTTTCAGCAGAAGCAAACATTCATTCTTTGAGCAAAAACAGTTCAGCTTTTTTTGCTTTGCTTGGAATATCTTCAGCGCTGAAGCATTAACAGTTTCTTTTTGGAAACACTTTTTCTAGTTTTTAGTTGTTTTTGCTGTCTAATAATATATTTAAGTATAAATGTTGTTAGGTTTTAGTTTATTGAAGTCCAGTTTCATCCAGAGCCAGTAAAACATGTTTTAAATATGTAGTCAACAGCCAGAAGGTGCCTGTAAGAAGGCAGGCTAAAACCCTAGCAAGATAATTCCATTAGTACCGTTTCATCAAATTCTCTCTTTCCAAAGATTCCAATAGGCTATATTCGAAATATTCCAGTACAGCCAGTAATTCCGGAAAACAAAGCCTTTAAGCATGACACCTGTGAGTCAGCGCAGTGGCTTAACGTCACAGGAACTCGTAAAGAAGCCAAGCATATTAAAATAATACCTACACTGGGGGTTGAAGCCAGTGACGTGGTAGTGGCCGTCAGCCACTGAGGCGCGCTGCGCAGTGCTTTCACACTCTCAACTTTCACTGATCCTCCCAAAGTCTGAGTTCCACCTCTTGACAGATAGTCCCGCTGTGAGGCGCTGTTCCCTCCCCGTGCCAAGTAGTCTGTTCTGGACCCAGACTGATCAAGGTGGGCCACCGTCATCAGCCGGGACGTCCTGCTGTCAGCTGTTTTAGTATTAGTAGGGATGACATCATCGTCGTCGTCATCAATGGTGATAACCTCGTAGTTTCCTGCACCTCCTTGAGCACTGGAGCTCCTCTTAATAGTGATGGCCTGATAGCAGATTTAATATTTAATGAAATAATAATGTTTATATACACTGGACATGATAATGGGTTTTAAATCATATTTCCCAACACTTAGTGGAACTGTATTTTGCTAAAGCATACTGATTGTACTACATCTTATATAAATGAATAACCCAAGAATTTAGTGGACAGAGTATAATATAATCAATACAGATTATTTCTAAATTATACACACAGGGTCTATAATAAGTAAATTTGATTATCAATTCTGTGGTGCCGAAATGCTATTTAGGTAGTCCAAGGCCTTTCTCTGAACTACCTGTTAGTAATCATAACTGACTGACAACTCAGTCCCAACATTAATAGTTTGTTTTAAAGCACAAATACACAGTACAATGGGAAACATTTGAGTTTGAGTAAGTGCAGATCTGAGAAACTGTCTCTGGGAGCCATTTCTGAACCACTACAGATTTCAAGCTCATCAGTTCAAGCAATTGTACATAAAAACAAGTTATTGGTGACTACCAAAAGTGTTATTAGGCTCAGCAAAACAACAGAGAAATCATTTAAATGTTAAATGTAAATGTAAATGTTAACTATAAATGTAAATGTTAACTATAAATGCCAAGCAGCATGAATTACAAAAGGCTGTAAATACAGTTTAAAAACAGTGAAACAAATTTATCAAAGTCATTTGAAAATTAATGTATGTAAAATTTTAACATACATACAATACTATACACTAGCAAATGTTAAATATATCCGTATTGACTCAAAAGTGACACATCTCTCAGATAAATTTGAGGCCAGATGGATTGGCAAAATATTTACGGGAAATGATTTGAGAAGGCGAGACAGAGATCATAGTACAAGATTAAAGATAAGACGAAGAGAAGGCGGCTTTGAACAAAATACCAAAATGTTTCATTGTTAACATATGAGAGGTGTAAATGTGATATGCTGTGACAGACCAAATGAGTCACAGGTGATATGTGGGTAACAGTGGGTTAGTTACTTTAGTTACTCCTTTCAGATAATGTAATTTAAACTGGATTTGCTGTTTTAAAACCTAATCAAACCAAAACTTAAGAATGAAACTGTTTACAACATCTACAGGTTCATTGTGGTTTATTTAGAGAAGAAATAATGTCAAATTCAATAGCAATTACTTTTTCTTTTCTTTTTTTTTTTAAGAGGAGTATACCTGTTGGGTGGTGGTCTCGCTGCTGCTGCACTGCCTCCGGTGTCCCAGTCCATTGCTGCTGCCTCCATACTGGCTGGGCTTGATGTTTTCTTTAGATCTGCCTGGGTCTACCAGAGCTCTGCTTAGCTCGCGATCCTTCTCTCTGAATCGAGAGATGGTAGAAGAGGAAGATGATGAAGAGGAAGTGTCAGGGGAGCATATAGAGTTCAACTGTCTTTTTTCCACTGCAATAGACCCCTCTTCACAACGCCTGGTTTCCTCAACAATCTTCTCCAGGACGAGAAAGGTATCCTCTGTTTGTCCTGTCTCCTTGACAACACGCTCCACCACTTCCTGCTGGTAACCCATGGTTCTAAAGACAATCAGTAAACAACATTACGTTTAGCAGTAAGATTTACAGTGCATCCAGAAAGTATTCACACTTAACACGCTTGAAATTTTCCACATGTTGTTGTTACAGCCTTATTTCAAAATGGATAAGATCCCCCCCCCCCTTTAAAATTCTACAAACAATACCCCATAATGACAATGTGAAATAAGAAAAAAAATCATATGCACATAAGTATTCTCCTTTGCTTAATACTTTGTTAAAAGACCTTTAGCTCCAATAACAGCCTATTACTTTTGAGTATGATGCTACAAGCTTGGCAAACCTATTTTTGGGCAGTTTCTCCTATTCTTCATTGCAGTTCCTCTCAAGCTCCATCAGGTTGGATGGGGTGAACAGCCATTTTTAAAGCACTCCCAAGATGTTTAACAGGGTTCAAGTCTGGGCTATGGCTGGGCCACTCAAGGACATTTACAGAGTTGTCCTGTACCCACACCTTAGTTATCTTGGCTGTGTGCTTAGAGTCATTGTCCTGTTGAAAGATGAACCGTTGCCCCAGTCTGAGGTCCAGCGCGCTCTGAATCAGGTTTTCATCAAGGATGTCCATGTACATTGCTGCATTCATCTTACCCTCAATCCCGACTAGTCTCCCAGATCCTGCCGCTGAAAAACACCCCCACAGCATGTTGCCACCACCAAGCTTTACTGTAGGGATGGTATTAACCAGGTTGTGAGCGGTGCCTGATTTCCTTCAAACGTGACAGTCAGGCAAAACAGTTCAATCTGTTTCGTGATGCCAGAGAATTTTGTTTTTCATGGTCTGAGAGCCCTTCAGGTGCGATTTCATATGGCTTTTATTAGATCTCTTGATCGCTCAGTTTGGCCGGCCGGCCCGCTATAGGAAGAGACCTGGTGGTTCTAAACTTCTTCCATTTACGGATGATGGAAGCCACTGTGCTCACTGAGTACCCTTCCCAGATCTGTGCCTCAATACAATCCTGTCTCAGAGGTCTACAGACAATTCCTTGGACTTCATGGCTTGGTTTGTGCTCTGACATGCACAGTTAACTGTGGGCCACGAATACTTATGTACATGTGATTTTTTTTCATTTTTAATAAATTTGCTAAGGTTTCAGTCAAACTTCTTTGACACTGTTTTTATAGGGTATTGTTTGTAGAATTGTGAGGAACATAATAAATTTGATCCATTTTGCAATAAGGCTGTAACATAACAAATACTTTCTGGATCCATTGTATGTATTATAGTAAAAGGTGAACTTCCACAAAAGCCCCAAATCTCTCTCAATTTTGATGAATCATCCTGTCCCTGCTGCTGAGAAACCCCTCAATGCATGCTGCTTCCACCACTATGTTTTACCATACCATTAACCAAGGATGGTCACCCATCCTTTAACACTGCCAGATTCCTCCAACTCTGTCTGAAGCCGATTTCTCCTTACATTGTCCAGGGCTTTTATGTGAAAGAAGCCTTTAACTGATCCTTGGGTTCCTTTCACTTGATTGAGGCCCACAGGTTTTAGTTTGAGTAGCCAACTTTAGTAAGAGCCGCTTTTTTTCCAGACGTGTTCCATTTCACAAGTATTGACTCGACTATAGTACTGAGAAACCGCAAAGATACCTTTAGTATTTCTATGTATTCTGCGGGTACGAGGACTGTTTAAGACAATTTATAAATGCAAACCTATTATTTCATAGAACACCATAATATTGTAGAAGGAACAATTAGGCCTGTCAATATAAAATTTTTGTAAGTAAGTAAGTAAGTAAATAAATAACTAACTAACATTATTATTTAACACTTACTGTTACAAAGCACTGTCGCTGCACCGCCGGAACATAGATGAACTACCCTTTTTAGTCTCCCTGAATGCAAGATGCAGCAGAACGGCAGTTTTTGACATAGGCAGATGCTACCCTGTGACATTTTAACATAAAACTTTCACACAGGGGTATTTCACCTAGTTTCAGTCCAGGTACAGCATGAAGATAGAAAATGTCCACTCCAACTAACATCCCACGTCTAAGTTACAAAGAAATCAGCTGTTTGGTTGGTTTGCCTATTAGCATCTGTTACACATGTTTTGGCTGAAGGTGCTTCGCAAAAATAATACTGAAGTCAGCAAAAATGATCAAAGTCATGCCCGTATATAATATGGTAAGTTGATAACATAATTATTGTGAAAGGCCTACCAATATTAAAACAAACATTTTGTGTTATTTAACACCTTAAGCGCATTACCAACTCTACTATGTTATAACTGCCCCAGGGTTGCATAATTCAGTAAACAGGAAATCCCTAATAGCCAAAACATAAGAAAGACTACTTTATGACCTGTACCTGAAGAAATTGACCAAGCAGCGGAGGTTGGTTTCTGGGCTTACAGCCTCCCCATCTTCTGAGACGCCCTCGCAGGAGTCAAGCACGATCGGCCCAACAGTATTTGCCTTTGTTGAGGAGGAAAGGGATGCTGATGCAGAGGGAGTTTTTGATCTACAGCTGCCCCCCCGGCCTTCTCTGTCTCTTTGTCGCTCCCTCTCTCTCGCTCTCTCTGGTGAATCATCCCTCCGCTCCAGAGAGTACTGTCTTTTCGTGTCTCGAGTCTCGCTCTCAGAGGAGCGCCGCTTGTGTGAGGGCCGAGTGCCATTAAGAAGGACAGCCTCAGGACCTAAGCCTATCACTCCTCCTGCTGCTTTACTGCTTCCACTGACAGATGCTGTCACAGTCCCTTTCTCCTCAAAGCTAGCGTCCAGGATCCGGTTGGAGAGCTCCGTTACAGGTGTGCTACTCTGTGAGCGGTCCTGGTCCACCTCTGCCATACCCGGGTTCACCGTCTGGTTAAGCTGTACCTGAGAGAAGAAAGAAAACAACACCTCTTGTCAGGAAGGTACAGTATATTGGTAACGCACCAGAGTTGAATTGCACACTGACTTCCCTTTCACCTCTAGGTGGTACTCCTTTTCAAAATCAGATTCCGTGTCACAAATAAAGAACAATAATTTTTTTAATTTAAAAAAAGTTTGGATTTTACTTTGATTTTACACAACTTTTATTAAAAGTGAGGGCAACTTGAAATGGTATCTATTGTCAAAGCTTATTCAAAACTGAAAGAAGTTTGACAGTAAATCCACACATATGATGTAAAATTAGGTTAGATGACAGGCTGGGTTTGTCAAATGTTTTACTTTGTAGCTGGAAACATTTTAACATTACCAAAGACTGGATTAAATTTAAACTTCTAGTATTTCATTTGTACATGTGTAGTGACCCTCAGATGTGGCTAGAAAATTTTGTTAGTCACAAAAAAAGCAGGTCTTTAGATATGTAAAGCATCAGAAGTCTTTAGTTCTAGGGTATGAGAGATTTCCATAGAAGGGGAACAAAACAACCTTCTCATCACCAACACAGACATTTACAAATAATAATGGAGGGGAATCTTATGTCAGTCAAGATGGGACATTCAACTACAGAATGTTAACTACAATATGTAAGTACAAAAGATGTTTGTGATTTAGTTAATTCAGTTCAGGGAAATGCTCCAAAAAGAATAAGCCCTACAAAACAGAAATGTCCCTTATTTGACTGAACTGTGGCAAACATTGTCTAAGGATTAAACATTCAGCTGCATTTTCAACTTCAGCAAAAGTTCTGCATTAAAAAAAAAAAAAAAAAGTACCCACTAACCAGGGAGGATGTGTTTGTGCTAGTGGGGCTATGAGCTAGCCCCAATAACTCTTCCTTTAGGGCACTGGGCAGCAGTAAAAGCTCCATAGTGTATTTGTCATCCCTTTCCTCCACAAAGGACTTGAATGCCCGTTTCACTGCTGGCTCCCTGTCACTCGGTAGACTTCTCTTCTCCTGGATAAAACACAAATACACTGTTAAGATTTCATTAGTAGCATAAAATGTATATTCTTATCTTCTAAACAAGGTGCATAGCACTAATTACAGTTTCCGTTATTATTTAAGTGTAAGTATACAACAAGGAGCTGGCGGTTTGAGCTCGAGAATATGACACTTACCTGGAAAAGTGCTACAAACTGCTGAACTCTGCTCTGGGCCATCACTACAGGTTCAGCCTGGCCCAATAGTCGCAGGCGGCCTGGCTCAGGAACCAGGACCTCAGCACTCGTGTCTCGAATAAGCCTGTCCAGGAAGAGACCTCGGGCACCAGCGAAGATACAGTGCATGTCCACTGGGTAGCACTCCTCTTTGTGCAGTTCTGGATCACACAATCCTCGAACATATTCCTGCAAGACAAGGAAAAAAAAACAAAAAACTGTGATAGCATGTTAAGGGGACAATGGCCTCATTAATAAAACTATATATTATATATATATTTTTTTGTATTTATTGATTTTGTAGCTTGACAAACTATGCAACTTCTAAAGAAATTGGGAAAGCAGTCAAAAAAGATGGGGACGTTTAAAAAGCACAACAGAAGGACACAATAATTAATGAAGATCAGAACTTTAAAGAAACTCCCTAAAAATTATTTCATTCGCATTAAACAATATAAACATTTATTAAATATGCCAAAATTGCTTCAGTATGGTCTCTTAAATTAAGAGAACAAATTTACACACCCCCACAGCTTGCAATAGAATGGTAGAGCTGACACGTGCTGAAACTGACCACCTGACATTGATGCAGGGAATCTCCTGGCTATGGGAAATATTTGGATGAATCAGCTGCAGGTGGGTGCGGTAACTTCCTTACAGATACTGTGTCATATTTGTCTAGCATTGACGGGGAATAAAAAGGACTCATGAGTTAGAATGTAAAATGACTCAATAATACAGTCGGACACGTTAGACTTGAAAGAACATGACTGCAAATATCTGGGAGTGGCTTTTTAAATGAAACTACCAATAAAATGAGTTGGGAGTTCAGTTTTTTGCAATACCTTAAAAGGGAAATACAACTTTAATAAAACTTTTGCTTAGTCATTATTTTACATTTGTTGTAGGAAACACTCGTTGGGTTATTGTAAACCTACGTAGTGTTTATTATTGAAATGCTTGATAATAGTCTTGAACTAAGAATCACAAGCATATAGCTCATATGTAGTTAAATTTTTTTTTACTCAGTAGAAACTACCACTATTACCATAGAAAGAGTACCAGTAAAAACCACTGACTGTAAGGTTAGACTAATGGGGAGAATGTTCTTGGTGTGAAACTATATATTTTCTTACTAGTCTTTCTTACTATCTAAGTAAGTCCTCAAGGAATTTGTTTAGTCTATATTAACATGAATGACTGGATCTCCAATTTATGGAGGTTATATTTAACAAAGAAGCTTCTATGCTTTCTTATTATGAAAAGAGAATTACAATGCCGGGCTGACAGAAAGTGTCAAGAAACAAGTAGAAAATACTAATACAGAAAGTGTCTGGGACATTCACAAGAAAAAGTTTGGAAACGCCTATGAACTTTTGTATGGCTAATAACTTAAATATTTGTAAATGGATCACAAATCACAAATAATTATTAAATCCATTTGTAGGCATATTTGAGCAGACTAATAGTCAAATCAATTTTCCATGTTAAACAGAACCTTCAGCAATAACTGCCTGAAAAATCGTGGCATTCTACTGATCAGTTTTTCCGGAAATTCAAGCATTGATGCATTTACCTTAATCACGTATTTCCCTCCTAGGTGTTAAAAATGGGCAAACAAAAAAAAACATTTCTTAGAAACTCATTAGTTTATACTTGGGGAAAAAAAAAGGGTCATGTTCTCTGAGCTATGGCAAAGAAATTAAAGATTTCTTTAAAAAGGTGTGCACTGTAGTCTCCAGGGGTATACTGCAACTTGATCCAATAATGAAAAAAGATGCACTGGAAGGCCTAAGTCAGTGGTTCTCAATGACCCCGACATTGCCTGTTTTTCCAACTAACCACTGGCCTAAGTGTACATCTGCCCAAGAAAACAAGCACATGCAAGCTATATTGTACCTAAATTGGCTTCATAATTCAATAAAACAAGGGAGAAACCAGTCTGCACAGACACTGAAACTCAGGTCAGTTGAACTCATGGGCAGAGTTGCCAAGCAAAACCCCTTTTAAGGCGGGAAAATTGTAAGAATAGGTTGCAGTGCGCCAACATACACAAAAGTGGATTTGCACCTGCCCTAACACCATCAGTGAAGCATGGAGGTGGAGCCATGATGATCTGAGGACGCTTGACAAAGGGGGAGTGGGTGATCTGCATCATGTGCAAGGCATACTCAATCAGCGTTGATAGCACTTCATACTTAAAAGGCAACCCATTTCCTCAGGGCAAAGACTGTTTAGGGATAGCTTCAGTTTTCAGCAAGACAATGGCCCCAAGCATTTTTCCTGGTAGAAAGTAGAAGAAATTAGCTGCTGAAAAAATCTCAGTTATGACCTGGTCAGCTCAATCACCAGATCTGAAACTCATCGAGCCACTGTAGCCTGGGAGGAAATGAAATCTGAATATCTACAAAAAGTGATCAGTAGAAAGCCACAGATTTGTCTGACAGGTATTGGTGCACAGAACTTTTTGAGGAAAGTAAAGTTTAACATGCAAATTCGATTTGACCATTATTTTGTTCTCAACTATGATTAAAAATGAATGGTTGAAGCAAGGTGGTGAAGGGGTTAGCGCTGCCCCCTCACCGCTAGAAGGTTGCGGGTTCACGCACCGGCCGGCCGTGGACTTTTTGTGTGGAGTTTTCATGTTCTCCCCGTGCTTGCATGGGTTTCCTCCGTGTACTCCTGTTTCCTCCCACAGTCCAAAAACATGCATTTTAGGTTAACTGGTGAATCTAAAAATTGCCTTTTAATGTGATTGCAAATGGTTGTCTGTCTGTGTATGTCTCTCTGTGGCCCTGAGATAGACTGGTGACCTGTCCATGGTATGCTCCACCACTCACCCAAAGACAGCTGGGTGAGAGACAGCCCCCCCCGCGACCCAAACACGATAAGCAGTGACAGATGATGGATGGATGGATGGATGGATGGATGAATTGTTGCTTATTTTTTGTGTTTTGTTACTCATGTACAACCATTTAATTGAATAAAATCAACAAAAGATAAAAGAAGTACCAAAGTCTCTAGGCATTTCAAAAATAGACCAGGCTAGCTGGTTCTTTCTGGGTTTAAGCTTTGTTAACCACTAGCAATCTGTTGTTTCCATCTACATATGTACCATATATACCTGTGGGTTGTAATCAGTCTTTATACCAACTCTCAGCAAGAAAGAAAATCTTTACTAATGAAACTGTCCTTCTCTTTAATCAAAGCAGAAATACACTACTATAAAATAAAGATTATTAATTCAGGCATTTGTTCACTGGTCATTGATTCACTGTCAAAAAAACTGCGCAACATTGATAATGTGCTGATGTGGCAATACCATTTTTCTCATTTCACTCCAAAAATGTATATTACATGCAAACTCGTAAAATTAAGCCACAAGAAAAGCTGTCATGTGAATAATGGCAGTGTTTTCCCATACCTGAAGAAGCACCAACATTATCATGTGATTACTACTGCAGCTTCACGGAACGATATTACTGGCTGCTGCCATTCTTGTCCTAAGTTTAACAGACTAAAAGTGAAATTATCCTTTTCACATGACATTCTCGGTTGACCGGCAGAGCTTACAACAGCTGGTTACAGGGGGAGCAACTGGCACTCTTAAGAGAGACTCATGACACAAGATGCAGAAGTGTGAAAGATTCTCTTGTTTGGGAAATCACACAGGAATAAACAAATCTACAGATGTTGACAGCTACTTTGCAATGGAAAAAAATGAAGTATATAATCTACAACTTCAACACAAATACACAAAGCCTTTATACTGCCTGTTCTGTTTTAATTTAACCTAACCTGTGTTAAATAATTTGATTTGATGAGCGCTGATAATGAAGGAATGATACCAACAAGTTCAGATCTCAGATCGTTTGAGTTTGAACCTATTTTGTCAATGGTAGTAGTAGACATCTACATCTTCAAGTAGATGGCCATTAGAAAAAACAGCAAATACTTTAATGTTATGATGATTTCATTGCATATAAGCCAAGTGCATGATACAGAAATGAAGACATACATTGTTTATTCTGTGACTATGACTACATCATAGATCCCTTGTAATTGCAGTTTCATATGCACTTGGTTAGGATACATTTCTGTAAAAAAAAATTAACACAACCTAACTTCCTATATGTACATCCCCATCAACAAAAGTCTATTGGGATGGTGAGAAAACATAGATTTAGAAAATACACACACTGTTCTTATTAATGTCATTTTAGACAAAAATTAGAGAAAATTATTTTTTTGTTCAGATACACAAGATACTGGAGGTTGTTTTATTTTAACCCAAATCTAAAACTACATCATTAACGCACAGTGGGAATAAGAGAGGATGGAAGAAAATGTATGGGCATGTTATGATAATAATGTTTGTTAAATTTTGATAGATTCAGTCCGTGCTTGTATGTATTTACGTTTTATTTATAGTAATTTTATATTGTGAACTATTTACATGTTAGTGTATTGTAATGAGGTGTCAATGTGTATTTCTTGTATTCATGTAATTCTTATTCAAATTGTAAATCAGTGAGACTCCAGAAACAATATCTGCTGTTGTGATATAGCTAATTGGGATCTAAACACACAGACAAACATCTGTAATTATTAAAATAAAATAATTCTAGCAATATGAACTTATCCCGTACATGTATATCAAACGGATTTGCCTGCAACGTGAGTTTGCATATTTCCCCGTGCTCACGTGGTTTTACTCCAGGTATTGCGGTTTCACCCCACAGTCCAAAAACTCTAAATTGATCATATGTGTGAATGTGACTGTAAATTGCTGTCTGTGTATGTTTTGACATGGCAATGGTGGACTGATGACCTGTCCATGGTGTGCCCTGCCTCTTGCTCAATATCAGCAGGGATACCAATCCAAAGGAAATTGACGGATAATTATTCCTTACTGCAGTATAAAGTGTTAGGTGTTGATAGCAACAGCTATGAACTAGGAGAATTTATTTTGAAAGTGAAAGTATCTGTCTAACTTAGAGCATCTACAAATTGCCTAAATTAAATGTCATAACATCTGATTAAATTTAGGAATGGGTAAAGTTATCTCTAGAAAACACTGTCTGCACTGCGGATGTGGTGAAAGCTAACGTTAGTCATTCATTGGTCATATCACTTAACTGCAACAACCTCAACAAAAGTTATCACTAGCAAGTGTAGGCTTACTGGGCCAAGAATACGAAACGCTTAGCTAATACATATTTAATACTGATCATCTCCCAACACTTTCTACACTTTCTACAATTAGATATGGTGGTGAGTTTTCTGATTTACAGCAAATGGAGCCAATCACGGAACACCAAAACACCTGTTCATCAGTCACAAACAATTAGCGGTTAGCGTTTGATAAAAATAATTCTTCTGTGTCAGCTTTCACATCGACTAAAAAATATATATAAGTAATGAACTTTACCTTTGCCTTTGACACGTCGTCTCTATTCCCTCTGAGCTGCAGCCATATCTGCCGTGATGTTTTGCTGCCGTGAGGCTGTCCTGTGTGGTCCAACAGACCAATAATGGTGAACGTTACTTTAAAAACCTGCTCCACTCGAGGCTTGGCACATTTCAGCTCCTCTTCTTTATCCTCCAAGACTGCAAACTCGTCCACGGTGAGGGGTTCTTGTTGCTGCCTGCCGGCTGACGCAGGGAGCCTGCTAGTCGGCTGCTCCGGGCACGTTAGCTCGGTGACTCGTCTCATTCCGAGGAGGGGCCGCGTTGTTGACATTCCGCCTCTCAGACTGACTGTCGCTATTGACAACGACGCCTCAAAATTCAAACCTTTTGGCTCTGTTGGGAGCCTTCAGCGTTTTCATGGTCTCTTCGGTTTTTACTCCGGAGCAACGCGGTGAGGTTTTCAGTGTGTAACAACATGAACACAGAGGTAGAGCTCAGCTAGGTTAAGAATTCGGAAGCCCCGAGTGACGTATGCGGAAAGTCCCAATGATTACGTCATCAAAACACGACAGTCAAGTGTTGCAGCTAATCAGATGTTTATCTCTATAGTTGTAGTGAAAACAAAGACGCAGAGTGACTTAATTTCTTACGACACAAAATCGTAGATGCAGATTGTGTGTGATTAGATTGTGAGTTTTGTAGTATCACCAATAGTTTGGAAATAATATATGTGAGATTATGAGAAGCAGATGAACACTTAGTTGAGCTACAGTAAAAGTGAGTGTGTAGTAGCGCAGGCCCAGACAGGGCAAGCAAACCAAAAATATTACTGCAGAATGTCCTTGCTGCAATACTACATTCGTTGCCTTCCATTAATTCAGAATTTCATTAGCATTTGTATGAGCCAACTACGGTTGTGTATTGTAAGATTAGTTAGTTTATGAAGCATATACATAAGCGTAATGATGATGTCATTAATGACATATAACTGCGTTTGAAGTTTACCTCTTAAGTTTGCTTAGCTAGTTGCCAGTAGAGGCAGTTCAGCTCAGCCTTTGAAAAGAACAGACACAGCTATAGGAGCTACAAGCTACAGCTATTAGAGATTTAAGTTCAGCTATTAGAACTGACAGAAAGAACGGACTACAAAGTAGTGGGAAGCACAACAAGGTAGAAATTAAAGGTTTAGCGTGTAGCTGTGAAGGCACGCGGTTTTTTTACCTTGTTCGGTGGAATTGATTTGTGAACAGCTTCTATCCAGGGATGTTTTGATAAACTACTGCATTTCCTGCATTTCTATGGGATGATTTTGACATAGTGTTAACAGTTATTTAGTGAAATGTTTTTAGGGTTATTGGCTACGTTAACTTCCTCCTGAAGCTTTTATCGATTTTGATAACTCAACATTTTCATGTACAACTCAGAAAAACTCCATCAATAATGGCAAGCATTTCGGTCTCAAAACAGCATTGCATGTGACACTAGATCACATTTGGCTAACTTGTGGGCCAAGTAAAGTTGCACAGTTACCCATAGCACATAGTCTTTGTTCTCATTATTGTTATATAATAATTAAAAAAATATTTAAGAAAGCTACAATTTGCAACATTTAGGAATCATTGATCATCCACCTGGCAATTTTAATAATTTGCTTTGTACACATTTAGACACGGCCAAAGCTGATAAAGTCAAAAATGTAAATTAGATTTTTCTTTGTGATGTCACTATCCCAAAAACATCCACGAAATTAATGTAATTATTGACACTTATGCAATATTTAACTCAAAGAACAATAACAATTTATAGTCTGTAGTACAAGTTGTATTATCAACAAAATGTACCTAAAATGGTTGTTCTGCAGTAAAATGTCCCCTTTCCAGGATTTTAAAACTAATAGAATAGAATATACAGTTTAGAATTAAATAGAATTTTACGGTTGTAACTACTTTTTGTGCAGCACAGTGGTGGAGCTGTAAGTGCTGACACCTCACTATTAGAAGGTCGTGGGTTCACATATCCGGCTCTCTGCGGCCTTTCTGTGTGGAGTTTACTTGTTCATCTCTCGCTTGTATGGGTTTCCTCTGTGTACTCCAGTTTCCTCCCACAGTTCAAAGACATGGATTTTATGTCAATTGGTGAATTTAAAAGTGTTGTCTGTCTGTGTGTGTCTCTCTGTGTTGACTTTAAGATACAGAGGATAAGCAATAACAGATTGGAAGTAGTTGTAAGATGAATAATGTAACAACAGATAGAAAGAAGGAAGAAAAAATAAAAGAAGTTCTGATAGAATGGCAAGTGTTGTCTCCAATCCTATTGTTTTGGCTAATGATAAATGTTCCAGTATGTACAGTATTTTTCAAATCAACTCACATAATTTTTTCCACCTCTGCTGAAATGTAAGACAATTTTAGGAATCCTATATGTTGCTGTTTTTCCTCCCAGGCAGCAATTTTGAATGTAGTCAAAAACACATTACCTGACAGTATCTGTGTGTTTAAATGATGAGATGTGAAAAACTATTTTTATAGCCCTAAAAGCATCTTTGTGGTTTATAGATTGTTATTGTTTATGAAATATTGTGAAAAGGGCTTGACTTAACAGTTATATTTTGTCTCTGGACTTTGTTTGAACTTTGTACACAAAGCAACTTACAAGTGAAAAACACAAGTTTCAGTATCTTGCTCAAGGACACATGTAGACTGGGTTAAAGCCAGTGATCCTGTTGTTGGTTGCTCTGCCTCTTGAGCTACAATGCCGAAATCTTACGACTAAAGTTATTCAGCTATCACATATTTTTTTATTATAAATGCATTATTTATACTTGAGCTTTTCCCATTACGGCATGTCAGAATACTTATGATAACACTAGGGTAACAAAGCTGAAATAATTGTTCAAATGAATCAAATTCTACTCTCATTTTATCAAAACGTCACGTTTTCTCTCTCAGAAAATGTTCACAAAATATAAACTGTAAAATTAATCAACGTGCTGCTAACCTGGGAGAATTTTGCTACTACTATCAAAAGACACACAGTTCTAAAAGTTTTGCAGTACAAACCTTTAAGGGACTGTATTGTGGAGTAAGTGGGGTGGGTTAAAAACACTTGGAGACATATTAACATATGAAACAATTGTTGCTGTAAATATGTTATCATTCTAAACAGATACTTATAATGTTAGTAAAACACAATTAGCTGCATTTGTAATAGGGAAACCTAAAAATGTTTAAACTTTAAATGTTAAGACTCTCCAAATTGATACTGTTGTGACCAAAAGTAATACGGGAGAAAAGTCATGCAGAAATACTGTTTAAGTAACAGAAACAAAGGAAGTGGAGAAATTTAAGAGTCAACAGTTACACAGCAATATTAAATTAAGGTTTGCTAGTTTTAACCACCATTATCTTTTGGTCATACAAAATCAAAAAGAGTATATCAACAAAACTACTCATTGTTCTGACTTGACAAAAGGTGCATTATTACTCATGAATCAAACTTCATTTTCAAAAGTTTCATCGTCTTATTTTTAAAGGAAACGGTAGGAGGGTTAGTGAAACTATGCAGTTGCCAGGCTGGTATCTACCATCCCACATGGTTTTACAGTCAGGTGGAATCGAAAACTCGTTTTTGTGTGTGAAGCTATGTCTTCCACTAAATACAGTCAGAGTTTAGAAGCTCATAAACATCTAAACATGCACTTACACCTACAAGAGAGCTACACATACAAGGCTTTACCCACTTTTTGACCCTATCAACACTTATGAAACTTTGGTTCGTTGAAACATTTGACCCTCAAAAGATTAAACTACTAATATTTCCCTCACTCGATATTTGGACTTTTCACAGTGGAAAACAGGTGTTACTAATAACATTTTTGTTCTATTCAACTGTCCCCAAAAAACACATGACAGTGAACCAACATTCCTGATGCTTCCTGATCTGTAAAACATCAAATGAAACGCAAAAAAAAAAAAAAAAAACGTAAAGATTTGTATTTTTAAAAAGTGAAGCTTTCACTTATTATACTGCTCAAAATCTGGGTTGTAAGAGAACTTAACCTTGTTCTAATCTTTTCAATTTTGAGTTTTGCTACTTTTGCTATGTCACACCTTTTCTGAACATTTTACAGTAAATACCTCTAAAGGACTTTATTTCAGCATTATACCTATGTAAGTGATTTACATTAATAATAATAAAATATCGAAGTTCTGGAATACACATCCATCAATCCATTATCTGTACACAGATACACAGATTCATACCTACGGGCAAATTAGAGTCACCAGTTAAACCACATGCCTTTCTAGTTTGCCTTTTAAGTTTGTTGTCCAGTGGTCGAGGAAACAGTGCACAGCAAAGGCTTTGTACAAGAGACGGAGTTCAGTTCAGCTACTGAAGGGAGGAGACATGACAAGGTAACTGGAGCATGGGACTGACTACAAGGTAGTGAGGAGTGGAACAAGGTAGAAGTCAACAGTTTCTTACCGAGTTCTGTGGATTCAGCAAAACTTTGGGGAAACGGGTTTAGCTATACTTTCAGAAAGAGTCGTGTCAGTTTAGCCATACTTTGAGACACTTGTTTGATGAAACTGTTTGTGAACGTGTTTGTCAGATTACTGTTCTTAAACTTGTATGAACAATTGGTCCGTCATCGGCTAAGTTGAGAAGCAAATACAATAACTGTTCAATGTTTGATCTCCGGATTGAAGTGTTTGTTGGACCATCAGATTTGAGTAAGATCGCCTCTACACCAGCTCACATGGAATAAACAATACATATTAAAATATATTTTGTTAAATTTACCACAAATTCCCAAAGTCACTAATTTCCTATCCTTTTTGGTGTTGCATGGGGGGTTATTACAAAAATTGTTATTCATTAAAGGGCGACCTTACCAATCTTCACCTTTGCTTTAGTTCATGGTGTAAATATATATTTATGCTTTTGAACTTCCCCCTGAGTTCTAGGGGGAAGCAGACAGTACATTTTAAATTAGCCTGTACTCTTCAATATAGAATATGCTGTATTGTCAGCTTGAGTACACTAACATCATCTTGTGAGGATGCCCCTGCCTTTCCATTGAGTACGTACCTGTGTTGTAACTTTTTGTCATGATAATGAAAAGCATCACCACGGTAGAATAAGTGCTGCAAGCATAACAGGTAACACGACATGAGGTAACATCCCATTCTCTGTTGTTTTTCCCCTACCTCTTTTATTTATTGAAGTCGAAATGGATTATATTAACCCAGTAATGGACCCAGTTAGGAAGATCCAGTGAAAACATTAAGGGTAGAGAAAAGGATCTGGTCAAAAAAAGTAAGACAAGTTCACTCCTCCTCCCACACAAATCATTTTCCTACAGTTCCTTACCAAGTAGTTAATTCATTCACCTAAAATATTACACTTATATCTTTTTTAACAGACTGTATATGTTTCCAAGGTCAGTGTGTTCATTGTCACAGACATTTTCCATTTCAAAATATGGACAAAATTTTGAATATTTTCCAACTCTGTATGTGCTGCTGTTATACTCTCTACAGGAAGCTGAAACTTGCATCACTGCTGTTCAGTGCCTCAAAACACTGCAGCCTGACAAACTGTGAATTGTGGTTAAAGCTCTTGAATTTATCCACTCTTCTAATCATTTAAAAAACAAAATAAGCCAGCTGCAACTGTCTTGGTAAGTTGAATGTGTCCTTTTCATTTAAAAAAGGCTGCAAAGACCTAAAAGGTCATTGCTTTGTGGAAAATTAAAGTTTTAGAATTTTTCTGCTCATGCCTAAATTATTTTTAGGTTCTTCTCCTTGGAAACGAGCCTGATAAAAAATAGATTTCTATTATATAAATAAAAGATGGGTTTATGGATTGAGTAATGGTTTTAGATGAAGCATCATATAAATTTTAGGCTTTTAACATGAGTGATGCTTTTAGATCTCAAGACTGCCAGAGAGAATATGCCTACAAATATGGTAGAAGACTGATGTAGTTTCAAGCGACACACAAATACACTAAATAATATGTGATTGATGAACAAACTATGAATGAGTAAAATCGCATATGCTTTTAGATATATGTGAACACATACAATATTCTTATGTGCACAACAGGCCAATGTCCTTAGACCTTCCACCATCATCAGCCACTAGATGGTGCTGTAAGCCTCAGAATGGTAACTTGACACTGGGCTCTCTTCTGTGCATGTTCCCTGATGACACAGAGTAATATCAACTTAAAGATGTTTCAAATCAATATTTTTCATTATTTGGGATCCAGACGCAACAGCAAAGGAATATTGTCTTTATTAAAGTTCATTGCATTCTATTATGTGGAGAAAGAGGGAGACTGAAGACAGACACACAGTTGACAGCAATATCCACAGACTGTTGTACTGTACTGCTTTGTTTACTGTAGTTGTGGCACTGTTGAAGTGATGTGTTCTGTTGTGATGTCAGTCCATGGAGTTTTTCAAACCTGTCAGTAGATTTGTGCTGAATAGATTATTCTCTTATCAGCTACTTTTTCTGGACAGATAGACAAACGCAAGTGTCTTATTTCTTCATAATTCAGATGTTGAGAGTAAAGGAAAATATTTTACAGCCTTGAAAACAAATAATTCAGATTAAGTTGTCAAAAAGTGTCAACGTAAATGTTAAACAGTCATGAGTGTAAAAAGTACGTCCACCAATAAGAGATTAGTCACTGGGTGGGTGCTTCACCAGGGGGCTCCACAATGCAGTCAAAGATCTATGTATGTGTGCATTTGTGTGTGTGTGAACATCTGTGACTGCCACCTGTGAGGTGAAAAGGAGGCTGACCTGCGACACACGGCCCTCTTTAGTTTCACATGAGTGGGTGTGTGTGTCTGTGTGTGTGTAAGTGTTTGAAAGAGGTGGAGAGACAGGCAGAGACAGACAGACTACAGTATCTTGGGGACCACTTAGTAAAATGGCCACATGAAATAAAAACCTAGCAGAATCCATTCAGACTGAATTTTGGAGTGATGGTTTGAATATCCAAACGAAGATGTAAGCAAAATGTGTAAGGCAGAATTAGGTCTTTATAAATAATTACTTAAATTTTGGTTGCATTCGAAAATGAATCAAAAAAGCAAATTTAACCCAAGAGAAAAAACATTAAAGACAGCTCAGAAGAAGCTGACATTATTTATTTGTATAGGAATAAACCTTTTAAGCAAAATACTTGAAACCTAACCAGTCATGTCCACTGACTGTTGCTGTCTGTCACTGAAGTTTTACCATGGCTTAATTATGAGTCGGTCCCACTTCAGATGTCCACTGGAAGCATTTGAGAAGCTGCATATCTTTACTTTGTTTACCAGCATTTATCACGTTTGTTTTTTCAATGTGATTTACCAAATAGAATTCTTATTTGCAGCTCATTTACTTGATTAACATTTACCATGACTGTAATAACATCAGGAGGCCATCTTTACTTAGTACCCGAATGTCTTTATCCATGTCCATGACATCAGCAGGAGAATCATTTTTGCAAACCTCCTGTATCCTCACAAACACTGGGGGAGCTTTTGCATATGCAGAGCTCTGACTTCAGAAAGAGCCCTGAAGGTGCTGGTTAATTTGCAGTTGCGTGGTTATCGGCTAACCAGTCATGTCCAATCATATTCACACAGGTGAACAATGTGCACAATATAGTATAACTTGAAGGATGTTGATGTTGTCTGGAGCTGCAGTTCCCTCCACCACCAGTATTGTAACCAAACCCAACAATGATGTCACCGTGTACTATTACTCTATAGTACATCATTACTGTGAATTCCTATTGGTGCTCACATTAGAAGCTCCATCAAAGAAACAGAGATGAAAGGCATCAAATATGAATCTGATGCCAACTGGCAAGAACTACAGCCATCAGTGAACATTCACAAGTGAAACCTTAAAGCTACAGGTTTGTCCTGCAGATATAGATGTGGAGAAAGATGGAGGTGACCAGCTAGAATGGCAGTTTTGGTGGCTGCAACAAAGAAAGAATATGATTCAGCCCAGCCAAAACAGGCAACACGAAAGTTGGAAAGAAAGTGGCGTTCCAGAAATTTAGAAGAATCTCATTTAGCCTGGAAAAATAGTTTAAAAATGTACAAAAAAGCTCTCCGTGATGCCAGAACAGCATATTATTCATCATTAATAGAAGAAAACAAGAACAACCCCCGGTTTCTGTTCAGCACTGTAGCCAGGCTGACTAAGAGCCATAGTTCTGTTGAGCCTACTATTCCCTTAACTTTGAGCAGCAATGACTTCATGACCTTCTTTATGAATAAAATTGTAGATTGCTATTAGAGAAAGAATTCAACAGATCCTCCCCCCAGAAATTACAGATAGATCTTCATGTACAGCAGTGCTATAGTCATCGATAAGGCCCCAATCCCTGTTAGACTGCTTTTTACCCATAGATCTCTCTGAGCTAACTTCAATTATTACCTCCTCTAAACCAACAACCTGTCTGCTAGACCCTATTCCAACTAAGCTGCTCAAGGAAGCTTTACCCTTAATAGATACATTCATATTAGATATCATCAATCTTTAGAAACAGGCCATGTACCACAGGCCTATAAGGTAGCTGTAATTAAACCACTACTTAAAAAACCCTGTCTTGACCCAGGTGTTTCAGTCAATTACAGACCAATATCTAATCTCCCCTTTATTTCTAAAATAATTGAAAAAGTAGTTGCAAAACAATTATGTGATCACCTTCATAGGAATAATTTGTATGAAGACTTTCAGTCAGCATTTAGAGTTCATCATAGTACAGAAACAGCACTGGTAAAAGTCACCAACGATCTTCTCATGGCCTCAGATAATGGGCTCATCTCTATACTTGTTCTGTTAGATCTTAGTGCTGCATTTGATACCATTGATCATAACATTTTATTACAGACTGGAACATGAAATTGGGATTAAAGGAACTGCACTAGGTTGGTTTAAATCTTATCTGTCTGATAGATTTCAATTTGTTCATGTTAAAGATGAATCCTCCATGCACACAAAGGTTAGCTATGGAGTTCCACAAGGCTCTGTGTTAAGACCAATACCTTTTACTTTATATATGTCTCCTTTAGGCAACATAATTAGAAAACACTCCATAAATTTCCACTGTTATGCTGATGATACCCAGCTATATTTATCTATGGAACCAGATGAAAATAATCAGTTAATAAAGCTTCAGGCATGCCTACAAGACATAAAGGCCTGGATGTCCCACAATTTTTTACTTTTAAACTCAGACAAAACTGAAGTCATAGTATTTGGGCCCAAAAATCTCAGAGATATGTACACATATTGTTACTCTAGATGGCATAAGTCTGGCCTCCAGTACTACTGCAAGGAACCTTGGAGTTATTTTTGATCAGGATCTGTCCTTTAACTCACATATAAAACAAATCTCTTCCCTTTTTAACAGACTGTAGATGTTTCTAAGGTCAGTGTGTCCTTCTCTAGCCTTCTTCCACCTACGGAACATTGCCAAAATTAGGAGCATCCTGTCTCAAAGTGATGCCGAAAAACTGGTTCATGCATTTGTTACTTCTAGGTTGGACTACTGTAATTCCCTACTTTCAGGATGCCCCAGTAACTCCCTAAAGAGCCTGCAATTAATCCAAAATGCTGCAGCAAGAGTGGTGACTGGAACTAGCAAGAGAGATCATATTTCACCTTCACTAGCTTCTCTCCATTGGCTTCCCATTAAATTTAGAAAATAATTTAAAACCCTGCTTCTTACATATAAAGCTCTGAATGGTCAGGCTCCATCATATATAGAAGACCTCATAGCACCATATCATCCCAGAAGGCCTACTTGTGGTTCCCAGAATTTCCAAAGGTAGAATGGGAGGTAGAGCCTTTAGCTATCAAGCTCCTCTCTTGTGGAACCAGCTCCCAGTTCACATTCGGGAAGCAGACACCTTAAAACCTTCCTCTTTAATAAAGCATATAGTTATAGTTGTGCTGCCATAGGCTTAGACTGCTGGGGGATCCAGCCCCCCAATGCACTGAGCTCCTTTCCTCCTCTTGACCATCTCTCCTCTCACCCCACAATTGTCACCACTGTATGTCTTTAACTCTGTGTGTTCTATCCCGTAGTTGTCTTTGTCCTCCTCTGTCCCCCTCTCTCTGTCCCTTTCTGCAGGTGTCCCCCGGCTTTGAAGCTGTGTGTCTTCCAGCGTGCAGCTACTGGTCCTACCAATCTGCCCGATGTTTTGTTGTTGCTTTTTGTTGCTCTGTTCTTTTCTCTCTCCCCTTTCCGCTCACCCCAACCGGTCGAGGCAGATGGCCGTCCACCCTGAGCCTGGTTCTGCTGGAGGTTTCTTCCGAAAGGGAGTTTTTCCTCTCCACTGTTGCCTATGGCTTGCTCCAGGGGGAATTATTGGGTTGTCTTTATACATCTTTATAATCTTGACTTTATTCTGTAAAGTGCCCTGAGATGACTTTTTTGTGAATTGGGGCTCCAGAAATAAAGTTGAAAGTTGAAAGCCCTATATCTTTAGAAAGTATCCATATTAGACCATTCTGTACCTTTACATGACATGGCAATGGCAGCATTCTGTGTGAAAGACAACTGAGATTGTTGAAGTTGGGGTGGAGGATGATCATGAGACTTTCATTTAGGAGTCAAGACTGTCACACACATGTATTTAATACTAATGCTTATATTAACCACATCCACACCATCAAAGTTACAGTATATTACTTATCAGATCCTTGTTTTAGCAGAAATATGCTCCATAACGTTTCTTGATGTGGCAAGTTGACACAAACATGAGCTTGTGAGATACGTATCTTTGGTTTTTAAGTGAGGCTCAACCCTCCAACCAGTCAGAGAATGTCAAACCCTGTGCAACTTTGTGAAGTTCAGTTTATATTCTCTTGCATTAAAGACCAGCTGATGCCACCGATGCTCTGGTTCATTTGGATCCACTCGGCCAATAGACATACTGTCACACAGACCCTGCCAGAGACCCAAAGATGTAAAAATAGACCCAACCTGACATAACTGAACAGAATCTTTAACCTCTTTTGTGATGAATGTGTGGCTTTTACAAAGCGTCAGTATTTGACGCATTGGGTGAATTGATTTTGGGCCTTAGTCTACTTCAAGCTTTATTCCCAAAAGTGGCATTTTGTGGCTTTAAACAGATATTGCAGAACAAGCGAAGAAGAAACATTTTAATTTCTGCACTGGATACAAGTCAATAAAATCGACTTTTGTAGACAGGTTTTGTAGAATCAATTTAGACATTTTTGTTCAATGATAGGGTTTGTTCTTCCATGTTTGATGTATAAAAAAGACAAAATGACTTGCTGTGCTTGTCCCAATTATGGGTGTATTATTAGAAATGGATACAGTATCGAAACATGGAAACCATACATTACAATATGCTGAAAAGCCTTGCCACATGTGAGCTCGTCCACGCACACAATAAAAGGGATAAAATAAAAATAATCATACAGCTCTTATAGATTTTCTAAAATACTGGACGAAATAAATCAAGCTCAGATGAAAAAAGCATTAAGTCGCTTTTGGTTTGTTTCTTCAGAGGTTGCAATAATGCACGTTGATCTGGCATTGTTTTTTTGTATCAGATGCCCTTTGGCCCTGCTGTGTTGTCTGGGCTGGGGGCTGGTGTTGGGGTGGCTGTCCCTGGTGGGGTGGGATTTGAACCTGTGGCCTCTGCCTCCCAACCAGATGCTCTACCCACTGAGCCATCAGACCCCCCATGTATGACAGTAATAAGAGAAAGACAGAAATACTTTATGCACTGCACTCTATGTACTCTCTTTACGTACACTCAAACCTAACTTTTACAATGCTAACTACGTCAGAGAAATGCCAGGACTCTACACAAAACTGTCCAAGAGACAGAAGGACACAAAGGAATGAGACGAAGATGCATATGTGAAGAGGAAGAGAAGACAAAGAGGAAAAAGCAAAATGTGTTATGCAGGATTGAGGCATGTGGTGTGGTTTCTGGGCCTCATGGTGGGAGAAACATAGGTAACACAAACGCTCACACACCAATACTCAACCACACCCGCCCACTTAACAAATTTATTTATGTACAGCACACCTAAAGCTTCCCACCCCCTCCAAACACAGACACTCTGGCTTTTCCCTCCCTCTTTCTTTTCCTTTTTTCCTCCTCCTTTATCCCTCTTTCTCTTGCAGGTTATGGGAGATAGCGAAGAGATAAATATCGCTGACAATAAAAGGCCTGCATCATGAATAATAAAACAGCCGTAATCTCAACCAATGATTTATACATCTACAGACACGCACGCACACGCACACACACACACACACGCACACACTCACTCACACACACACACGCACACACACACACACAAAGGCAGCGAGTTACACGTTGAACACTGTTAAATTGAGATGAATGGTGATGCAGAATGTGGGACTGGTGTTGGACACACACGCAGAGAGACACCCACCCACACGTGCTAAAGAAGAACACAAGAGATTCATGCTGAAAATATGGAAAAACACACACTCACAATGGTTCAGCAGTGGGTGAGATTGGGTGAGAAGACAGAGACAAGTATGAAGCAGCATGGCTGATGGAGGCAATGAGAATATAGAGAAAAAGCAAAAATCCTCACTAGTGCACTTCGGTCCAGAATGAGAGGCCACTAGAACAGTTACTCTTCACATGACTTCATGTTCACAGCTCTTGGTTAATACAGATGAAGTAAAAACAGAGGAAAAGTCTAATCCCTCAGAACATCTTGATTTATTCTAATCCAGTTAACAGGAGCAAAGGTTTTAAAAACAGAGATACAGCAGCTGGGTTTCAGCTGTTAACTTTTATAAAATCTTTAAAGATCTTGAGGTTGCAACTTTCCTACTACATGAAACAATCATTAACATCAAATTTTCTGTTTCAGGATTGACTGGCACTTTAAATACATCATCCTATATCAGTCAACCTTACATATCTCATAATACAGCCCCTGAATAAAATATATACCCTAATTTATGCATAAAATGGGCTCTTTAAGTTATTTAAAATGAGAGTGAGTGGTGTTTAAGCTGCTCCCTATGTGACATTATGTCCAGCCATGAAATTATATAATCTAAAAATAAGCCCACACCTGCTCAGATGGGACTTTGAGGGGTTAAAGAGTTGTACAAAGCATACATAGTTTCTGTGGAGCATGGTATAAGATATGTGGTCTTTAAAGATTCCCCTTCTTCCCCCTTCACATTCAGGACCAACCTTTAGTTTACAGTTATCTGTATACTTACTGTCTTAGTCTCTGTCTTCAGAAGCAGCCATAGCATAGATTGAAATGCATAGAATATGCAATAGTTGTTACCTTTATTAAATGTATTTTTGCTGGGGGTCAACGTGGAGGCCAAGTCGCCAATTCTGAAACAGACTGATGAAGGAAAACAGGTGATAAGGTTACAGTACCCATAGTATTTATAAAAAGAAAGAAAGAGTGCCATAATAATCACTCTTTAAAATACTGTGTGAGCTACATTTATATAGAAACCCGCGTGATTTAAACCTACAATTTAGTTTGTTTAAAGGAGGCTACATGTCAGGAAGATGTCTCTCACTTGACTAATTTGTTCTTTCAGTATTGTGTTGCTACAGTGTAACATCATTAAAGGGGCTCTGAAACGCTAAAGTGTAGCTTCACATCAAAAAACATAAGGAATGAGCTGTTAACAGAAGGTGAGGTTTTAAACAATCTGCATTAGCTGTTTTTTGTTGTTTTTGTTCATTTAAAAGCAGTTGTAGAGGTGATCTTACTCAAATCTGACGCTCCTAACTCTACAGCACATAATTAACTCAGAGATCGTTGTTAGACAAACATTGAACATTTATTGTACTTGCTTCTCAACTTAGCCAATGACGAATCAATTGTACATACAACTTTAAGCACAGTGATTTCACAAGCACGCTCACTAGCTGTTTCATCAAACAAGTTTCCCAAAGTATGTCTGAACTCACAGAACTCACAGGACTTGCAGAACTCGTAGAACTCGGTAAGAAACCGTGTGCCTCTACAGCTACACACAGAACCCTTTTCTTCTACCTTGTTGCGGTCCACACCTTTCTTGTAGTCAGAGTTCCTCTGCTTCAGTTACTGTGTCACGTCTGCACCCTTCAGTAGCTGAGCTAAACTCTCTTTCTTTCTTGTAATCACTTCCTCTGCTTCAGTTACTGTGTCACGTTTACACCCTTCAGTAGCTGAGCTAAAAACTGCATCTCTCCTTAACAAACCCTTAGCATTGCAATGTTTCCTTGACCACTGGTCAACAAACTTAAAGGTTATCTGCAAAGGCAATCATCAAAGGCAAACTATCAAAGCCATATGATGTCACTAAAGACATCATCAGTACATAAGACACATCACAAACACACATTACATAAAAAATTACATTACACACACAAGCAACCATTACATAAAACAAGTAACTAAACTAACCCCCTTGGTTGGATCATACAGCAGTGAAAACAAGCAGTTAACAAAACACTGAACATTATCTAAGCTGATATGTTTGTTTTTTTAATTGTCATCCAACAAACAGAGCACCATAAGATTTATCTTGGATTCATTAATGATTGATTCATTAATCGATATTCACTCCCCTTTAGTTCTGTTTTAGTCTCTTTTAAAAATGCAACATATTATTGAGCTACTGGTAGCATTTGGTTCTGGAAGGGTGGAATACAATAGGATTTTAGTTCCTTTTTGACTAAACACAACTAATGACAAGAGCCAATAGAACAAACTGAAACAGTAAAATTATGGGCTGTAAAACTGAGGGAACTGTTGAGTTGTAATTAATCTCAGTGGGTTTCTTAATATGAGCAACTTCTTTCACATTGCACACGATCTGTTGTAAATGCAAGTGTTTTAATAGCAGTTTTAATAAAACATAACCTGCTTTGGATATTGCAGGAATACTGCAGCAATGTAACTGATTCACATGAGAATGTGCCTTAAGTAGGACATTTCTTTAGTACAGTGTGCCAATTTTATTCTTAAATAGATTTATACTCCTATTCCCCCACAGTTTAGACGAAAATGTTGTCCTTTTTCCCATCACATTTGTTGTTTCTTGAGAACTAAAGTTACTTTGAAAATAAGTATTTTATATCCAAACCATGGGAATTTACTCACCGAGTGGATCCACAAAATATGATGGATTTTTATATGAAAACTACATGATAATATGTACAATGTGTTATCATTCCCACTGTGATCAGCTGCAATATTGAAAGTGTTGTTAGGTTATTTTACAGATTAGTAAAATATAATCAAAAGAAAACTTCTTTTGTGGCTGTATGACAAATAATTATACTTAAATATATTTCACTTGTGATAAAAATATAATGCATTTCTTGTAATTGTGTATTTTGTTCTTTTACAGTAACGGTACATTTTATGTCAAAAGTACCACATAAATGTGGGAGTGAATGTTATATACATTTCTAATTTAATTTATTAGGAATAGGGCTAGGGAACAGAGTTGTGCATACTATGTTAGTAATCTTTAAGTTTTCAATATAGTACAAATCTGTTATGTGTTTAAATTTTGTAGAGCGACTCAGATGGTCTTTAAAGTGGGCTGAAAGTTACACTTGAAATGACTGATAATGTTGCATTTTACTGCCGTATGTGTTTATGTTTGCAGAGAGAGAGTGTCACACAAATTGGATATATTACATCTTGATCTTAACATAACTTGATACTCAGTCCACATCTCTGTGTTATTCCTATATGTCTAATATTTCTCCTACTTCTTTCCTGTCTGCAGATGCATGGTGAGAAATATCAGTGGGTCATTTTTCAATGAAAGATCTGTCAACCATGTGATCTGAGTTTCTACTGAATTCATCAGGTTAATTCACCACTTTATTGTTTTTGTCTTGACATTTAGTTGGGAGACATAAACACAATTCAGACAAAAGAAAAAAACACCATAAATTCAATAAAACACAAAACATTTCACTACCGCTTTTAACACACCTCAGTTTATAATACATAACGTGGAATAAACAACAAAATTGACTGTCAGTGTTAAATACAAAGCTGTCACAGAGGCACTGGATTATTAAACACTGAACAATAGCTAGACAATAGAAGATAGCTACTACCACAGGACTAATATTCAAAAAACTGCTGAAAACAGAACTCTTACGGATCTTCTCATGCACTTAAATCTTTTTTTTTTAAACTTTGCTTTGATGTTTTCTCCTTGACTTAGATTCTTGCTGCCTTGTGCCTCACGTGTAGGTCGCTTTGGATAAAAATGTGTGCTAAATGACAAAATGACTGTGCTCATGAAATCCTTTAAACAACTAGTGTTAAACCACCTGAAAGACATCACAAGGCCCCTGCTAGACCCCCTGCAGTCTGTCTACAGGGCAAACAGATAGTAGATGATGCAGTTAACACTAGATTGCATTACATCCTGAAACACCTTGACAGCCCTGCGACATATGCATGACTTTTGTTTGGAGATTTTAGCTTGGTGTTTAACACTATCATTCCAGAAATCCTATCATCCCAACTCTCTCAGCTCTCTATATCCACCTACAGGACACAACAGATAAATTATTCTCTGTCGATGCAACGGCAAAGCAGACCTATGCTCGAATACCTTCACACGTGTTTCTTTTACTGTATACTTGCATGGTGTTTAGTATATTTCCACAAGGGGCAGTATTGGATTTTACAAACCTCAATTTACTATAAGTGAAAAAACTATGTGGAAACAGAAATTAAATGCATTTTCTACAATTCACAACATTCTGTATCCGTAAAGGTAAACATGGATTTCAAAGATAAAATGGACCTGGTGACTTTCACATCTGACTTTCCCAGTAGAAAGCACAAAATGTCAATGACAAGAGAAAGTATGTGAAGCCTCTTGTTCCCTTGTTTTCTGCAGTCATTGCTCAGATGAGGATATTATGTATTTGATACACATAGAGAGCTACCATGTCCTATGCTTTGTTGTTATTAAATAAGCCTATTAATATTTTGAGAGGTAACAGGAGTGGTCCTTTCAAGACCAAAAGGTAAATTGTGAAACTATTTCAATTTTCATTAACCAAGAAGTGTTTGTCCTATGTGCAGTGCAGTATGCTATCAAACCCAGCTTTTTTTTATTTCCTTTTTTAAAATTTTCCTTTATGGAAAAAAAGTCATAAGTTGAAATATATATCTCATATATATCTCATGCAGGACCCTGTTGCTTTATAATAAAAGTACAGCCAATTATCAAAACACAGTGAAAACCAAATGAATACATTAAAGACTTACATCTTGACATATAAACAGTTATGTTTTTTGTTCTATTTTTCTGTTCTTTTTTCTGGTTCTATTCCTTACATTATCCAATCAGCTTCTTCAATGGACATCTTCACACAACATGTTAAGATTTGGGAGTTGTGCTTGTTGGGGCCTCTGCGAACCTCTGTGGCCTACAGTTAGCCATGGTATTCTTCTCTGCGTAGGGCCGGGTCAACATTCGATGGAGAAGTATAATTCGGCCTTAAGGATGGAGAAGTTGGTGCTCCTCAGTGATGTGTCCTCTCCCCTCTGCTCTTCCACCTCTAACGCATATGACTGGACCTCAAGCAGCTTGAATGACATGCTCCAAAAGTTTGGGGATGACACAAGCGTTCTTGGTCTCATCCAAGATGATGATGAGACTGCATACTGATAGGTGGTTGTGGTGCAGGCAAATCAACCTGGAACTGAACATGTACTCCAGGAATGTGTCAGCTGTGGAACCTTTAAAATTCTTGGGGTCCACCATCTCTTATGACTTAAGTTGGGAGAATATCATCAACTCTATTCTAACAGCTGAGGAAATTCAACCTACCACAGGAGCTGCAGATCCTGTCTGTCCTCTGCTCCTCTATATCACTCTGGTTTGGAGCAGCCACCAAGCAGGTGAAACTGCACTGCATCACAGTGCACCTGGGTTTGCTTTCTTTTGTCCTTGAAAGCTCTCACCGACCAGATGTAAATTTCTAGTATACTTGGCCAATAAAGCTGACTGATTCTAAAAAGGTAATATCATGCATTTCTGGGCACCAATGAAACATTTTTGCAATTAATTGGTGACCTGTCCAGGGTGTCCTCACCCATGACAGCTAGGTTAGGCTCCAACTTCCCACAACCCTGAACATGATAAGCGATTACAGATAATGGATGGGTGGATGAGAGTTGATGGGTGGTTTACAAAAGCCACTGTCAGTTTAATCAGATGAGTTTTTAGTTTTAAAATCTAAATTCATTATACATCAAGAATGGTTTCCCCTGTGACACTTTTAATAATGCATTTATTTTTTTAAATACATGTCTTTAAACTGCACGAGAACAACTATATGAGATTCAATCTGCTGATAAAGGCCGTAGACATTTAGTAAAAATGTTTACATGTAACTTTAGAGCTTTAATATTATATGTAACTATGTTATATAATGTATAAGTTGTTTAGTGTTGACCACTTACTTTGGTTGAATGCTAGGTCATTAAAGTTATGACATCAACAAAATACAGACAGGTGATAAACTAAAAGAAAAATTTTAATAAATCATTGGAGAAACAGGATGACAATGCCATTAACAACGGGGCATGAAGGGTCAGTGAAAATTATGGAAATCATTTGCCATGGCTTGTGGAGTCAGAGATTGTGGACAGAAGGGTTAAGCCAGGTAATAGAGCACATGGATTATGACCTGTGTTGTAGTCAACTATTCATTGACTATAATCATACAAATATTAAAGCTGATGTCTTACACAAGTTTATTAAACTCATGTCTCACAGTGTGGCTTTTGATGAATTAATAAAAGATTGCAAAATTGTATGGTCTGTAGGCACCTTTGACATCACCTCCACCACCATCATTTAACACTAATAAGGGAAAATTTCTTTGGAGAATGGCATTCGCACCCTCCAGTTGAGTGAAGGCCAAGAAGCACTGAAGCTGTCTTGCCTGCACAAGGTAGTACAACACTTTATGTGGGTTTTTCATTAAACTTGTCATCTAAGCAAATATTTTTTCAATGATTTCTCAATGAAAGCAATCTAAGGGCAGTAACATACTGTAGAGAATTTAAAAACATATTATTTGAGATAGAAGTCTTTCTTTATTTTACCTAATCCATTGCTATAGATTTATTAAAACTGTTAAAATGTATGAAGCAGATTTTCAGGTTGCCGTTCATTTGCCTTTTTGTTTGTAGATACAAAAATAGACCAATAATGCAAATTTGCCTCTACTTCTATAGTGTAAATCACCCAAATTGTATCTTGCATTCAGCTTAGTAAGATCATTTCTTAAGCTGTGCAGGAAATGACAGCTTCTTTTCACTCTCACCCACTTATGGCCTCCTCCTCCTCCTCCTCCTCCTCTTATCCTTCTTCTCCTCACAAATTGAAAAGAGACAGGGGGAAGAGATGAAAAAAACATATTAGACTAAAAGAAAGGAGAAAACACACAGAATGGTAAAGATGTGACAGAAAATACAGAGAGCTTAATTATATGAATCTGTGGCACAAGAGGAAAACCAAGGATGATACAAGAATAATGGACACCTAAGATTTGAATGAAAAATAAATTTCTTCACAAATATCAAATACACTTAACAAATCTGACATAAATTTGCCTTGTTCCTCTTGCTTGTGCCTGTTCTTGTCTTACTTCTTTTCTTCTTACATTTGTCTGCAGGTCAGCGATAGGAACCTCCCCTTCTCTTCCTCCACCCTGCTTTTGATTTTTCTCATGAACCTCCTCTTCTTAACCTGCATTTTTGTCAGCTTTCTAACTCTAAACCTTGATATCTTTTATCCACTTGCTTTTAAGCTTCATCTTCTCTAGTCCACCATTGTTCTCTTCATCTCCTTCTCTCCTCCTCCTCCTCCTCCTTTTCCCTTCTCTTCCCTCCCACTGGGCGATCTGTTGCAGACATGCCTGTTCTGTGCTACAACCCATTTCGGACCCTGCTGCGGTAGCCACCAGGTAATTGGAGCTGATGCCAGGACCAGCACAGAGATCATAGGACAGGGGGTTGTGTGTGTGTGTGTGTGTGTGTGTGTGTGTGTGTGTGTGTGTGTGTGTGTGTGTGTGTGTGTGTGTGTGTGTGTGTGTGTGTGTGTGTGTGTGTGTGTGTGTGTGTGTGTGTGTGTGTATAGGTGTGTGGATGTGTTGCTTCATACAGAGACAAAGGAAAAAAGAGAAAACAGAAGGAATGAAGGAAAAGAAAGGCAGAAGACAGACAAATGTGGTGACACACACTAAAGTTAATAAAATGATCCACTAAGGTAAAGTGGAAAGGTATTTTTAATTTATTTGTGAAACATAGTTTTGTTCAATGTTTACTAATGTCAAAAGGTTCAGAAGTGTGCTGCCAAAGGTTAAGAATATGATGGTAATAGATGTCTTGGAAAATTCAGATGCATGCTGATGACAACCTTTTTTTCTCAAATGATGTTAGTGTGCATATAAGCCTAACCATGCTATTGTATTCAGTTAGTAATGAAGTATACAGGTCTTGTTACTTTTAGAAGAGTTAACAGTGTGTTGAGTTATGCACTCTTCAGGTGCTACTAGTGGTCTGATTTAGATGCAAGTGCCTTGTAAAAGGTAGTGTGCATTTCTGATGATGTTGTGGGTCTATAGTTGTCCAGGATGTGATCATTTGGTTTTGTTTTGTGTTTGTGTCTATACCCCTACCACAGAATTTATTTTATTGTAATGGAAGTTTATGTTTAACTTATGCTATTTTTGTTCTAATATATTCTATGTTGAAATATAAGGTATTAAACTGTAACTGTGGCACTGTTGCAGTGGCATATTAGGTGGAAATTGATTGAAAGACTTTTTCGTTTTTGCTAACTGATAAAGTGCCATCAGTTGAATTAATGACCATAGACAAAGAGTGTTTGGAAATCACTCACATAAACTTGAGTTAAAATATTTAAAATGTAATACTGATGTGTCACTAGGCTTAAACATTAAATCAGAGCTGCAGTCTTTGGAAAACTGTATTAGTATTATTGTAGTATTGTGGGTGCAAGTCTAAAACGTTCTTGAAACCTGTATGTTAATTGCATTTACACATACAGATATACGAATAAAATGCTATATATAATAGTAAATACTTGAAAAAATAAATAGTCTCAGATCAAATTGAATCAGGTTGAAATGTATCTTTGGTGTATTTACACCTGGATTTTACAATTGTATTTAATGGTATTTGCGAATCAATGTTTTGCTTTGTTTTGTTGAACAATGCTGGGAACTCTGGTACACCGTGTGAGAAAACTCTTTTTAACAGCTCACAACAACACAACATAAAGGGCAAAAAAACATAAATACGGTGATAACTCATCCAGACATCACATTCCCCCTTTCCTCCCCACTTATTTCCCTCATCTATTCTAGCCTGATTTTCCTCATCCACACCTCTTCTCTGTCTCCACCTCTTGTTTCCCCCCCTCCTTCCCTCATTCCTTCTTTTGGTCACCTCCTCCCTCATCTCCTCTCTAATGCGTCCATCCTTCTCTCGCTTTTCAGCACAGTGGGGAAGAGCTGCATTTGAAGCTCATTAAATAAAAACCTACAGAGTTCTGTGGTGTGTGTGTGGGGTGTGTGTGGTCATCTGGTTTCTCTTTACACATTAAGAATTTATGACATATAACTTCTAATATTTGTGTCTGCTGCAGGACATGCCAACAGATACCAAGTGATGTCTGTCATAAAGTTTCTTCTAACACTGACCTTTTAGAATAGATCATTAATTACTAATTATGAACAGGTTTTAAATAGTTCACATATGTAAATATGTATAAAAAATTAGCCACCTTAAATCATTATGTGCAAAATGTCATCATCACATTATTTGTTTTAAATAGAAATAGGTGAGACTTGTAAAATATACTTTGTACTGTAAAATCACAATGCTCAGGCTGCGTTCTGATTACCATTAGCACTGCATTCAAATGCAGCCTCTTCATTCCTGTCCCAACACAGCAGGCTCTGGCCAAAGGACTCAACCTTGTCTGAACCAACAATCCACTTTAGCTCTTAATTCAAAGCTACAGTCTGCAACTTTTCGGAATCAAGTTATTAAATAGCATGGGGCTCAAAATCAAACTGCTCTGCTCCACCGTGCCTTCCATGTATATAGCAACTACTAACAAAATTATGTTAAATAACAGCGCTTCAAAACTCACCAGTCAAGCAGAAATAATTGCCTTTCTCTTAAATGGTTATTCTTGCTGAAACACCTTTAAAATTATTATCTCTGCACTGCTACAAGGCTGTTGAGCCTGTGTGGGTAAAAGTGTTTTATTAATTCCCTTTTGTTTTGTTTGTTTCCATGTGTTTTCTTAAGTGGCAATGCATTGAGCTGTAAGGGCCACTGTACATCTTTATCAGCAAGAATGTTTGTGTTAGATCTTGCATTTTGACTTTGTTAAATGATCCTATCAGAGCACAGCATTGTCTTCTGTGGACAAATTTTACTTACTGGATTGTCTGTTCTCTGGGTCACTGTCAGTCATAGTAAGTATTTATGACTAATATGACAAACTGACTCTTCAGAAGCCCAAAACATTGTATAGACTGATCCTGGCGTAACACAAATCCTCAAGCTGAACTGAATGTACAGATTCATCAATGTCAGACACAGGAGTTTTTTGAGCCAAGTTGCTTTCTTCCAGCATCTGAGAGTATGTTTCGTAGTTGTTTAACGCTTAATTGAGGACCAAAAAAGGCTACAGAAACAATTATAATATGAGAAGTCTGTTGCAGATAGGTAACTGCTGAGCTTTTAACCAAATTAACTGGGGTTACTGGACTGAATGAAACAGTATTACCTGGTATTGTGCCTGCTAAAGCACATTTAAACAAACTATCATTGTACTGAACTGGAAAAAATGATTCACATCAGCAAAGTTAGAGTTTCAGAGCCTCTGCCAGTAAAGGCTACCACAGAGATAACTCTGCAGAGCTGTAAATACTGAATTTGGTTTAAATTGGATCTTGATAAATAGAGCATGTATCAAGTCACGTTTTCTCTCTCTTCTCTTCTCATTTTACTTGTTCTGGTCACCAGCAATAGGTGATGAGAGTAATAAACTACAAAATCTATCATCTCTATTACCAATATGTCATTTCTAGTGCAAACCAAGTTGCAGTTCTGCTGAGCTATTGTGTTTTTCCTGCTTATACCAGTTTTGAAAATCAGATGATTCATGGCTTTCTGTCAAAACATTATGCACATTACACAGATCTACAGTACATGGATGATACAAACATATGAGAAATGCAGGATGAAAAAGCACTGGTACAGTACTTGAAGATATTTTAAAACACTTCAGCCACAATTTACACAAATTATACTGCATTGATCTGGCTAGAACAACTACAGTGGAGTAAAAGCTGAGAATTTAATTTTCAACAGATGTATGGAAATAGCCGTTTAAACACTAAACAAAATGGAGTTTCAGGCAGTGTAGCATCTGTTGATTCCCATGGTTTCAGCTCATTTCATAAATCCTGTTTTCTCTGCTTCATTTTTATATGTGGCCCTTTCTGTTTATGTATGAACGTATTTGTATATGGTGATCCGCGTGTGTGTGCACATCATTGTTCCTGTTTGTGTATGTGTGTGCCTAGCAAAGAGAGTTGGGGAGTGGGGGTGTGGAGGAGGCAGGCGAAAAGCTAAGCTGGCAGAGATGGACCACTTCACTTTCCTAAGATGACGGTTCCATCGTTAATGACGTTACGCACATCCGGGGGGCCAGCCACACACAAACACACACACAGACAGACACCTACACGCTCACACTGCAGATGGCAGACAAATAAAGACAAATAAATATGTGCACACACACATATGGCACCAAGATTAAGGTCTGTTATTAATAACTTAAAGTGACAAGGACTGCTCCACTTCCAAAGGCTGATTTACACTGTAATCACACCTACATTACCAAGACACATACACACATCACCATACCTGCAGCTACCAGATGTGCATATATGAGGAAGGAGGGTAAAGTGTGGCTATACACTTAGTATTGTAATGTGTTAGCAGGATGTACTGAATAGGATAGAATGCTAT
Organism: Channa argus; assembly: GCF_033026475.1. NCBI lineage: Eukaryota > Metazoa > Chordata > Actinopteri > Anabantiformes > Channidae > Channa > Channa argus. The sequence continues at coordinate 23,580,337 of NC_090200.1, forward strand.
TTTCAGGTGTCAAGGAGCCATGTGAAAAATGCAGTACCAAGTCATAAAAGGGATAGGGGCTTTTATCCTAATAGCTGAAGGTCTGCACCGTTGCTGGGATAACATGTTGTGCTGTAGGTGGGTGTCTATGGTGTACTACTCCTTGACAAACAAATCAGTTCCTCTTGTTTCATTTAAAGCAATTTCTTTCATATTGGCTTGACTGTTATGACCCTATGTTGGTCTAGAGGAGAGAGAAGTAACATAATACCAGATGAAGAGATGAAATTGGTTCATTTTCTTTCTTTTATTGCCAATTCAAAAGGTTTAAACAACTTAAGGAAGAGTCCAGCCCAAAATACCAAACCAGCCAGGTCTGGCTAGAAATAAAAGTCACAACAGTAAATAAACTGCACTAAAAGAAATGAAAAGAACAGAACTAATGTACGTTCCCAAAGAAGATACAGAGAAGCACACAAGCAGCTCCCCCCTACAGAGTCAGAGAAACAGTTAGAAAACAAGTAGCTCATTAACAACATGAAAACAAGTAACGTCACACGAGACAAATATGGATTTACTTATGCAAAGATGCTGTCACTAAAAGCTCAGAAAATCCATAATTTCGAACAAGCAGTAAATATTCAGTGTGGGACCTACAAGTACAGCTTTTCAGCGCGTATACACTCCTGATAGTGTGTGATGATGTGTTTTACAGCCTGCAGTCCAGGAAGTAAATCTGAGGACCCCAGGTCTACATGTGCTTCATTGCATACATCATTTTTTTAAATGTGCACCTTCAATTGTGAGGGCAGAACAATTAAAAACTAAAATCTCCTCTCACAGGTCAACATCTTAGAAATTGTATTCTAGAGTCTTGAGGAGTTTTAGCAATGTGTGGAGTAGAAAGAACTTTTAAATATCTCTGTGTGAAATGTCTCTTATTGTTTTAGAACCCTCCTGTTAATTTTTACTGCATAGAGATATTGTGACAACTCATGACTCATGACTCATGACCAAAATGATACGATGTTGGGTTGATAATTTTTAACACTCTAGTGTCTGCTGCACTACATTTAATCAAAAAGACCAGGGCATTTGGTGTGTTTAGCTGCACATATGTCTATATCACTACAAGGCCCCATTTTCACTTTTAGGTAACTGCCAGACATTCTTAAGGAAAAGTAACTTTACAATGTAACACTTTAATTACAATAATTAATAGTTAGAAATAACAACATGACAACCGTAGCTCAGGGCGTCAGATTGTCTCCAGTGTAAACCAGTTGGTGATGTCATGCTTTGCTATGTTACTATTTGCATTTAGAGTCATATTTAGTCATTTGGCAGATAGATTTTTCAAAGTGACTTTACAAGTGAGGTAAAAAGTAAGCAAAACATGTAAGTCAGGGAGAGGAAACTAAAGAAAAGTGCTATGAGAAGAAATGTTTTATTTTATGAGACATTAAATGCAATATAGGACTGTAAGTTTTTTTTTCTTATTGAATATTGAAAGTGAGGTTGCTGAGCGTGCAGAGTTTAGTACGTTGTTTTACCATCATGGGCCCATTTAGCTGAAGAGCTTTTTCTATGTGGTGTAGTGACCATCAGAAGCAGTTCATTGGATCAGTGCAGTAGGTGAGAGGGAATTGAAGGAATGTGTGGTTGGGTTGACAACTCTGTAGGTGACAGTCTGCTCTTTCAACATGATGTAAGCGGCTAATGGACTTGCCAGTTTAGAGATCTGAACAATGGTGTGACGTGTGTAGCAGTTTATAGCTCCCAAACCCATAATTATAGTTCAATAGGAAACCTTTTACATCCTATCAGGTTCAGTAGGTTCTTATTGTGCATAAAATAAACACAGAGTTTCTTAAGAATATAAAATAAATAATAATAAATATATAACGCCCCATTGAATGGTCTGATAATAGTAAAATCAGTGGGTAAAGCTGAGTTGGTCATCAGGCGTGATGATCGAAGATACCAAATTAATGCTAATGCAGTGTTGTGTAGAAGATGAGGCTAGGAAGTCCAAAACTTCTGCCCTTTGTTCATATGGTTGTGTCTGTTCGTTTACCAAAGCCTTAATTAAAACAGGACAGTGTAAGCTGAAAGAATTTGGTTGCACTTCTACCAATTACAGTGACAAGAATATCATTGAACGCAGGTGTGTCGCGTATAGTCCACATTGACCTTGTGCAAGCAGATGGGCAGCAGATGGCGCAAAAGACGGCCAATCTTGTCAACAAATCTTAAGTGACACCCTCCCTACAGTATGTGAGAAGTCACCAAAATATGAAGTCATCACAGGTGAGAAAAAAACTTGCGATATCTTTGAAAAATACTCAGCTGACGCAAAGCAACGCTGAAAACAAATATATGTACACTACTGCTGAGTAAAGTTTTCACCTTATACTTTCTGATAATCTGCCATCAAAAATGAGTTGACATAAAAAATATTTTATAGGTCAGTAAGAGTTCTCATGATCAGGACCCTCAGGACTCTGCATTCGAGCAGCACAGTTTATAGCCATATCTTAACCTGTAACCTCAATGGATGGAAAGCTGCCTCTCTCCACGCTGTCTCCACTGGATGTTGATGCTGCTTTGTTACTTTCCTCAGCCTCCTGTTTCATCTCATCATTTCATTCCTTGCTCTTATGTGCTTTGATCTGATCCCATTCCCCTATTCTTTTCATCCTCCACAATGCTCTCACGTTCAGCTTGTTATTACTTTCTCTGTTTGTCTAACAGTTTTTTTCCCCGCTCACCTCCACCTCTCCTCTCTCGCATAACTCCTCCACATTTTTTCCTTTCTCTTCTTCACACGAACCCATCAGTGTTCATCAGACCCCTCCTTCTCAATCTTGTCTTTTTCTCTCTGCTCCTCCTCATCCTCCTCCCTCTTCGCCGCTGTTTCCCCTGTTCCTCACGGATTTCATATTTTCAAAGTCAAATAGCAGTCGCTGGCATGCCAAATAGCACCAAAAACACACGCGGGTCGACTCTTGCAGGTTGCCGTCTCACTTCAAATATAAAAGAAGAAATACAACACACAGGCTGTGATGCAGACAAGAGAGGGATATACAATACAAACAGGATTTCAAATTGATCTTTCTCCTCCTGTACCTGCCTCCCTCTGCTCTACAGCAGGAGACCAGGTGCTGGAGCAGGGAGATGCTTTAATTGTGTGGTGGGGTGAGATGAGAAGGGAATTCGAGTTGCAAGGGTGTGTTTTTCTTTGTGTGTGTGTGTGTGTGTGTGTGTGTGTGTGTGCTTCTGAGAGGCAGCAGCAGTAGCAGATAATTGGAGAAGCACACCTGGACACTGGTCACCTCTCAACCCACTCCTCTGCCCTTCAAACCAGCACTATTCACTCCTGCTGCACACTGTATGTGTGTGTATATGGTGAACTCTCTTTGCCCATCCGGCCAGGGATTGCAAGTGTGCGGGGGTAACAGCAGGCTACTGTATATGTATGCCCATCTTTGTCCATGTGGGCAAGTGTGTGTGCAATTTACTGTTTCTGACCAGCCATCTTCAGTGTGTGTGTGTGCGCGGTGTGTGTGTGTGTTTGTGTGTGTGTGTTGTGTTATTGGTGAGAGCAGCAGGTCATTCAGCTGTTCTATAAAAGATTCAGGACTGACTGATGACCTGCACCAACTAAAAAGCTCACACTTTTTAAAATGCTTTTCTTTGGGAGACTTTATGTTTTTTTATCTAACCTTTACTTTGACAAAGAAAACACATCAAAAATTCTGTTTTGCCACTGCACCCTGTGAAGAGTAAACCAGCAGTTTGGCTCCATTGTTAACAGGCATGAATTTTGGGTTGGGCTCATAGATGTAAGATCTTTTTGCAGTAAGACAAAATAACAAGCTTAGGGTGAGTTGAACTGCTGGAGTGTTCATTCAGAATAAACAGGGCTGACTCATGTTTACATTCACTAATCATTTATTTTTACATGGAATAGCTCATTTTCGGCTAATATTCTTATTCATTAATATTAATATTTGGCAATATTTGTATATTAATATATATTTTTCTTATTCAAGAAGGAGATCTAAAATAAACGAATATTTTGTGGTCATACATAATCTTGCATGAATTGTATACACATATACTGCATATATTGTATACAATCTTCTTTGTTAAAACCTCCTTCCTTCCTGAAATGCAACAACAATGTAAGATAAAATTTAAGAAAAAATGCACTTCAAAGTTTACCTGTGACTTTTGAAATTTCAGCAGTGAATTAGCCAAATTAAACTGGAATCAAAGAAAAGAAAAAAATTGTTTTTTTCTCACAGATAGTCCCTTACCTGCTGCTGTTGTTTGTACAGTCAGATGCATAAACTGCACTCACTTTACTATAAATACCATCTTGAAAACCTCAAACTATTCCTTTAAATGGTTTTATTAAAACCTAATATTTTTAGGGGCAAAATATGTTATATAAAAACCTGTGTTAATTCATAATTACTTCCCACAATTTTGTAGTTTGTCGTTATGGTTATTAAAGTCTAGACTTTGAGAAATCATTCAGTCCAATTCCTTGTCCAGTTATGGACATAGACAAGGACAGGCAAACGCTCCTATTCATTCTACAAGTGGGGCTACTGTTGTAAGCACACTGTTAACAAAGTTAAAAAAATAACGATATTTGCCCAACGTGTAATTATTGTTTTTTAAATCAGTTGTCATTAGCCAATCGTTATAATTTGGCAGGTCACCTATTGCGTACTCTTATAATCATTAAGCGTGTGCGTATGTGTGATAAATTGGGGACATCTAGTGGCTGTAATACATATTACAGGCTCCAACGTGACATCTGATAATGTACTTCAAAGTCGATAAAAAAAATGTTGCACTCAGAACAATGCAGAAGCGTGGCTGAGAAAACAGGATTTGGAAACAAGAGACAGCAGTTTGTGTCCATATTATTAGTCAGTGTTGTTACCCACCCATAACCACCTCTTTATTGTGCTTAAGCCAAATGATATAGTTATCAGGTATCAACATACTGAGCCTACTTACATAAAGAGCATGGACCTACTGGGACTGCATTAGAGCTGGATATCATCATGCGTTATAGGTGTAACTGTCAGCATAAAAGTGTACATTCTGGTTAACAGAAACAGATGGAAAAAAACAAGAAAGGGTGGAAAAGCAGAGTGAGGTGAGGGTGTTTGCTTGAGGAGGATACTGGATACTTTTCCTTTGTTCCTCAGAGACACAAGTGTTCAAATTTTTCTAAGATGACAGAAACATCAAATTAAACATAAAATAATTAATTTCATATTTTTTATATGAAAAACAGCAATATATAATCAATCAATCTATAAACAATCTATAACATCAGATTCTACTGAGATTCTACTTCATCAAACACTTTATGTGTTTACCCAACTTTATGTGTACACATCAAAAAAAATGTATTTTTTTTTTCTGAAAAAAAAAGAGAGAAATTAATTTTGTTTAACAAACTTACCATCTTATACCTGAATCTGGGATGTAGGAATCTGATTCTTGTTTATGACTTTTCATCTAAATTTCAGTTCTTTTTCACACCTGAGTTCAATATACAGTAGAAATCTGGGATGTGTTTGTGTGTGTTTTAAAACACCGTCATCACAGTGCTCCAATGGCCCCATCTCCATCTTCACTCCATTCTGTCTGTGTGTCTTTTAATCCTATACTACTGTATGTGCCCCTAGTTTTAACCTTATTACCCTGCAAACTCGGGGGACTTGTAATGAAACAGTTCCCTCATTCAGGAGGTCAATTTGCTCACTTTCCTTTATGAAGTCTAAAGTCTCTTGCATCCCAATGGCATACCTGCCTGTCTGATTCTCCACCACTCTGGCTTTACTTTAATTAGCTCGTGTACTTGAATGCATGTGTTACAGAGTATATAGAGAGGGAAGTTCTGTCTTGAGCTCACTTCATTGATTTTAGGTTTGATCTATCAGTTGCAATAATTCCTCTTCTTACTTCTTACATCTTGCCTTATTGGTTTGACTGCCTGTGCACAGAGAGATTGCTGCTCTGGTTTTCTGCCTCTGAAACAGGAAAATCAAGCATTACCAATTACAGAAGACACACACAGAGCATTGCAGGCCCAGAGCTGTCATCACATTCAATCCAACTGTCAAGGAATCAAAACAGATCAAATGCAGCAACACAAAGCCATGCAAAAACAAACAAACACAAAAAAACATTATTTGTTCCTCTGCAGCCTTCTATGAAATCACTATTGCAATCTGTTACATCACAATTATCACTTTGCCCTTTGTGTAGTTTATCAGCCAATCATTGATTAAATAAATAACAGAGTACAGTTTATTCACTCAAGAAACGCTTTTGTTAGAAATGTCATTCAAAGTTTGCTGAAGAGAAATATATATATTTTTTTATTAAGAGACAAACAATAATGACATGACTAATTACAGATGGGATTACTGCTACTGCAAGCCAGCACAGTGATGTAGCCCTTTTGGTCAGTCAATAATGAGACATGTTCTTTTATTTTGGATCATCTGAAGTTTGTTTATCCTTGCTGGTATAATTTTTAATGGGAGATAGCACTAGTTAAGTCACATGGTGACACGTGCCTGCAAAAAGAATTAGGTATATTCAGAAATTGCTGTCTAATCTTTCTGATATAGTTGAGGGACAAAGTGACATATCCAAAACATCAGCAGAGCTTAGTTTGTCATTTCAAATTACACCTAGATTTCTGTTGTACTTTGTGGGGACAATCATACCTCCTGTCTTGGAGAAATTGAGTTGAAGATGTCTTTCTCTAATACAAGCTGAGATGTCAGAAGGACAGGCAGAAACACTGGCAGAACCATCCAGTAGATGGTAGAACAAGTGAAGAGAAGATAAAAGATGTGAAAAGAAGAGAAGAAGAGAAGAGGGTTGATAACATAGCCTTGCGGCACCAATTGTGGGGAGAGAATAATAAAGTAACTGTACAGGAAATTCACTAACTCAAAGTGAGGATTTATTTGGTGTTAAGTTACTATTTAAATGCACTCTGAACTCAATTTAAATAGTTTATATCATTGATTCCTTGTGTGCAAAACAGAAAGACTTGTAAATGATAAATGTCATTTAAAACTAATTAATGAAACATTATCATTATGTGTTGTCACCTCCCTTTCCTTTTCATGGACAAAAAGAAAAGAAAAACGGTGACGGAAACTTCTGATCCATAATGGCTAATTGCCTCTGCCTCAGAGGACCCAGCTAACTGCAGAAATTAGAAAATGAAAAACTTTACACAGTATTTGAATATGTACATGTGTGAATATTAAATTAGATAATAACATTAGGACTTGGATGTGAAGTTTTCTCATCATGATGACTGTTGATTGGAAGGTCATTGTGTCACAGAATGACAATCATTGTCTTAATCACCAGAGGACCAATGAGACATCTAATCAATGCAGAGGAGGAGGGGTTTGGGAAAAGGACAAATGAGCTTTTAATGATGTTCTGTGAACCCCTCAGAGACAGACAAGGGACGAGGAAATTACAATAATCAAACACCAGATTTTTCTAAGGTCTGATTTTGTTTTTTTTCTCTCCCTTCTCCTGCTATCTTCACTTACATGTCCAGCTCTCCTTACTCTTCTCCTTACTCCCTTTTCCTTCCTGAATCTGTGCTTTGTCCTGTGTGTATAGAACAAAGAAAGATGTTGTCCGGCAGGTGATGAGAGGGCTGCTGAGGGTCAGTGTGATATTTGGGAGTGATATTTCCATCACCAGCCTAAATGTCTGGTGTCAACCAATTTATCACCTGGCAACTAGAGAGAAAAAGACTGAGCAATATAAACAGGCTACAAAGACTGCTGCGACCTGAAGGATGAAAGGGACGGGGAAGGAGGAGGAAAGGAGTTTTTTTTTTTTTGTCCCAAAGTAGGTCTATATTAAATATTTCACAAGAAGTTAAAATAGAAATACTATTATATAACCCATTGTACAGAACATTCAAATATATTAAACAAGTCATTGCACAAAATAATCCGTTTGGATTACTGTAATGCATTATAGAGTGGACTTATCAAATTATCAACTCACCTGCAGCTGACAAGGCACAAGGCAACTCACAAGGCACGGAAAGGCCTTGATTCACCTTATTTATCCGATTTCTTTAAGCCATACAGGCAAGCTAGATCATTATGATCACAGGATCAGAGCATAATGGCAGTCCCTCGCACCAGATATAAGAGATGGGGTGTAAAAGAGATTTTGGATTGTGGCACCTATTCTATGGAATGATCTTCCACTACAACAGTGTCTAGCCTCAGATTTAAGGTCTTTTAAATCAAAACTCAAATCACACGATGGTATGATGTGTATTGAGAATGGGTAGCTTTATTATCTTATTAATTTTCTGTATTTTAGTTCTTAATTGAAAAAATTAAATATTAATTTTTTTTGTTTAATTTAAACTTTTATCTGTGAGTTCTCTAGTTCTGTAGAGATTGTGTTTAATTACATCTCTGCATTTTATGCATTTTATACATTTTATACATCTTTAATTAGATTTGACAAATTGCTCTCAAAAATATCTGTTATCTTGAGACCTTTACTTGTCTTTATAAGATGCTACTTTTATTCTGATATAACATTATCTCGTTATTATAAGAGTAGTTTCTCTCTATGACGAGATAAATCATCTCTGGTTCTTACAAGATTTATTCTGTTGCCATGAGTAGCATAGCAACACACAGACAATCATAACAAACAGACAAACAATCAGCAAAATGAAAGGAATCCTCAGCCATAACACACCATGTTTAGATTGTGAAGTTATTTATTTACAACAGGATCTCATACCACAGCGTCACAAAATGACGCTCCCCAAGGTGTGGAATTGTGCAGCTTTTATATATCCTCTGGCATACTATATTGATACCACAGGTACCCTTTTGCCACTACCGGATGCTCCAGGAGCAACACCTTTTGATGCCGCTGGAGCAACTTTATGTACATGTACATGCAGGGAAAACAACTTCAGGATTATTATTATTTTAAGAGACAAAATGGGATAGGGTTAGACAAGAAGACGTGTTACATAAAAACTATATGTGACATCTACTTCTTTACTACTGCAACCACGTGCGTCATGTTATGTAACAATCACCAATCAAGCGCACCACTCCGTCTACCTTCCTACAACACGTTTTTGCTGTAGATACTACGTCATTGGTAAAGGTCAGTCTAGAAGGACAAGAAAGATGGAACTGTGGCTGTTAATCATATAACATTATGGCCTAAATGTAATGTATTAAGGCTATGGAATTCTTTTATTTCGTCTGAGCGATTGTGCATTATCATTGATTTGGTAGGCTGTTGTCAGTGGTTAAATGCTTTGAAGATAAAAACTGTCTAATCTGTATCTTGGAATGTGAGAAAATGCTGAATCTCGTAATACCGACAAACAATTTTATCTTGTAAGAATGACACCTTTACATCTTTAACTTTATCTAACTTTAGCATGTTTTACTTTTAAAAAGGCTAAAAAAAGACCCTCCAAACTATTGATCCTCTTACAGCCCCATGTATACTGGCACAGTGGCCCCATGAATGGCCCCGTAAATAAAGATATGTAATTTTTGTGATCTTCTATTTTTTCACAGCATTCAAGAACACACATTTCCCCTTGGTCTGGTTGTTGTCATGCTGTCAGAACATGTTACCTTGCAATTCAGGCTGCTTCCACATTTGATTATCTTCATATTGTAATCCGATGAAGTAGATGAAGTCTCTCTTTCTTATTCAGGGTTGCACTGTGGTCACAGTTCTCCATAGTCTGTAAGAAGCCTACTGTGTCAGTGTGAATCAATGTAAATGAAGCAGTGTGAAACAGAGTAGAGACAGTAAGAGTGGATTAAAATGCTAGATGTAGCTGCATCCTGAATTTAATCTTATTGTGGAGATCGACCCCCTGCTGCTGTTCTTCTTTGACTTTATGTGGAACTTTCACTGTACTGTTACTGCAAGTGTTGGAATACAGAATTTTGTGTTGTATTTCTGTATAGTGCTGTTTTGTGGAATAGTTTTTCTTCTTTTTTTTCCATTTTGTTGGTTGCATTTCATTATGTCATAAGCCAGATGACAGCCATCTTTTTCGTGTTTGCACTAAATTTACAAACTGTGATCAGTGGCAGCAGCAGAAATCAGATTCTGGTGCTTCTGTGATGCAGCACTCCTTCTCAGTGTTGGAGAGTGACGGCAGAGATGAGGAAGATTAGATTTATTAGATGGTACATTAGTGAAAAAGAAATCAGATTGAAACTAGCAAGAACATGAAGTACACTTTACATGTGTCGTCTCAACAGTTCACATAGTTCAGTGTTCACAGAGCTGAAGTTAAACTGAAATAGAAATTGCTTCGAAGAAATCAGTATGCTGGTTTTAAACCACTGAGCATTCTACTTTGATCATTATATTTAATGGATTTCACTTAGCTTGACTGCAGTAACTGGTAATACTTTCAATTTTATTACATTTTGGAAGTGGAGAACAAATGGCTGTAAATGTGGTCAAAATCTTGGTGAAACAAACTGTGGATTTTTAGTGTTTGGCCATCAGTATGTTATCTTTAACCACTTATTCTGTTCAGGGTTGTGGGGAGCTGGAGCCTATCCCAGCTGTCAAAGGGCAAGAGGCGGAGTACATCCTGGACAAGTTGCCAGTCTATCTCAGGACCAACACAGATAGACAAACACAGACAGACAACCTTTCATACTCACATCCACACCTTTGGATGATTTACAGTACATACAGGAGTACCTGTTAGAAAACCCACACAAGCACGAGGAGAACATGCAAACTTCTCAAACTAAGGCTTTACCAGGCCAGGCAGGCCGGTCCAAGTAAGGACCATCTGTCTGCAACATGGCAGTGCCAACCACTCCACCACCATACAGTCTAGTGTGTGGCCAGTTGTTTTTTTGGGGGTTTTTTTGTGGCTTGTGGTCTTATCTTCACTTAACTTTGGTGTGCACTGCCTTGAGCTGTCTTTTTTTTATTTCAGAGATGAAGGGCAGGGACACAGGATGCTACAAACTTTCACTACAGCTTATGAATTATGAATTTTCTTTAATTGTTAGGTTTACATTTCAGCTTGTTTTTTTTTGGTTTTTATAGAGTTTAGGGGAAGAAAATAACCTTGCAGGAAATCAGTAACTTCTGTGTTTTTCAGTCCCTCCAGGAATTTCCAATGTTGCAATCAATAAATCTCATGTGAATTCTGTGACCTTGCAATTTAAGACATAATAAAAACGCTATGTCACAATTTGTCACAATGTTTTAGAAAAATTGCTAAATAAGTTGTCTTAGGCCAAAATTATCACAAAAATGCCCACAAAATCCTGGAGGAACTGAGTTATGAACCACTCAACTAACAGCAAAGACTTAAGTGAAACGTTGCTTCTGGGCAACAATCTCATCTAAAACAACTACAAATTTGCTTTGGGTATGAACCATTGCTATTAATGGATTTTTCACTGTGTAGACTTACATATAAAGTCACAGTGGTGTGGAAGTTGAGAGGTGGAGAAAAAAAAGTGAAGGCAGAGGAAATGAGGAAGGATGATTACTCGTGCAGTGAATCTCTGAGGATGAAGGGTTTTTATTAAAAACAGATGAGAAGAATGCATGACAACTACACTCACTGTCATTGCCGCTCTGTATTTTTCTATGTCTCTCGACCATCTCTCTGGCTTCTCCATCCTTTCTCCCTCTCAGTATGCCACCCACCTCAGGGATTTACATGTCATATTGCGAATGGATAGACTGTACCTGAGAAGTTTACCAAACTAAACAGCTTAAAGTACAGCTTGTCCATTCAGATGAGGTGATACGAGAGTGGGGACGGCAGACTGCCTCCCACTGTCTGTTCAACTCTGGTGCCCACCTTTACAGAGAGCTGGTGGTTTTACCCACTAACTGTGATCAGCTCCTGACAGCCAGAAATATCAACAGAATAGAAAATGTTAGGCAAAAGAAGGCTACAGTAAATTGATTAACTGCCAAAAAATATGATTATGGCTTCACTGAGGACTGTTGTTGAAATTGTCACCACATACAGAGTAAATCCCAAAGACTGGTCTCTGTCGTCATAATTAGAGCAGGGCCAGAAGCTCTAGTGGGATAAATTCAAAATCAGAAGAAGCAATTCTTTGATTGCTTTGATTTCTATAATAATAATAATAATAAGAAAATTAGGGCATAGTTACCTTTTAATATTGAATGTTTGGAATGTTTGAATCTTTTAAAGGACAACTTCACATATTTTCAGCCAGCTTCCTAAGGTTTTTGTTGGGGAGTACATCTACAGGTATATAAATAGTGTGATAAATAGTATTCTCTCTGCCTTCCCTGTTTTAATATATCATCATATAAATCAATATATATCATTTCTAGGTAAAAAAAAATCTTAATCCAAATCATTGAGTGAGAGGCAGAGTACATCCTGAACAGGTCACCAGTCTATCTCAGGGCCAGAGAGACATACACAGACAGACAACCATTTACATCAGTTAACCTAACATGCATGTCTTTGGACTGTGAGAGGAAACCCACAAGCACAGAGACAACATGCAAACTCCACTCAGAAAATGCTTCAGCCAGCCAGGATTCAAACCAGGGACCTTCTGGGGCAGCAGCGCTAAACACTCCACCGCCGTGTGGCCCTTCCCTGTCTTTGAGTATGAGTAGCAGCAGTAGCAATTTCTCATTTTAGAACAGACATCAACTTTGTCTTGGAACAAAGTAATAGCACAGACTTCACCACAGATCATGTTTTTTCGTGTTTAAGTGGCTTTTTGCTGGAGTAACTGTTGTAGCAACATCCCCAGTGAGTTCCCCAGTGACAGAACATAGAATTTCAATTGCACAAACAGATTTTCTTTCCCCATCAGTTTAAGGGTTTTTTTCATTTTTTAGCATAATTGTCTAACCTAATTTGACAAGCATATAGAATTCATAAATATGGAATAACAGTACTGTTTGTATCTTTAGTCATAACGTCTATAAGGTACGTATAAGGTAACATCTATAACTGTATTATTATTGTGTGGATGTAAATGTACTAGTTGAATGTATGTAGGTCTAAAATTTATTTCTCATAAATTACAAGGTCAATGCTGTGTCATGCACAGCATAGCAAAATATAAGAAAGAGATCCAGATTGTGGTTATTTAAACATGGACAGTTAACACATTTGTAGATTTTAGATATAGAATTAACATGCCCAGTTCGCATCCAATATTGACTTCATCTCTCAACATGAAGTGAGATCTGTTGATCAGGATGTTTGACACACAGTGCTAAACAACCATGTTGAGACCTGGGAAATATATGCCCCAGCTCCTCTGCAAGATTCATATCTCAGCAACCAATGATTACACATACCACTTTACCTATATACTGTACATCTAGTCTCTAGAGAGACTAAACTTGCCTAAGTGTTTTTTAAACATAGGGTTGTCACGCTTCCTGGGATGAAAAAAACATTGCCAGTGATCATACTAAGCAGCTATATGTTTTCTTTAAAATGGTATTGTAATTTAGAGCAGATAGTTTTATCTATGTGGCTGTTTTATTGGGGTTAGCTGCTTTTCTCAGTGCAGTAATAAGAAGCATCTACTATGTTCTTTTTCATGCATAACAGTGCTGGATGGATGAACAATAAAAAACTAAGACTGAATATACAAACATGATGTGTCAAGACTACAATGTTGGCGTATAGTGTTGCACCTTTCTAAACAGACTATCACCTCCTCTAGTCCTCTGTTTTCTTTCCTCTCCTTCCTCCTCCTGTCCTTTCTGTCACTCTGTCTCTACTCGCTCTCTGTCTCTCCTGCGATATGAAAACTTTATTGGATGCCGGTTGAGCCCTTGAGGGGAAACACTTTAAATGTCTCTGCAATTATACTTCTAATAATGGCTTCACACACACACACACGAAGAGGCACGCATGCAGCTGGGGGCTGACAGTGACACAAAGGAAGTGGAAGTTACTCTGTCAGTCAGTAAGGCTATTAATCTCTGTCACCTGAAGCTGTGCGCATGTGTGTGTGTGTTTGCAGATGTGTGTGAATGGGAGCCACCAGTTGGCAGGAAACAGCATTGTGTTTGCCTGTGTGTTTATGCCTTGACCTGAATGATCAGTAGCGGGCCAACAGCAGTGAGCAGTTTAGTCTGCACTTCACCTTGGATTTAACTTCTGCCTGTTGTTGTTGTATGAGAGACGACACACCCATCTACAGTGGCTCCCAATTAGACCCCTTCACTTTTTCATCACTTTATTTTGTTATAAATTTAATTTAAAATTGATAAAATTTAAATTTCTGTCCATCAATTTACACTTGTTTGCCCATATGATAAAACACGAAGATTGCTTAATATGTTATGAAATCTAAAACTAAAATTTCTCTATAACAGACACTAAAAATCTCAGCGAGTCAATGGACATGAAGAGACTATGATATTAAGATAAGATAAGATACGATAAGAACAGATTCAATTCATTTGCCTAAGCCTGGTCTCCAGTGGTCTGGTGGCCATTACCCCTCTTCCGTGGCCCAAGATGTGTTTCAGTCCTCTCCACACATCATGGACATTGTTCTGCTCCATGTGCTGCTCCAGTTTTTTCCTGTAGCTGTCCTTTCATCTCCTGATCTTGTACTTCAGATCCCGCTGCACTCTGCTCAGCTTCTCCCTGTCCCCTGAGAAGAAAGCCGTCTTATTCTAGTTCAGCAGGGCCTTTAGCTCGGGGCTCACCCAGGGCTTGTTGTTGGGAAAGCACTCTACTTCTTGGATGGCACAGTGTTCTCAACACAAAAGTTAATGTAGTCTGTGATACAGTGTGTAAGACTGTCAATGTCCTCCCCGTACGGACTGCAGAGAAGGGAGAATGCAAAATTTTGTGCCAAATTAGACATGTACTCAAGTCTTACTCTTTTCATGGAAGAACATCATGCACACTACATGCTTATCGGTTTTCGTCTGTGCAGTGTAGTCAGGCCTGTTGAAACACAGTGGGGAAATCACAGTTAAGTAAAATCATAAAAACATAACTCATTAATGGATCAAGTCTTACAAGTCTGCCAGCTTCTGCAACTAAATAGATTTTCTCTGAAAACGGCTGTCGTCTTTGAAGATGACACCCAGAGTCTTCTTTCCATTTTGTAAAAAAGATTTCATTTGTAATGTCTATATTTAAATATTCTAGCTCTTATGTCACCACCTTTTTATGAATGACGGTGTTAAAGGCTGTGGAACGGAGGTGGCACCAACAGAGAGGATCCAGACACTGAAATAAATGTACTCATGTAAAAAAACACCTAATCAATTTTCATGAGTTAATTATAGGGATTAGTTCGTTAGGCATGCACATTCACGGTTTATTCATGTTTCTTTCTCTGCTGATTATTGGCTGACTCACCCTGCTGCTGCTCGCCCCCACCTAGTCAGTTTAGACAGCCACAGCTGCATTCAAATGGTCGTTGCATATTTACGCACTGCTTTTTTAAGTGCTTTACCATTTCCTTTCAATCTATGGCAAGTATATTTCAGATTACCGGCCTTCCATAATGCACCAGGAATCAAACCAAAAACTCCACGCTGTAAATAAAAGAGACGCTGTCACTGAAAAAGCTGACCTCAACGTTTGTCAGTCGATAAGTTAAAGTCTTAATAAAAATCTAAATTGATTGCATGGGTGTTTTAAAAAGTTACATTAAAAGCATACACTCCTGTACAATCTAATGCAATCCAATACAGCAGCTCTGCCATGGATCATACTTTTTCAGGGTAGCTACTTAGTTTAATCTTCCTTGATCTTTGGTCTTTCTGTAAAAATCACCATGTATTGTGAAGGAAGGTTCTTGGGCTGTGTACCTGGGTAAAGATTGTATATAGACCTTTTTGATGGAAATGAGCCCTTACTTGTAACTAAGGAAGCTATTGTTTTAAAGATTGGTGTACACAATTTACTAATGCTAATGCTGTGGATTAGTTAGAGGCAACAAAACTGCTACTGGCAATGGTTATAATACTCAACTCTGCTTCTGTAATCATTAATAAGGCATTCTTGACTTGGGCTTCAACCTAGAGGGTCTAAATACTACGGTAATAGTCTTAAGTTTACTAAAGCTGCTAGATGTACAAACAACCTACCTAGTAGTATTTTACTGGAGGACAGTCTCGGTTTGTACAACTTGGCAACTAAAATGTTGTTCTTATAAGTTTTCTAATTGATATGTGAATAATAGGTAAAATGTACATTAGTAGGTTTATTACAACTTACAACCAAAGGTTATTTTAAGCTAACTAATTTATGTCATGAGTTCCTTTCTTCTTCCTTTGTATACTTAAATGGATGCACATGTGATCATCCTTCTTTGCTTTACAAAAAACTGTCCCGTGTACTTTGGGTCACTACAACAAAAAGTGTGGTCCACACTTTGATTTGGCACAGTTTTTTTGCAGCTGACTTTCCTTATGCAACCTTCCCCAGCTTTGCTGGACATTTGACCAGCTCTCTGAGTGCTTTGACTTAGGTATTGCACAGCTTGGGGGTTCAGGGACACTTGTTCTTATGCCCACAGAGAGTCGGACTGCAAATGCTTGCTCTGAGGTCGCTGGGCAATACCTATTAGTACTACTACAATGGCTGCCCCTGACATTAGAAAATATAAACAAATTATTATGTCATCAAAGTGTCAGAAAGTAAACCAACAAAACTGAATTTACTCTTATTTTGTCCTATAATTCATAACAGTATAAGTGAGAAACAGAAGAATATACAGGATAGATAGAAGTAAGGGATGACATAACCGTAGAATTACTGTCAAGATTTGAAAACCACACCACAAATGAGCCACTAGAAAGCTTAACTTAAATTCTTTAGCTTTGTTACCTATTATAAAGTTAGAGGGGTTATCACTTCATCTCTATTCTCTAAATTATGCCTCTATCTGTCTTTTATAATTATGTTGTTCACATGCTTCTGTTCAAGTCTTTTTTTCCCCCTCATGTTTCTTCATGTCTCTTTATCCTTCTCCAACCACCCTTAATGTTTGTCTTCTGTCTTTGTTTTTTTTTTTTGGATCATCATTACGCCTTATCCATCTCTCCCTCTTCTGTTGACCTTCTGCCTTCCCTCTCTTTCCTCCCTCTCTTTCCTCCCTCATGCCATCCTTCTCTTCTCTCTGTTTGAGGAAAGAACGAGAGGAAAGAAAGAGCTTGCACCCTAACGTGAAAGATGCCAAATGTCTGGGTCACTCACATACTGAGAACCCACTGCTGTGTTTGTGTGTGTCTGTCAGTGTGTGTGTGAGTGAGTGACAGAGGACCAGCAGGGAACTTGAATGAGGGGAGTTGAAGTGTTTTTGTTAAACCCTTAAATGCATGCCTACACAGACACACACATACAAACAAACACACTGTTGTATAAGGGTATGAAAGCAGGGCCAAAAGCATGCTGGGTAAATCGTGGGTTCTGAAAGATGTGATCTTTCACAAGTCTCAATTTAGATAAGTACTCCTAAATAGTGAGATGCAACCACACAATGCTTAAATGGCATCAGATTACTAAAAAAATGGTCACACAATTGGGCTTACTGAAATATTGTCCCCAATACTCCATACCATAAAATAACTACTACCTGATTGGCTTTGCATCTGGGAATTACCCTGAATGATATATTTAGTATATTTATTTCAGGGGTTTGGTATGAAAACCAACTTAACAATTGTAAAATGAACCTTGGAAAGTGGTTGACAGTCTACAGTCTTCTCACAAAGTCAATTTAATAGCTATTTCATTTTATTTTAGGACTTCTAATTATCAAGGGTGCTGAGGAAACTTTTCAATTGATTTTATGTAATGGGGAACACATGTGACTCATTACAAAGATTATTTACTTGTTTATGTAGAATTATGAGATTAAGCCTTTATTTAGTTAATTGTTCAGATCTGAATGCACTATGACCACCAAACACTGCTTGTGGTGAATTTCTTGATTTCAACACTTGTAGTCGTGGTTTATGTTCACAGTGATACTGAAAGGCTGCATTTTAAAATCTTAAAAGATGTGATCACATTCCTGCAAAGACTGTGTTAATTTGTGGTAATTTGCAAATGCAACAACATAATTTAATCTGCTTTAACAAGAGCATGCTCACAGTGTCATCATAAACATGTTAGCAGGCTGAGGTATTGGTCACACCTTAACATGGGGCAACACACTGGTTAATTGATGCTGAAATCAGTTCTCAGAAATCAGACTCATTTTTCACATTCTTACTTACAGATTTTCTTCCTCCACCTACTACCTCAAGGAGAGTTCATCTTATTCTCTGTAGCACTATATGAATGGACAACACAGAGTAATGGTCAATTTAAGTTAGTTTTGTTTTAATTAACAGAAAATAACTCTTTCACATTCTTAAGTGAAAACAGAACTCTCCAAAGTAATCTAAATTAAAAATGTAACACATAAAAAATATTTTTACCCCCTTTCAAGTCAGGGAATAAATAAAAGAACATTTCCACTGAATACCTCTTACATTACAGTTAAATCTATCTTTAACAAATAGAAGACTTGTGAAAAGTGTAAATCTACCTAGAGCAACTCGTCTATAAAAAGTGAATGTCTATGCAATAAGAATGTAGTGCAACAAATGGGAGAGATTTTTTATATAAATTGTTGCTTGTGTTCCTCACAAATCGAAGCTTTTCGGGATGGTGGTAAAATGACCTAAAGTTTTATCATCTGATGAGACCTATTTTAAGCCTAAAATAAGCCTGGGGGGGCATAAACAACACACTGCACATCTTCACAGAAAAAAGCCTACCACTGTGAAGCATGGTGTTGGAAGCATCATGCTGTGGATGCTTCTCTGAAACAGGATGAAGAAGGTTTGTAAATGTAGAGGGTAAAATGAATGCAGCAAAATATGGAGAAATCCTGGAAGAAAACCTAATGCAGTCTGCCAGGAACTGTGACTTGGAAGATGTTTTTCAGCAACATAACGACCCCAAGCACAAAGCCAAAGCTAAACACAAATTGTTTGAAGACAGCAAGATACATTTTTGGAAGTGGCTGAGTCAGAACCCAGACCTTAAACAAATTGAGAATATATTGCTGGAGTTTAAAAGAGCATCTCTGGGCAATCTCGTATTTTATGTTGTACAATTTTGATCAACTTAGACAGCGCTGTAGAAATCTGTTTTCACTTTGGCATAAAACAATATTTTCCTGTTGATCTGTGTTAAAACAGTCAAATCATATCAACCATGATTCAGTTTAAAATGTGTGTGTGTGTAAAAGTAAAATGTGCGTGTGGACTGAATACTTTTATAGGCATTGTAAAGGAAATATATAAATGTTGGTATTTTGTTGACAATAACATGCACTTGACTGAGCTCACAGTAAAGACATAGAGAGCTAAGTCTTCTGTTGCTCGGGTCTGTGTCCTTGCATACTAAGGGGGAATCGGCTGCAGGTAACTGTTTTCCACACAACTTGCTTCCCTCATATATCTCTGTTACACCACAGGCAGCCATGAGTGCACCAGACAAGGCCAAGCCCTCAGTTTGTGTGCGTGTGTGTGTGTGTGTGTTGGACATGTGAATGTTGATGAGAATGGATGGTACGGGTGTGTTTTCACTGCTTTTTGCTAAAGTTGAGAGATTTGCAGTTGTGTGTGTGATGGGTGTGTTTGTTTCAGTCTGTATGAAGTGTTGTTTAACCTGCAGAAGCTGTACTTGAAATGCCTTCTTGTTACACAGACAACCTCAAATATTCCATAAAAGCACCTAGAGCATTCACACTGATTTATATGATGCATGTGTTTATTAATAGTGTTATTTATTATCATATCAGAAGGATTCTTTTGTCCATTTTTGTTTGTGGTCAGTGTCAATTTGGAGACGAGAATGCAGGGTGACATAAGATATATACGAAACCTTACTTATTTTTAATTTGTTTTTCTTTTATCATGACACTTCATGTCACCTGAAGACAGACTTCGCTAGTTTGCTTGTGGCTGTATTTAGAAAGCATTCTGGGTTACATTACTGCAGTAGTTTCTAGTTTTAGCACCAAAGGTTTTTTCTATTACATACACAGGCTTGAGTTAACGCTAACTGTTCTCATGCAAAAATGCATAAAATACTCTTTGATGTCTAGTAATATAAAATGTATCCTGAACCACAATGGAGGGCCTTTTACATTACTGTGTCTGTGTGTGTGTGTGTGTGTGTGTGTGTGTGTGTGTGTGTGTGTGTGTGTGTGTGTGTGTGTGTGTGTGTGTGTGTGTGCTTGCATTTGTTGCACAGTTAGGGCCAAAGATATTTTAAAGACATCTGCTGGTTCCAACAAGTTTGAAGGCCTGTTTAAGGGTTAGGACCTAGTTTTAGGATTAGTGTTAGATTTAGGTTATGGTTAGATATTTAGTTGTGATTGTTAGAGTAAGGGGCTAGGAAATGTGTTATATCAGTGAAAGTCCTAACAAGAGTACAGATACAAACTTGTGTGTGTGTCTGTGTATTCTATTCCAGCTGCCTATTAATTGTAAACACAATTTTTATGACAGGCTTTGTAAAAACAGAGCAGAGGCAGGGCTACAATTTACCCCTTCCACTTAGCACTCTATCACGCTATCTCTGCGATTCCCTGCACTCACTCCTCTCTCTTTGTAAATCTATCTCTCGTTCTCTCCACTCAAAAGTCCATTACAGCTTACTTCCTGCAGCTTTCTCTGTTGATCTGTCCTGCTCACATTATCTCTGTCTTTCCCCTTGACTCTCATCTCTCGCTTCATTATATTGGTAAAATCAGATTTGATGTTCTTTCACCATCATGTTTTTTTTTTCTTTTTGGGGGGGGGGCTCCTTTGTCTCTCTATTTTCCTCACTGCTTGTGTCTCTCCACTATCTCTCCAGCACTTTTTTTACCCACCCCTTTTTTCTCTTTGCGGACGATCTATGCAGATCTTCTGCATTTCTGTTATTTTAAACTTACTTCCTTTCCCCCTTCTGCTACTTATAACCCCATTCCCACTCTAGTTTCTTTATCCTACCTCCTCTCTCCCCGATTCCCCTCCCTGGTGCTGCATGCACTTTATCACTTTTGGCAGCACCAACTTAAAAAAGAAGAGAATTTATGCAAATGGAGGGCTGAAAAATGAGTGTTCACCTCCGTTGCAATGTGCAGAGGAAAGCAGCAAAGCACCTCATTACAATATTTTCTCTTTGTTGTGGATCTGCGGGATAATAATTAAGAATGATTTGTGATGTTGGAACAGAGCTGAACCTCTTTTCCTCCCCAGGAAATTCACCTAATACGTTAGTTATTCTACATGTAGACAGACATGGAGATGGAGTCATGACCAGCAATGTGATTATAAAACAATGTGACAAAGTTATGTGAGAGCACTGTCTGTGAGTGGTGTAGTTTGTTTCTCTGGTATGACTGATCCCATAGTAAATGATTAACTGAAGGCAGTTTTGACATTATTCAAAATGTGATACCACATTAGCAAGGCACAGAGAAGTTTACAGAATATTCTCATTTAATAAAAATATTGGGAAGAAATCAAATGTCCTACTTTAAGACTTTGCCTTAAAACTTGTTCAGACTGCTGTAATTAAACATAGATCCATCTGTTACCCATCTGCTCTCTGTGAAAGTTTTGTGCCACTCCTCTCTTTATGATGGCAGTTTTCAGGCCCTGACATGGACACACTCTCTCTGTTTTTCCTCTTCTCCTCTTCCTCTTTCTGACTTTTGAAACCAACATAGCACTGCTCTCAGGGTTTAAGGTAACGGATGTCAAAATGTGGATGTAGTCCGGTTTTACACAGATGTATGTTTGCACACAGTGTAGAAATGTAGTGAAGCTTCTTACTTACAAGACATGAGGGATCAATAAGGATTTGATGAGAGTAAAGACCATATGCAAATAATTTCTATGTTCTTTTATCAACACTGTAAGTGTTTAGCAACTGAAGAGAGCCTTTCCTATGATTTTGAATTAATATTTTCTCCTTACTTGACTGATATAGGATTTAAGCTGCTCCACAATTTTGAGCCTCTTTTGTCACTTTTTTTATTGCCTCATAATTATTGCCTTTTTTATTTTTTCAAATGGTGAAAATCTGGACCGTAGGCAGGACAGTTTAGGACCAAGGATTGTGGAGCCATGGTGTTGTGAAACAAGCAGTATGTGGTTTGACACTGCATTGATGAAAGCAAAGTCTTTCTTCAAAAAAATGTCTAGATGTCAGCATATGCTCATCCAATACCTGTATATGATTAAGCATTAATGGTGCATTCACAGATTTGCAAGTTCTCTATGCCATGAGCACTCCCACACCATCACAGATGCTTGCTTTTCAACTGTACATTGATAACAAGCTGGATGATCCTTCTCCAATTTACATGTGTGTCCATAGTCTGTTCTTCCACCCATGGCCACTGACCAGGGTTTGCAGCAGACCACTGTATTACACAAAGAGTAACATGGTTTGAAATAGAGAGACAGAAAGAGAGAGAAATGCAATGCAGCACGTCACTAGTAATTATATCACAATGTTTCAGTTGTGAAAGCATCAGAGCTATTTGGCCAATCACTGCAAGGATGCAGCAGTGTGATTGCTTTTTATTTTAGTGAAAGTTCTGCTTTAGAAAAGGCAAGTATGATAAGTAATAGATTTTGATATGCAGTTTTCTCAAATGCTGGGTGAAGAACAGATGTTTGGATGAATTAGAAAATATTATTTTTTTAAATTCTTTCCACTACACTGTAGCTTAACTATTGTAAAGTTAGGATCAGTTTCAATGCCTCACAGTTTGCGTGCACACACACACACTTGTAGAGATATGTGAAGTTGTCCACATTCATTAATAAAGAGAATGACCGGGAGTAGAGGGAGAGGTAGAGAGGGACAGACAGAATGGGACAGCACAGACAGGAAAGAAAAATAATAGCCAATTTAGCCTTGTCATCTTAAAGCTACACCTTGGCATTTTGAATTTTGCCTGGTTATTTTTCTTCACCAGACACTTGTCATATTGTGCAGCAAAAAAAAAGTTTTACTATCCCTAAAAACGGCTTGTTAGCTTCAGTAAAATGCCACATTGAAACCAAAGGGGCACAGTTAGCAATCCCTTAAAAAACATATTAAAAAAAGAAGCAGGAGAGGGAAGAGAGAAATCGAGGATCTATGGACAGGAGGAGGGTCACAGAGCGTGTCCTCACGCCGTTTTTATTCCATTGCTGCTCGATGTCCGCTGTGGCAGAAGAGGATAATGAGGAGAGAGGAAGGGAGACATCAGAGGAACGAAGATGAAGAGAGGAAGGACTGGGAGAGAAAAAAAATCTTATAGTAGAGAAAAGAGGACAGAATGAGCTGAGGCTTAATATACAGTAAAATGTTACATAGAGTTTGTGAGGAAATATAAGAATTCAAAACTGATTGTAACAGGTCAGAGAAAGGGCAGTCAAAGGAGGTTCCTTACAATGAGGGATGTACATCTTGATACATCTTGGCATGCTTTACTGTATCAAATATGTGTTCACTGTGTGTACTCAGTGTCTGTGGCATGTTTTTTTTATATTGGCATACGTGTGTGTGTGTGTGTCACCTTTCATGCAACCCAACATTTCAATTAAAGGCTGAAAGCAGTCCTTTGTTTGGTGTACTGTTGAGGAAGGAGAAAGAAAGAGCCAAGCATATTACTCTATTCAAACATTCAGTGGCAATGAAAAAGGAAAGATTCAATTTTGTCCCTGTCTGCCTTGCATGAAGGACAAACTCTTTTCCAAGGTGTTTAGAGGACACACACATACACACACCAACCAGCTACCTACATCCACTCAATAACATACACGAGCAACTCTTCCACCAGCTCTGTCTATCCACAGTCCACAGTTACACATATTTAGTATTAAAACACTAGGTGGGCTGTATGTACACTGCCCTGCCTCAAGTCATAATGATATATGTGTCCATTTTGAATCTACATATTGTGGCTAAACTAATAATGGAAGCTAGAGACTCTGTTCTATTGAAATATGTATTGGAACTTAATTTGTAAAACTACTATCCCTTGATATAAAAGTATAACTCCTTTATTGGACGATCTTTCATTTATGCCAATACATTGATTTTTAAATGTCTAATGTATCACCGAGTTTAAGGCCCTAGAACAAGGATATAAAATAAACTGTGCAGCACTAAGGGGCCAAGGACACTTTCAGATGATTTTTCATTTGAAGTGTAATAAACAGTGTCTCTAAGATTAATCAAGGAACGAGGCACAAATATCCAAATTTGTTTTCTGGTTAATCAACACTTTGGATGATGAAAAAAAATCTACATTTAATAATAATCTATATAGTATATAATCTAAAACTGAAAGAAGATGAAAAATTTTGGGTTTTTTTAAGTTTACATTAAAGAATAACAGATTTTACTGGTGTCAGACTTTTGGAGTTCATTGTAAATTATCTCTGCACACATAATACATAGCAGTGCAAATAACTGGCAAAAATTTCAGAATTTGCTGGCTCATAGCAGGCAAAGGTTGGCCTGGGAGCTCACCAAGTTTCACTTTATATATTTTCTGTCCAGAAATTTGACGTAGCTTATTCAACATTATGACAAGTCCTCCATCCTTCATGCTGTAGCCCTTGTCGGTAAGGAAAGGCACATTTATTTATAGAGCATATTTCATCACAAAAACGTTATTTATTTAAGTCCCGCCCCCCAAAAAATGTTTATCTTGAATACAGCATTTATAACACTCAGCTCATCAGACAAAGCAAGAGTGAGGGTCAACAGTAACTAAATGCACCTTTGCCAGATCCTGATCATATGGTAGGTATGATCAGAAAGCCATTAGCTACTAACCTAAAAGATCTAATAGGATACAAATTGGTAAACAGTTGAAAAATACAGTGCATCCAGAAAATATTTTCAGCATTTTGTTATCTTCTTTTCCTTTCGGCTGTTCCCTTTCAGGAGTCGCCACAGCGAATCATGTGCCTCCATCTAACTCTATCCTCTGCATCCTCTTCACTCACACCAACTAACTTCATGTCCTCTCTCACTACATCCATAAATCTCCTCTTTGGTCTTCCTCTAGACCTCCTGCCTGGCAGCTCCAACCTCAGCATCCTTCTACTGATATATTCACAATGTCTTCTCTGAACATGTCCAAACCACCTCAATCTGGCCTCTCTGACTTTATCTCCAAAACATCTAACATGAGCTGTCCCTCTGATGTACTCATTCCTGATCCTGTCCATCCTCGTCACTCCCAAAGAGAACCTATACATCTTAAGCTCTGCTACCTCCAGCTCTGCCTCCTGTCTTTTCTTCAGTGCCACTGTCTCTAAGCCGAACAACATCGCTGGTCTCACCACCGTCTTGAACACCTTTCCTTTCATTCTCGCTGATACTCTTTTATCACACAACACACCTGACACGTTTCTCCACCCGTTCCAACCTGCCTGCACTCGTCTCTTCACCTGTTTTCCAAACTCACCGTTGCTCTGAACCGTTGACCCTAAGTACTTAAAGTCCTGCACCTTCTTCACCTCTGCTCCCTGTAACCTCACCGTTCCACCTGGGTCTCTCTCATTGACACACATGTATTCTGTCTTGCTGCGGCTAAGCTTCATTCCTCTGTTTTCCAGAGCAGACCTCCACCTCTCTAGATTTTCCTCCACCTTCTCCCTGCTCTCACTACAAATCACAATGTCATCGGCAAACATCATAGTCCATGGAGATTCTTCTCTAACCTCATCTGTCAGTCTGTCCATCACCAGAGCAAACAAGAAGGGGCTCAGAGCCGATCCTTGATGCAGACCCACCTCCACCTTGAACTCCTCTGTCACAGCTACAGCACACCTCACCACTGTCTTACAGCTCTCATACATGTCCTGCACCACTCTAACATACTTCTCTGCCACTCCAGACGTCCTCATACAATACCACAGCTCCTCTCTCGGCAACCTGTCATACGCTTTTTCTAAATCTACGAAGACACAATGCAACTCCCTATGACCCTCTCTGTACTTCTCCATCAGCATCCTCAAAGCAAATACTGCATCTGTTGTACTCTTTCTAGGAATGAAACCATATTGCTGCTCACAAATGCTCAACTCTGCCCTTAGCCGAGCTTCCACTACTCTTTCCCACAACTTCATTGTGTGGCTCATCAGCTTTATTCCTCTGTAGTTGCCACAGCTCTGCACATCTCCCTTGTTCTTAAAAATTGGTACCAGTACACTTCTCCTCCAGTCCTCTGGCATCCTCTCACTCTCCAAGATCTTGTTAAACAAACTAGTCAGAAACTCTACTGCCACCTCTCCTAGACACTTCCATACCTCCACAGGTATGTCATCAGGAACAACTGCCTTTCCACTCTTCATCCTCTTCAATGTTCTCCTAACTTCACTCTTACTAATCTTTGCCACTTCCTGCTCCACACCAGTCACCTCTTCTACTCTTCGTTCCCTTTCATTTTCCTCGTTCATCAACTCTTCAAAGTTCTCCTTCCATCTTCCCATCACACTCCTGGCACCTGTCAATACATTTCCATCCTTATCTTTAATCACACTAACCTGCTGCACATCCTTCCCATCTCTATCTCTTTGTCTGGCCAACCTGTACAAATCCACCTCTCCCTCTTTAATGTCCAACCTAGCATACAAGTACTCATATGCGCTTTGTTTGGCCTTTGCCACCTCTACCTTCATCTTACGCTGTATCTCCCTGTACTCCTGTCTACTCTCTTCAGTCCTCTCAGTGTCCCACTTCTTCTTAGCTAACCTCTTTCTCTGTATACACTCCTGAACTTCCTCGTTCCACCAACAAGTCTCCTTGTCCGCTTTCCTCTTTCCAGATGACACACCGAGTACCCTCCTACCTGTCTCCCTGATCAAATTAGCTGTAGTAGTCCAGTCATCTGGAAGCACCTCCTAACCACCAAGATTCTGTCTCAGCTCCTCCCTGAAAACTACACAACATTATTCCTTTTTCAACTTCCACCACTTCGTCCTCTGCTCTGCCTTAGTCCTCTTCATCTTCCTCACCACCAGCATCATTTTACACACCACCATCCTGTGTTGTCTGGCTACACTCTCCCCTACCAATGCTTTACAGTCACTGATCTCTTTCAGATTACAGCGTCTACACAAGATGTACTCTAACTGAGTGCTTCTACCTCCGCTCTTGTACGTCACCCTATGCTCCTGCCTCTTCTGAAAGAAAGTGTTCACTACAGCCATTTCCATCCTCTTTGCAAAGTCAACCACCATCTGACATTCCGCATTCCTGTCCTGAACACCAAACCTGCCCATAACAGTCTCATCACCTCTGTTCCCTTCACCTACACGCCCATTGAAATCTGCACCAATGACCACTCTCTCACCTCTGGGGATGCTCTGCATCACTTCATCTAACTCGCTCCAGAATTTCTCCTTCTCTTCTAACTCACATCCTACCTGTGGGGCATAACCACTCACAACATTGAACATCACCCCTTCCACTTCCAGCTTCAGACTCATCAACCTGTCTGATACTCTTTTCACCTCTAGAACATTCCTCACAAAATCCTCTTTCAGTATAACTCCTACTCCATTTCTCTTCCTATCTGACCCATGGTAGAACAACTTGAACCCTGCTCCTAAGCTTCTAGCCTTGCTACCTTTCCACCTGGTCTCCTGGATACACAGTATGTCCACCTTCCTTCTCTGCATCATGTCGATCAACTCCCTAGCCTTCCCTGTCATAGTACCAACATTCAAAGTCCCTACTGTCAGTCCTACATTCTTAGCTTTCCTCTTCTCTCTCTGCCTACGAACACACCTTCCTCCTCTTCTTCTTCGTCTTCGACCAACAGTAGTCCAATTTCCACCGGTACCCTGTAGGTCAACAGCACTGGTGGCGGTCGTTGTTAACCCGGGCCCCGACCGATCCGGTATGGAAGTCTTTGTCACGATTTGCATGTTTGATTTGGCATGTGTTTTACGTCGGATGCCCTTCCTGCCACAACCCTCTGCATTTATCCAGACTTGGGACTGGCACAAGAAGACACTGGCTTGTGCCCCCTTGCGGCTGCATTATTTTCAGCATTTTGTTATATTACAGCCTTATTCCAAAATTGATCAAATTCAACATTTTCCTTAAAATTATACAAACTAAACTACAAAATAATGAAAATGTTAAAGATATATTTTTTTAATCTTTGCAAATGTATTAAATATAAAAAACAAAAAATCATGTACATAAGTATTTATTGCCTTTGCCATGACACTCAAAATTGCCCTCTGGTGGATCCTGTTTCCACTGATTCTCCTTGAGAGCTTTCTACAACTCGATTGGAGTCCAGCTGATCCAGAATTAGTTGATTGGACATGATTTGGAAAAGCACACACCTGTCTATATAAGGTCCCTCAGTTAACAGTGCATGTCACAGCACAAACCACCAGGACTCTTCCTAGAGTGGGTCGGCCAAACTCAGCAATCAAGAGAGTAGGGCCTTAGTCAGAGAGGTGACCAAGAAACCGCTGGTCACTCTGAAAGAGCTCCAGCATTTCTCTGTGGAGAGAGGAGAACCTTCCAGAAGAACAACCATCTCCACCAATCTCCACCAATGCAGGCCGGTATGGTAGAGTGGCTGACGTAAACCACTCCTCAGTAAAAGGCACATGACAGATACCACTTCTTGGGTGGTAAGGAAGTGCTCCCAGATGACTGGACCACTACAGCTAATGTGATCAGCTAATGTGGTCATCTGGAAAGAGGAAAGTGGACAAGGAGACTTGGCGGTGAATTGAGGAAGTTCAGGAGTGTATATAGAGAAAGAGGTTAGCTAAGAAGAAGTGGGACACTGAGAGGACTGTAGACAGGAGTACAGGGAGATGCAGCATAAGGTGAAGTTAGAGATGGCAAAGGCCAAACAAAGAGCATATGAGGACTTGTATGCTAGGTTGGACACTAAAGAGGGAGAGGTGGATTTGTACAGGTTGGCTATACATAGAGATAGAGATGGGAAGGATGTGCAGCAGGTTAGGGTGGTCAAAGATAAGGATGGAAATGTATTGAGAGGTGCCAGGAGTGTTATGGGAAGATGGAAGGAGTACTTTGAAGAGTTGATGAATGAGGAAAATGAAAGGGAACGAAGAGTAAAAGAGGTGACTGGTGTGGAGCTGGAAGATTGAAGAGTGAAGTGAGGAGGACGTTGAAGAGGATGAGGTACGGAAGTGTCTAGGAGATGTAGCAGTAGAGTTTCTGACTAGTTTGTTTAACAAGATCTTGGAGAGTGAGAGGATGCCCAAGGAATGGATGAGAAATGTACTGGTGCTGATTTTTAAGAACAAGGGAGATGTCCAGAGCTGTGGCAACTACACATGAATAACGCTGATGAGCCAAACAATGAAGTTGTGGGAAAGAGTAGTGGAAGCTAGGGTAAGGGCAGAGGTGAACATTTGTGAGCAGCAATATGGTTTCATGCCTAGAAAGAGTACAACAGATGCAGTATTTGCTTTGAGGATGCTGATGGAGAAGTACAGAGAGGGTCATAGGGAGTTGCATTGTGTCATTGTCGATTTAGAGGGAGCAGAGGTGAAGAAGGTGCAGGACTTTAAGTACTTAGGGTCAACATTTCAGAGCAACGGAGAGTGTGGAAAAGAGGTGAAGAGGTGAGTGCCAGCAGGTTGGAACGGGTGGACAAAAGTGTCAGGTGTGTTGTGTGATAAAAAGAATATCAGCGAGAATGAAAGGAAAGGTGTTCAAGACGGTGGTGAGACCAGCGATGTTGTTCGGCTTAGAGACAGTGGCGTTTTGGGAGTGACGAGGATATACAGGATCAGGAATGAGTACATCACAGAGACAGCTCATGTTAGATGTTTCGGAGATAAAGTCAGAGACGCCAGATTGAGGTGTTTTGGACATGTCCAGAGGAGAAACTGTGAATATATCGGTAGAAGGATGCTGATGTTGGAGCTGCCAGGCAGGAGGTCTAGAGGAAGACCAAAGAGGAGATTTATGGATGTAGTGAGAGAGGACATGAAGTTAGTTGGTGTGACAGAAGAGGATGCAGAGGACAGGGTTAGATGGAGGCACGTGATTCGCTGTGGCGACTCCTGAAAGGGAACATCCGAAAGGAAAAGAAGAAGTAAAAGGCACATGACAGCCCATCTGGAGTTTTCCAAAAGGCACCTGAAGGAATCTCAGACCATGAGGAAAATTCTCTGGTCTAATGAAACAAAGGTTGAATTTCCCTGAAAAAACATTCCTACCTTACCTGTTATTCCTTAACAGAGGCTAGAAAAGCCCTGTAAAGTAATTACAAATTTGTAGGGCTCACCAAGTCATACAAAAACAAAGAACAGATTGAATCAGATTGGGAATGCAATCAATAAGTTCAGTGGAAGATATAAGCTACTGTATTCTGTTGTGAAAGTAAAATGTAAAAAATTTGGCAACACATTGTTTAAAACACAAGGGCTGTACGGAAGTTTAAAAGTATTAGTCTTTGTAGTTTTATTTGTATCTCTAATGTGATTAGAATCAGACTACCTAGTATAATCCTCCCAGAGGGCATTGTGCACTTCTCCTTTACATTATCTTCTTATTACACTGTATAAATGATATAATGTATGTAACTTTAAAAAAACTAAGAGTATATTTATGGGTCTATCTTAAATCTTATAATCTACAATGGTCAAACGCACACACAGACACAAGCACGAACACCAGCCACAGGTGGGAAACAATAGTGTTGGAACATGGGAAGAATGCAAAAAACAGGGAAGAAAGGGGGAGAATGAAAGATAAAGAAAAGACAGAAAAAGATGACAAAATTGAGAAAAGGGGAAGGAAATAAAAATGTCAAATGCTTATATTCAACCCTATGGTCAATACTTACCATATTTTTAATTAAATAAATTTTTAAAATAATGTTACAGGACGAGGTTCACCAGGTCGAGGGATCGAGTTGCATCTCCAGCACGGCTGAAGTTTATGATGTGCAGTATAGAAGTGTATTTGTTGACTATGCAAACCCAAATTTGCTCAAAATACTATAAATAAATTTAGTATTTATACATGAATTAAGGAACAGACTGACAACTGTTGGTTTAGTATTTGGACAATGAAAGTGTTACCATCTAACTTCTCTTAACCAATTGAGACCTAATACAACCTGTAACCTGGAATCATCTGTGATGCCATTTGACCTACCTGCTTTCTTAAAGTGGAATTGTACTTCTCTCCCATGCACATATATGCTGACACAGACCTATGCAGAGCAGGGAATTTTAGGTAACAATAGGCTGCAGAGGCTTACAGAGGCCTCGACATGCACGCCTCGAAAAATCTTAACAATGTGTTGTGCAGATATGTGTGTTTGATATTTATCTAAGCAATGAACATCTGCTCTCTACTTCTGTAAAATTCCGTTAAATAGACCACACCTCAGCACAGCATTGTGGCAAAGAACCATTCCTGCAGAGGTCTGGAAAAATGAATCAGGTCCTATCCATTTTATCACTGAAATTGGCATTTACCTGCAGATATGCTGAGTGTTGTGAATTATAGAATACGTGCATTTAATTTCTGCTTTCGAGTTGTTTCCTTATTTTCAGCAAATTGATATTTGTTGAACTCGATATTCCCCTCTTGTGGACACATAAGTCTATGGAGCAAGTACAAAAAAAACGTGTGAACATATCAGTGTAGTTCCACATCAACATTTAAATGCATCGATAGAGAAGTTTAATTCCACATTTACCTGTGTCTGCTGGGTCCCACTTCTTTCACAGTCACCCTCCAGCAGAGTTCATCATTTCTCCATACCTGACCAGTAGGTCTGCTCCCTTTTATGACATTATTATTTTCCAGGACTGACTCTGCACTTACCTGCTTTTCTATTCCAGTTTCCCAGAACACTTGTCGTGCAGTATTTTGTGGTAGAGAGTATACACCGGCATAAGGCTCTGCTGTGAATTCTAAATTTAC
Source organism: Channa argus (assembly GCF_033026475.1). NCBI lineage: Eukaryota > Metazoa > Chordata > Actinopteri > Anabantiformes > Channidae > Channa > Channa argus. The sequence continues at coordinate 23,612,384 of NC_090200.1, forward strand.
AAGGTTATAATTTCTCAGTTTTTAGGTTGAAACTGTCAGAAAGGTGATAATTTTAATATGTGTGTTTGATTAAGGACATAGTGGCTAGCGGAGTCTAACTGGAGTGCATTATGAGAAGTGGTGGTGATATTTTGGCCACCTCATTCATTTTAAATTTTAAATTGGATAGCCAAAACAAATCCAGCCCTCTTTCTGGGTGCCCAAATCGTCAAGTGTTAAGTTTATCCTGATGTCTGGCAGCAAAGGCCACTAGCTGTTTGTCATAGTCCAGCATATTTTCCCACAGTGATACAACTACTGAAATGAAAAGTGTTACTCTAAATTGCAGTTATTGCTTAGCTGCTGGTTGCTGAGGGTTATAGATGTCTGTTCCATGAGTTCTACAAGATCCTCTGCAAGGCTGTGTACTCGATCCATACCTTGCATACCATGAACATCTACTGCCTAAAAAAATACATGATCAACAATTAAATAAACAAATTGCAGGAAATATAAACTGTATACAACATATGACTAATATAAAAAGACCTTTATAATGAAAAAGCAAAAACAAATCCATTAATATCATTTCTGCATAAGCAATAAACTTTTGTAACTAATAACAAGATATTCCAGTATATTTAGTAAAACAATATAACTGTATGGATTTTAGATGGTTGCAGACAGAATACAGGGAAAAGGTTGGGATGGTCCACAAGATTGACATACACCTTTTTATAAAGCTAATAACGCAGCTTCTGAAGTAAAATCATAGCCAACTCTTGACCAGTTTGCCATCACTAGTGTTTGCTCGTCAGCTCTGATGAATTATTAAACAGATCAAGAGTCCTAAGTGTGACCCTTGTGTGACTTTGTTTAAGTTAAGGCAAGAGACAAGATTGCCAACTCTTACACACTGAACACACCTTATTATACAGCCTATCTGCAGCCTATCAAGGAAGCTCTTCCAAAGCTTCTTGTCCAGTGAGCTTAATCACCTGCACTCACATGTCAACAGTGTGATTTCTGCATCTACTGTCACACTCGAGTTCCCTGCACAAAACAGTATTTGATTTACAATTGGATGTTGTAAAGTCCAGCAGAAGTTTTGATCTGTGTTCGTCTAAAAACCTTAATCAGCTATGTGCCAAGTTACCCTATTGACATGCAACGAGGATGGGATTCAAACCCACGCGTGCAGAGCACAATGGATTAGACGCCCATCACCTTAACCACTCGGCCAGAGATGGGGCAAAAGGGACTGCTAATCGGGGGGGGGGAAGAAAAAAGAAGAGAGGAAGGGAGGAAGAGAAAGAGAAAGACAAGGAGAAAAATTAAATAAAAAATCTATAATACACAGTAACAGTAACATAGAAAATGTTAATACTTCAGCATACATTGAGATATGGTTCAAATGTTTTGCCCCTAATTCATTTTAAACATGAATTAGGCCAAATCATTAGAATCACATCTTAATATAATGCACTTCAGCGCACCTCAACCACCCATTATTACCTCATTATAAACACATAGTAGGATTACAGATTATATTAAAAATCTCTTAATGAAAACTGGTATATGAAACCTAGTAAATGAAATACTGATTGTGCACATAACACACTCACACAGGATTTGCACCTGGAGACTTCCACCCAAAGGATGGATGTGTTTCTATTACACCACAAGAGTTGTGTTTTGTTTTTTTTTACTTTTTTTAAAGAGAAGGTGCAAACACAACAACTAAAGACTATATACAATAACAATTTAACCCTAACCCAAAACACAACACATATTAAAAAATTACACAATCCCATGTAAAGTGTCCCTCCACTGTGCCAAGGATAGTCCTGAGGCTTGACAATACCACTGCCCCTTCAGCTGAGTGTGGCCAGTTGTTTTATTTTTTGCCTTTTCACACTCCTTGCAGGTATAATGGTAGAGGTCCTCTGCAAGGCGCTTCCGTGGTGTTTCACCCCTAGCCACCCTCTCTGCATCTTCAGCTGCACTTTTCCGCTTTCTCCATGAATGGTGCCTAGGCTCAGTAGTGGTGAAAACTTTCTGTGACTGGTCAGTAGGTGGCTGGAACTGAGGAGATGCTTGAAACTGAGGAGGTGGCTGATTATCATTAATCACCTGTGGTGTGGTGGTCAGTGGTAAAAAAGATGCAGGAGAGGGAAATGGAGTGGGTGGGGCAGGTGGGTAGTTCAGAAATGGTGAGTAGGATGCAGGAGAGGGAAATGGAGAGCCTCTAGCAGGTAGGTAAGATCCAGGTGGTGGTCTGGGCCATGACCATAAAGGCCAGTTAGACGCCACTGACCTATCTAAGGTGCGCTTCCGTATTGTGTATTTCGCCTCCTGGTTTTCTGGCTTTCTGGTGGTGTTGTTTATTGGGACCAGAACTATGTTGGTCTGGCTCAGAATTGCCCTGCTGTCCTCCACCAGTTGTTTCAGATGGCTGTACACAACCACAATAGAACAGTCTGTGGAAAATGACAGTATATAGTGCTGTAAACTAAGAAAGATCAGAATAAGGGACTACTACTTTACAAAACAGTTACCAATTTATTTAATCAAAATAACTGCAAATTGCATGAAATCACCTCTCCGCTGCTTGCTGTCCAGGAGCAGAACCACTTCGCTTCCTGGATGCTCTCCAAGGTCCTGGTAAGGTCTTCTTCCTAGCCTTTTGGCTACATTTTGTAGGTGTCTTATCCATGGGATGGAGAGCTGTGTAAAGGCGGACTATGTCGGCCTCCTCTTCTGTTGATAAGGCAATGATTGTTCTATTCAGTCCAACTAGGTAGGCTGCTATTTCATCTACTGCCTCCCATCCCAAGACACCGCTAGAATCACAGTGGGTAATCTGAAAAGTGATAGTAAAATCAGAAACATTCTCATTAAAGTGTGTACTTTTTGGTAATCACATGCGTAATGTCTTAAATTGCAAATATATACGGTAACTGTTTTAACTTTACAAGCCAGTGGTTAAATATCTTGCAACACTATCCAGATATGATATTTTTGAAAAAATTAAAGATGACAGCAACAGTACCTGGCTTGATGTGCTGGGAACTGTGTCATCATCTTCTTCCTGCTCTTCCTCACTGATCTCCTCATGCACAGACGTTGGTCCGGTATTACCATCCTGACTGGTCACGTGGGCCTCCATATGACTCTCATCCAGATGCCTGAGTATATCATTGCCATGGACGGTTTCAAACCACTGGGCAAGCGGAAGGGGCCTGAAGGGCAGAGGAGGACAATAATCACCTGCAGTTGCAGATGGAATGATAGCAGTCTTCCTCAAATGAAGGTCACACTCAGAAAGGTGGTCTGTCATGCCCACTGCTCACTGTGCAGTTCCTCTAAAGCTGAGTGGAGGTAGGAGGGACTGTTGCCACTGGTCCTTGGTTTAAGGAAGGTCACACATTTCCTGTCTAGAGGTAGTTGTTTAGTTAATACTGCTGGAAACAGACTTCTGTGTGCAACATCCAGTTGGACAAGGATGTCCTGGCTCCATGGGCATACAGGTAGCTTGCAAGTGCTGCAACGTGGATAGTCCCTTCCCACTAGGTAGTAGCGGCTGTCCATGTCGATCACCTCCCTCACCTTTGGGTAGATTCCAGAATGGTGCATTTTCCGCCTACACTATGGACATTTCAAAGGAATCCCCCACATCCTCATCGGTGCCCAGATAACAATCCTCTGTCGGTAGTACCAACCAGGATCAGGAGGAGATGGCTTGGGCTGCAGTGGCGGATAAAACCAGTTGGCCTCAATTTTCTGCCTCAATTAACCTGTTGGCTCATATAGACATTTGGCAATCCACCCTGAATCTGCTGGCTGGAGAACTCTTTTGAATTGACTGGGAAGAAAACCTTCCCAATCAATGCGAGCGTGTTGAAGGGGAAGCGGTGATGGGGCCTGTAGAACTGGTGTCAATGCTAAACTGTCGTGTACAAGGGTTGAGCTAAATGTTAGAAGGGTATGTAGAGATGGTTTTTAACTGTAGAGATGGTGCAGTATGTGAAACTCTTTTTAGCTGTGGAGTTAGCTGTGGAGATGGTGCAGGAAGTGGACTTGAAATTAGCTGTGGAGATGGTGTCAAATGTGGTTATAAGGTCAGCGAGGTCAGCCACGGAGAGGGTTTCAGTCGTGGAGATTGAGTGACACTAGGAGACGGTGAAGCCAATAAGGCCCCATAATGTTGAGTCTCAATGTGCTGCAGCAGCCCTATAGTGCCCTTAACCTAGGCCCCACAGGTATCACATCTCTCCTCAGCGTGGTTGTCATAAAAGGTGCTAAGGCGATCTTTCTGCATCCACAACCTTACTACACGTTGAACATTCCAATCCCTGTGCTACCTGTGATGTCCCTGCCCCCCTGACAGCTGTGCCTGACTGGGATGCCTCTGCCTCACTTGAGCAGCTGCCAGTTGTGCCTGACTATTTCATTAATAATTCTCAAATGAGTTTTATTCAGAAATGTGCATACATAAAAATGAATATGGTGCATAAAACATTCTGCTGTATGATATGGTGACATGCATGATAATAACACCTTGATAACTCATCATTTACCTTATGAAACCCACAAGAACAAACGATCTGTCTGCGCAGGAAAAAAAACACAATAATGGCCCCAAACGCAGTTGACATAATAAGATGGAGGGAGTTATTTAAAGGTGCAGAGAAAAAGATGTGAACCACGTCAAAATTCAAATGCCATACTCATATGAAACTGGCATTGTACAGTAGGTGAATATATACAACCTCCTCTGTAGAAGAGGATAGTTTCAATATGCTCCAGGGCCTCTTTCCATTTCTTACTACCAGGTTTTTTGCCAGTAGTGAAATGGTATTTGCCCTAGGCATACTTAAAGAGGATGTCCATCCAGTAGGAGTTGGACTTCCCTGTTTTAGTCATAGCTGCAGAAAGTTGTTAGCACAGAAAACAGCTGCAGAAAGTTGTTAGCACAGAAAAAACAAATCATTGTTGTCACTTGTAACATCGGCCAGGATATTTAACATACTGAAGCTCTGTGACCACCAAAAACCACCTCTTAATACAATCTCCAGTTGTATAACCTTGTAAAAGTAGACATACACCTAGACATACAAACAAGCAGTTAATATAGTAAGATGAAGGAAAGCATTTGAAAGAGCAGAGAAAAAAATAAGAAATATATAAAAATCGCATTCCCAAGCTGATATGCATCTGGAATTGTAAAGTAGGTCATTATGTACTTTCAGTATCTTACTGACTGGATCCGTGAACAATGCACTACGCTTAGGAATGGTGTGAGGAAGTGGTGCAAATCCAAGACTCCATCTGCCCTTGCTGAGTATCAGAACCTGCTTAGATCTTTTTCTCACAGTGTCACCAGGGCAAAGATCGATTACTACCAGGAATAGCTCAGCAACACCTCGGACACCAAAAATCTGTTCTCCACTTTCAAATCACTCATCTACCCACCTTCACCTCTGCCATCTACCTCTCTCACTGCTGACGACTTTGCCGACTTCTTTACCAACAAGGTGGCAGCCATCAGCTCACAGTTCTCTCCTCCAGATGATGACATCCGTCTTCCGACTTCCTCGATGTCAACCAGTCTGGCTTCAAGAGGGGTCACTCCACAGAACTGGCACTCCTGACTGTCGTGGAAAATCTTCGAGTGTGCCACAGGGCTCAGTTCTTGGTCCGCTTCTTTTTTCTGTCTATACTGCCTCCCTGGGTTCCATCATTCACTCACATGGTCTTTCCTATCACTGCTACGCTGAAGACACACAGCTCTTCCTGACCTTTCTACCGGACGAGTCCACTGTCTCATCGCGCATTTCTGCCTGCCTCTCAGACATCTTCAACTCAACCTCTCCAAAAGTGAAGTCCTTGTCTTCCCAGCCAGACCTTCGTCACAACACAACATCAGCATCAACATTGGATCTACAGTGATCGTCCGCACTAAATCGTCCAAAAATCTGGAGGTCATCATCGACGACCAACTGAGCTTTAAGGACCACATCTCCTCAGTCTCTAGCGCATGCAGATTTGCCTTCTACAACATCAGGAAGATCAGACCCTACATCACGGAATATACAACCCAACTCATTGTACAGGTGCTTGTCATATCTCGTGTCAATTACTGCAACGCTTTGTTGATGGGGTTACCGATATCCACAATCAAACCCTTGCAGATGATCCAAAACGCAGCAGCTCGCCTCATTTTTAATCAGCCAAAAAGGACCCATGTCACACCACTGTTTAGCTCTCTACACTGGCTTCCTGTAGCTGCTCGCATCAGGTACAAAGCTCTGTCTCTTGCTTACAAGGTGATTAACTCAAGAGCTCCCGCTTGCCTCAACTCACTCATTCAAGTCTACAATCCTTCCTGCCCGCTGTGGTCTCCAAACGAATGACGTCTGGTGGTCCCACCAGCGCACAGAAGACACTAAGCAAAACATTTTAGCGCAATGATCCCACGATGATGGAACGAGTTACCAAACTCTGCACGCTCAGCAGACTATCTCCCAATATTCAAAAACCTGCTGAAAACAGAATTCTTCAACCTCTTCCTAAGCACCTAATTTTTTTTTTTTTTTTAAAAAGTCCTTTCTGCTCTTTCTCGCACTTGCATCTCGTGAATTGCGAACACTTTTCTGATAGGACTTTGCTTTGATGGTTTCTTCTTGACTATGATTTTTGCTTTGTACACTTGTAAGTCGCTTTGGATAAAAGCGTCTGCTAAATGACTAAATGTAAATTCAGTATTTTGTTCACTTTACTAAGAGTTTGTAAAGGCCTTAAGTCAGCTTACAAAATACAGTCAGCAGAGGATGGTTTTGATCCATCGACCTCTGGGTTATGGGCTCAGCACACTTCCGCTGCACCACTCTGCTTTCAACCACCCCAGAGGGGACTTGAACCCACAATCCCAGGCTTAGAAGGCCAGTGCCTTATCCATTAGGCCACTGGGGCTTCACAAACAATCTTATTCATCAGTTCTTTCAGCAAACAGTTGCTTCCTATACAGAGCATAATATGAGACGTGCCATGTTGGCTTTGGGCAACACAATAATGGCCCCAAAGGCAGTTGATATAGTAAGATGGAGGGAATTATTTAAAAGTGCAGAGAAAATGATGTGAAACACGTCAAAATTGAAATGCCATACTTATATGAAACTGGCATTGTACAGTAGGTGAATATATACAACCTCCTCTGTAGAAGAGGATAGTTTCAATCCATCGATCTCTGGATTATGGGCACAGCACACTTCCGCTGCACCACTCTGCTTTCAACCACCCCAAATGGGACTCGAATCCTTTGGGTAACACAATAATGAGAATAAAGGCAGTTAATATAGCAAGATGGAGGAAAGCATTTGAAAGAGCCAACCTCTTTCAAGCAGGCCCAGATTACCCCACTGCTCAAGAAACCTCCTCTTAATCCTTCTGTAATGGAGAACTACCGACCTGTGTCTCTTCTTCCTTTTCTGGCCAAGACAATGGAGCGAGCAGTCTTCAATCAAATCTCAGACTTCCTTTCCAAGAACGACTTCCTCGAAGTCAACCAGTCTGGCTTCAAGAGGGGTCACTCCACAGAAATGGCACTCCTGACTGTCGTGGAAAATATTCGAGCTCCAAAAGCCACAAGTCAGTCTTCTGTCTTAATTCTACTTGATCTATCGTCAGCCTTTGACACTGTGAACCATCAGATCCTCTTGTCCACACTCTCTGACTTAGGCATTTCTGGATCAACTCTAGACTGGCTTCGTTCTTACCTATCAGGACGAACCTTCAAGGTATCCTGGTGGGGGCATCTTTCTCACTGTCATAGCTTCTCTACCGGTGTGCCACAGGGCTCAGTTCTTGGTCCTCTTCTTTTTTCTGTGTATACTGCCTCCCTGGGTTCCATCATTCACTCACATGGTCTTTCCTATCACTGCTACGCTGAAGACACACAGCTCTTCCTGACCTTTCTACCGGACGAGTCCACTTTCTCATTGCGCATTTCTGCCTGCCTCTCAGACATCTTCAACTCAACCTCTCCAAAACTGAAGTCTTTGTCTTCCCAGCCAGACCTTCGACACAACACAACATCAGCATCAACATTGGATCTACAGTGATTGTCCGCACTAAATCGTCCAAAAATCTGGAGGTCATCATCGACGACCAACTGAGCTTTAAAGACCACATCTCCTCAGTCTCTAGGGCATGCAGATTTGCCCTCTACAACATCAGGAAGATCAGACCCTACATCCCGAAATATACAACCCAACTCATTGTACAGGTGCTTGTGATATCTCGTGTCAATTACTGCAACGCTTTGTTGATGGGGTTACCGATATCCACAATCAAACCCTTGCAGATGATCCAAAACGCAGAAGCTCGCCTCATTTTTAATCAGCCAAAAAGGACCCATGGCTTCCTGTAGCTGCTCGCATCAGGTTCAAAGCTCTGTCTCTTGCTTACAAGGTGGTTAACTCAAGAACTCCCGCTTACCTCAACTCACTCATTCAAGTCTACAATCCTTCCTGCCCGCTGTGGTCTCCAAACGAATGACGTCTGGTGGTCCCAGCAGCGCACAGAAGACACTAAGCAAAACATTTTAGCGCAATGATCCCACGATGGTGGAACGAGTTACCAAACTCTGCACGCTCAGCAGACTATCTCCCAATATTCAAAAACCTGCTGAAAACAGAATTCTTCAACCTCTTCCTAAGCACCTAAATTTATTTAAAAAAAAAAAAATTCCTTTCTGCTCTTTCTCGCACTTGCATCTCGTGAATTGTGAACACTTTTCTGATAGGACTTTGCTTTGATGGTTTCTTCTTGACTATGATTTTTGCCTTGTACCTCACTTGTAAGTCGCTTTGGATAAAAGCGTCTGCTAAATGACTAAATGTAAATTCAGTATTTGGTTCACTTTACTAAGAGTTTGTAAAGGCCTTAAGTCAGCTTACAAAATACAGTCAGCAGAGGATGGTTTCGATCCATCGACCTCTGGGTTATGGGCCCAGCACACTTCCGCTGCACCACTCTGCTTTTAACCACCCCAGATGGGACTCGAACCCACAATCCCAGGCTTAGAAGGCCAGTGCCTTATCCATTAGGCCACTGGGGCTTCACAACCAGCCTTATTCATCAGTTCTTTCAGAAAACAGTTGTTTCCTATACAGAGCATAATATGAGACGTGCCATGTTGGCTTTGGGCAACACAATAATGGCCCCAAAGGCAGTTTATATAGTAAGATGGAGGGAATTATTTAAAGGTGCAGAGAAAAAGATGTGAAACACGTCAAAATTGAAATGCCATACTTATATGAAACTGGCATTGTACAGTAGGTGAATATATACAACCTCCTCTGTAGAAGAGGATAGTTTCATTCTTTCGATCTCTGGGTTATGGGCACAGCATGCTTCCGCTGAGCCACTCTGCTTTCAACCACCCCAAATGGGACTCGAATCCTTTGGGTAACACAATAATGAGAATAAAGGCAGTTAATATAGCAAGATGGAGGAAAGCATTTGAAAGAGCCAACCTCTTTCAAGCAGGCCCAGATTACCCCACTGCTCAAGAAGCATCCTCTTAATCCTTCTGTAATGGAGAACTACCGACCTGTGTCTCTTCTTCCTTTTCTGGCCAAGACAATGGAGCGAGCAGTCTTCAATCAAATCTCAGACTTCCTTTCCAAGAACGATTTCCTCGAAGTCAACCAGTCTGGCTTCAAGAGGGGTCACTCCACAGAAATGGCACTCCTGACTATCGTGGAAAATATTCGAGCTCCAAAAGCCACAAGTCAGTCTTCTGTCTTAATTCTACTTGATCTATCGTCAGCCTTTGACACTGTGAACCATCAGATCCTCTTGTCCACACTCTCTGACTTAGGCATTTCTGGATCAACTTTAGACTGGCTTCGTTCTGACCTATCAAGACGGACCTTCAAGGTATCCTGGTGGGGGCATCTTTCTCACTGTCATAGCTTCTCTACCGGTGTGCCACAGGGCTCAGTTCTTGGTCCTCTTCTTTTTTCTGTCTATACTGCCTCCCTGGGTTCCATCATTCACTCACATGGTCTTTCCTATCACTGCTACGCTGAAGACACACAGCTCTTCCTGACCTTTCTACCGGACGAGTCCACTTTCTCATCGCGCATTTCTGCCTGCCTCTCAGACATTTTCAACTCAACCTCTCCAAAACTGAAGTCCTTGTCTTCACAGCCAGACCTTCAACACAACACAACATCAGCATCAACATTGGATCTACAGGGATTGTCCGCACTAAATCGTCCAAAAATCTGGAGGTCATCATCGACGACCAACTGAGCTTTAAGGACCACATCTCCTCAGTCTCTAGGGCATGCAGATTTGCCCTCTACAACATCAGGAAGATCAGACCCTACATCACGGAATATACAACCCAACTCATTGTACAGGTGCTTGTCATATCTCGTGTCAATTACTGCAACGCTTTGTTGATGGGGTTACCGATATCCACAATCAAACCCTTGCAGATGATCCAAAACGCAGCAGCTCGCCTCATTTTTAATCAGCCAAAAAGGACCCATGGCTTCCTGTAGCTGCTCGCATCAGGTTCAAAGCTCTGTCTCTTTCTTACAAGGTGGTTAACTCAAGAGCTCCCGCTTACCTCAACTCACTCATTCAAGTCTACAATCCTTCCTGCCCGCTGTGGTCTCCAAATGAATGACGTCTGGTGGTCCCAGCAGCGCACAGAAGACACTAAGCAAAACGTTTCAGCGCAATGATCCCACGATGGTGGAACGAGTTACCAAACTGCACGCTCAGCAGACTATCTCCCAATATTCAAAAACCTGCTGAAAACAGAATTCTTCAACCTCTTCCTAAGCACCTAAATTTATAAAAAAAAAAAAAAGTCCTTTCTGCTCTTTCTCGCACTTGCATCTCGTGAATTGTGAACACTTTTCTGATAGGACTTTGCTTTGATGGTTTCTTCTTGACTATGATTTTTGCCTTGTACCTCACTTGTAAGTCGCTTTGGATAAAAGCGTCTGCTAAATGACTAAATGTAAATTCAGTATTTGGTTCACTTTACTAAGAGTTTGTAAAGGCCTTAAGTCAGCTTACAAAATACAGTCAGCAGAGGATGGTTTCGATCCATCGACCTCTGGGTTATGGGCCCAGCACACTTCCGCTGCACCACTCTGCTTTTAACCACCCCAGATGGGACTCGAACCCACAATCCCAGGCTTAGAAGGCCAGTGCCTTATCCATTAGGCCACTGGGGCTTCACAATCAACCTTATTCATCAGTTCTTTCAGCAAACAGTTGCTTCCTATACAGAGCATAATATGAGACGTGCCATGTTGGCTTTGGGCAACACAATAATGGCCCCAAAGGCAGTTTATATAGTAAGATGGAGGGAATTATTTAAAGGTGCAGAGAAAAAGATGTGAAACACGTCAAAATTGAAATGCCATACTTATATGAAACTGGCATTGTACAGTAGGTGAATATATACAACCTCCTCTGTAGAAGAGGATAGTTTCATTCTTTCGATCTCTGGGTTATGGGCACAGCATGCTTCCGCTGAGCCACTCTGCTTTCAACCACCCCAAATGGGACTCGAATCCTTTGGGTAACACAATAATGAGAATAAAGGCAGTTAATATAGCAAGATGGAGGAAAGAGCCAACCTCTTTCAAGCAGGCCCAGATTAACCCACTGCTCAAGAAGCCTCCTCTTAATCCTTCTGTAATGGAGAACTACCGACCTGTGTCTCTTCTTCCTTTTCTGGCCAAGACAATGGAGCGAGCAGTCTTCAATCAAATCTCAGACTTCCTTTCCAAGAACGACTTCCTCGAAGTCAACCAGTCTGGCTTCAAGAGGGGTCACTCCACAGAAATGGCACTCCTGACTGTCGTGGAAAATATTCGAGCTCCAAAACCCACAAGTCAGTCTTCTGTCTTAATTCTACTTGATCTATCGTCTGCCTTTGACACTGTGAACCATCAGATCCTCTTGTCCACACTCTCTGACTTAGGCATTTCTGGATCAACTCTAGACTGGCTTCGTTCTTACCTATCAGGACGAACCTTCAAGGTATCCTGGTGGGGGCATCTTTCTCACTGTCATAGCTTCTCTACCGGTGTGCCACAGGGCTCAGTTCTTGGTCCTCTTCTTTTTTCTGTCTATACTGCCTCCCTGGGTTCCATCATTCACTCACATGGTCTTTCCTATCACTGCTACGCTGAAGACACACAGCTCTTCCTGACCTTTCTACCGGACGAGTCCACTTTCTCATTGCGCATTTCTGCCTGCCTCTCAGACATCTTCAACTCAACCTCTCCAAAACTGAAGTCTTTGTCTTCCCAGCCAGACCTTCGACACAACACAACATCAGCATCAACATTGGATCTACAGAGATTGTCCGCACTAAATCGTCCAAAAATCTGGAGGTCATCATCGACGACCAACTGAGCTTTAAAGACCACATCTCCTCAGTCTCTAGGGCATGCAGATTTGCCCTCTACAACATCAGGAAGATCAGACCCTACATCACGAAATATACAACCCAACTCATTGTACAGGTGCTTGTCATATCTCGTGTCAATTACTGCAACGCTTTGTTGATGGGGTTACCGATATCCACAATCAAACCCTTGCAGATGATCCAAAACGCAGAAGCTCGCCTCATTTTTAATCAGCCAAAAAGGACCCATGGCTTCCTGTAGCTGCTCGCATCAGGTTCAAAGCTCTGTCTCTTGCTTACAAGGTGGTTAACTCAAGAACTCCCGCTTACCTCAACTCACTCATTCAAGTCTACAATCCTTCCTGCCCGCTGTGGTCTCCAAACGAATGACGTCTGGTGGTCCCAGCAGCGCACAGAAGACACTAAGCAAAACATTTTAGCGCAATGATCCCACGATGGTGGAACGAGTTACCAAACTCTGCACGCTCAGCAGACTATCTCCCAATATTCAAAAACCTGCTGAAAACAGAATTCTTCAACCTCTTCCTAAGCACCTAAATTTATTTAAAAAAAAAAAATTCCTTTCTGCTCTTTCTCGCACTTGCATCTCGTGAATTGTGAACACTTTTCTGATAGGACTTTGCTTTGATGGTTTCTTCTTGACTATGATTTTTGCCTTGTACCTCACTTGTAAGTCGCTTCGGATAAAAGCGTCTGCTATATGACTAAATGTAAATTCAGTATTTGGTTCACTTTACTAAGAGTTTGTAAAGGCCTTAAGTCAGCTTACAAAATACAGTCAGCAGAGGATGGTTTCGATCCATCGACCTCTGGGTTATGGGCCCAGCACACTTCCGCTGCACCACTCTGCTTTCAACCACCCCAGATGGGACTCGAACCCACAATCCCAGGCTTAGAAGGCCAGTGCCTTATCCATTAGGCCACTGGGGCTTCACAAACAACCTTATTCATCAGTTCTTTCAGCAAACGGTTGCTTCCTATACAGAGCATAATATGAGACGTGCCATGTTGGCTTTGGGCAACACAATAATGGCCCCAAAGGCAGTTGATATAGTAAGATGGAGGGAATTATTTAAAGGTGCAGAGAAAAAGATGTGAAACACGTCAAAATTGAAATGCCATACTTATATGAAACTGGCATTGTACAGTAGGTGAATATATACAACCTCCTCTGTAGAAGAGGATAGTTTCAATCCAACGATCTCTGGGTTATGGGCACAGCATGCTTCCGCTGAGCCACTCTGCTTTCAACCACCCCAAATGGGACTCGAATCCTTTGGGTAACACAATAATGAGAATAAAGGCAGTTAATATAGCAAGATGGAGGAAAGCATTTGAAAGAGCCAACCTCTTTCAAGCAGGCCCAGATTACCCCACTGCTCAAGAAGCCTCCTCTTAATCCTTCTGTAATGGAGAACTACCGACCTGTGTCTCTTCTTCCTTTTCTGGCCAAGACAATGGAGCGAGCAGTCTTCAATCAAATCTCAGACTTCCTTTCCAAGAACGACTTCCTCGAAGTCAACCAGTCTGGCTTCAAGAGGGGTCACTCCACAGAAATGGCACTCCTGACTGTCGTGGAAAATATTCGAGCTCCAAAAGCCACAAGTCAGTCTTAATTCTACTTGATCTATCGTCAGCCTTTGACACTGGGAACCATCAGATCCTCTTGTCCACACTCTCTGACTTAGGCATTTCTGGATCAACTCTAGACTGGCTTCGTTCTTACCTATCAGGACGAACCTTCAAGGTATCCTGGTGGGGGCATCTTTCTCACTGTCATAGCTTCTCTACCGGTGTGCCACAGGGCTCAGTTCTTGGTCCTCTTCTTTTTTCTGTCTATACTGCCTCCCTGGGTTCCATCATTCACTCACATGGTCTTTCCTATCACTGCTACGCTGAAGACACACAGCTCTTCCTGACCTTTCTACCGGACGAGTCCACTTTCTCATTGCGCATTTCTGCCTGCCTCTCAGACATCTTCAACTCAACCTCTCCAAAACTGAAGTCTTTGTCTTCCCAGCCAGACCTTCGACACAACACAACATCAGCATCAACATTGGATCTACAGTGATTGTCCGCACTAAATCGTCCAAAAATCTGGAGGTCATCATCGACGACCAACTGAGCTTTAAAGACCACATCTCCTCAGTCTCTAGGGCATGCAGATTTGCCCTCTACAACATCAGGAAGATCAGACCCTACATCACGAAATATACAACCCAACTCATTGTACAGGTGCTTGTGATATCTCGTGTCAATTACTGCAACGCTTTGTTGATGGGGTTACCGATATCCACAATCAAACCCTTGCAGATGATCCAAAACGCAGAAGCTCGCCTCATTTTTAATCAGCCAAAAAGGACCCATGGCTTCCTGTAGCTGCTCGCATCAGGTTCAAAGCTCTGTCTCTTGCTTACAAGGTGGTTAACTCAAGAACTCCCGCTTACCTCAACTCACTCATTCAAGTCTACAATCCTTCCTGCCCGCTGTGGTCTCCAAACGAATGACGTCTGGTGGTCCCAGCAGCGCACAGAAGACACTAAGCAAAACGTTTCAGCGCAATGATCCCACGATGGTGGAACGAGTTACCAAACTGCACGCTCAGCAGACTATCTCCCAATATTCAAAAACCTGCTGAAAACAGAATTCTTCAACCTCTTCCTAAGCACCTAAATTTATAAAAAAAAAAAAAAAGTCCTTTCTGCTCTTTCTCGCACTTGCATCTCGTGAATTGTGAACACTTTTCTGATAGGACTTTGCTTTGATGGTTTCTTCTTGACTATGATTTTTGCCTTGTACCTCAGTTGTAAGTCGCTTTGGATAAAAGCGTCTGCTAAATGACTAAATGTAAATTCAGTATTTGGTTCACTTTACTAAGAGTTTGTAAAGGCCTTAAGTCAGCTTACAAAATACAGTCAGCAGAGGATGGTTTCAATCCATCGACCTCTGGGTTATGGGCCCAGCACACTTCAGCTGCACCACTCTGCTTTTAACCACCCCAGATGGGACTCGAACCCACAATCCCAGGCTTAGAAGGCCAGTGCCCTATCCATTAGGCCACTGGGGCTTCACAATCAACCTTATTCATCAGTTCTTTCAGCAAACAGTTGTTTCCTATACAGAGCATAATATGAGACGTGCCATGTTGGCTTTGGGCAACACAATAATGGCCCCAAAGGCAGTTGATATAGTAAGATGGAGGGAATTATTTAAAGGTGCAGAGAAAAAGATGTGAAACACGTCAAAATTGAAATGCCATACTTATATGAAACTGGCATTGTACAGTAGGTGAATATATACAACCTCCTCTGTAGAAGAGGATAGTTTCATTCTTTCGATCTCTGGGTTATGGGCACAGCATGCTTCCTCTGAGCCACTCTGCTTTCAACCACCCTAAATGGGACTCGAATCCTTTGGGTAACACAATAATGAGAATAAAGGCAGTTAATATAGCAAGATGGAGGAAAGAGCCAACCTCTTTCAAGCAGGCCCAGATTAACCCACTGCTCAAGAAGCCTCCTCTTAATCCTTCTGTAATGGAGAACTACCGACCTGTGTCTCTTCTTCCTTTTCTGGCCAAGACAATGGAGCGAGCAGTCTTCAATCAAATCTCAGACTTCCTTTCCAAGAACGACTTCCTCGAAGTTAACCAGTCTGGCTTCAAGAGGGGTCACTCCACAGAAATGGCACTCCTGACTGTCGTGGAAAATATTCGAGCTCCAAAAGCCACAAGTCAGTCTTCTGTCTTAATTCTACTTGATCTATCGTCAGCCTTTGACACTGTGAACCATCAGATCCTCTTGTCCACACTCTCTGACTTAGGCATTTCTGGATCAACTCTAGACTGGCTTCGTTCTTACCTATCAGGACGAACCTTCAAGGTATCCTGGTGGGGGCATCTTTCTCACTGTCATAGCTTCTCTACCGGTGTGCCACAGGGCTCAGTTCTTGGTCCTCTTCTTTTTTCTGTGTATACTGCCTCCCTGGGTTCCATCATTCACTCACATGGTCTTTCCTATCACTGCTACGCTGAAGACACACAGCTCTTCCTGACCTTTCTACCGGACGAGTCCACTTTCTCATTGCGCATTTCTGCCTGCCTCTCAGACATCTTCAACTCAACCTCTCCAAAACTGAAGTCTTTGTCTTCCCAGCCAGACCTTCGACACAACACAACATCAGCATCAACATTGGATCTACAGTGATTGTCCGCACTAAATCGTCCAAAAATCTGGAGGTCATCATCGACGACCAACTGAGCTTTAAAGACCACATCTCCTCAGTCTCTAGGGCATGCAGATTTGCCCTCTACAACATCAGGAAGATCAGACCCTACATCCCGAAATATACAACCCAACTCATTGTACAGGTGCTTGTGATATCTCGTGTCAATTACTGCAACGCTTTGTTGATGGGGTTACCGATATCCACAATCAAACCCTTGCAGATGATCCAAAACGCAGAAGCTCGCCTCATTTTTAATCAGCCAAAAAGGACCCATGGCTTCCTGTAGCTGCTCGCATCAGGTTCAAAGCTCTGTCTCTTGCTTACAAGGTGGTTAACTCAAGAACTCCCGCTTACCTCAACTCACTCATTCAAGTCTACAATCCTTCCTGCCCGCTGTGGTCTCCAAACGAATGACGTCTGGTGGTCCCAGCAGCGCACAGAAGACACTAAGCAAAACGTTTCAGCGCAATGATCCCACGATGGTGGAACGAGTTACCAAACTGCACGCTCAGCAGACTATCTCCCAATATTCAAAAACCTGCTGAAAACAGAATTCTTCAACCTCTTCCTAAGCACCTAAATTTATAAAAAAAAAAAAAAGTCCTTTCTGCTCTTTCTCGCACTTGCATCTCGTGAATTGTGAACACTTTTCTGATAGGACTTTGCTTTGATGGTTTCTTCTTGACTATGATTTTTGCCTTGTACCTCAGTTGTAAGTCGCTTTGGATAAAAGCGTCTGCTAAATGACTAAATGTAAATTCAGTATTTGGTTCACTTTACTAAGAGTTTGTAAAGGCCTTAAGTCAGCTTACAAAATACAGTCAGCAGAGGATGGTTTCAATCCATCGACCTCTGGGTTATGGGCCCAGCACACTTCCGCTGCACCACTCTGCTTTTAACCACCCCAGATGGGACTCGAACCCACAATCCCAGGTTTAGAAGGCCAGTGCCCTATCCATTAGGCCACTGGGGCTTCACAATCAACCTTATTCATCAGTTCTTTCAGCAAACAGTTGTTTCCTATACAGAGCATAATATGAGACATGCCATGTTGGCTTTGGGCAACACAATAATGGCCCCAAAGGCAGTTGATATAGTAAGATGGAGGGAATTATTTAAAGGTGCAGAGAAAAAGATGTGAAACACGTCAAAATTGAAATGCCATACTTATACGAAACTGGCATTGTACAGTAGGTGAATATATACAACCTCCTCTGTAGAAGAGGATAGTTTCATTCTTTCGATCTCTGGGTTATGGGCACAGCATGCTTCCTCTGAGCCACTCTGCTTTCAACCACCCCAAATGGGACTCGAATCCTTTGGGTAACACAATAATGAGAATAAAGGCAGTTAATATAACAAGATGGAGGAAAGAGCCAACCTCTTTCAAGCAGGCCCAGATTACCCCACTGCTCAAGAAGCCTCCTCTTAATCCTTCTGTAATGGAGAACTACCGACCTGTGTCTCTTCTTCCTTTTCTGGCCAAGACAATGGAGCGAGCAGTCTTCAATCAAATCTCAGACTTCCTTTCCAAGAACGACTTCCTCGAAGTCAACCAGTCTGGCTTCAAGAGGGGTCACTCCACAGAAATGGCACTCCTGACTGTCGTGGAAAATATTCGAGCTCCAAAAGCCACAAGTCAGTCTTCTGTCTTAATTCTACTTGATCTATCGTCAGCCTTTGACACTGTGAACCATCAGATCCTCTTGTCCACACTCTCTGACTTAGGCATTTCTGGATCAACTCTAGACTGGCTTCGTTCTTACCTATCAGGACGAACCTTCAAGGTATCCTGGTGGGGGCATCTTTCTCACTGTCATAGCTTCTCTACCGGTGTGCCACAGGGCTCAGTTCTTGGTCCTCTTCTTTTTTCTGTGTATACTGCCTCCCTGGGTTCCATCATTCACTCACATGGTCTTTCCTATCACTGCTACGCTGAAGACACACAGCTCTTCCTGACCTTTCTACCGGACGAGTCCACTTTCTCATTGCGCATTTCTGCCTGCCTCTCAGACATCTTCAACTCAACCTCTCCAAAACTGAAGTCTTTGTCTTCCCAGCCAGACCTTCGACACAACACAACATCAGCATCAACATTGGATCTACAGTGATTGTCCGCACTAAATCGTCCAAAAATCTGGAGGTCATCATCGACGACCAACTGAGCTTTAAAGACCACATCTCCTCAGTCTCTAGGGCATGCAGATTTGCCCTCTACAACATCAGGAAGATCAGACCCTACATCCCGAAATATACAACCCAACTCATTGTACAGGTGCTTGTGATATCTCGTGTCAATTACTGCAACGCTTTGTTGATGGGGTTACCGATATCCACAATCAAACCCTTGCAGATGATCCAAAACGCAGAAGCTCGCCTCATTTTTAATCAGCCAAAAAGGACCCATGGCTTCCTGTAGCTGCTCGCATCAGGTTCAAAGCTCTGTCTCTTGCTTACAAGGTGGTTAACTCAAGAACTCCCGCTTACCTCAACTCACTCATTCAAGTCTACAATCCTTCCTGCCCGCTGTGGTCTCCAAACGAATGACGTCTGGTGGTCCCAGCAGCGCACAGAAGACACTAAGCAAAACATTTTAGCGCAATGATCCCACGATGGTGGAACGAGTTACCAAACTCTGCACGCTCAGCAGACTATCTCCCAATATTCAAAAACCTGCTGAAAACAGAATTCTTCAACCTCTTCCTAAGCACCTAAATTTATTTAAAAAAAAAAAAATTCCTTTCTGCTCTTTCTCGCACTTGCATCTCGTGAATTGTGAACACTTTTCTGATAGGACTTTGCTTTGATGGTTTCTTCTTGACTATGATTTTTGCCTTGTACCTCACTTGTAAGTCGCTTTGGATAAAAGCGTCTGCTAAATGACTAAATGTAAATTCAGTATTTGGTTCACTTTACTAAGAGTTTGTAAAGGCCTTAAGTCAGCTTACAAAATACAGTCAGCAGAGGATGGTTTCGATCCATCGACCTCTGGGTTATGGGCCCAGCACACTTCCGCTGCACCACTCTGCTTTTAACCACCCCAGATGGGACTCGAACCCACAATCCCAGGCTTAGAAGGCCAGTGCCTTATCCATTAGGCCACTGGGGCTTCACAATCAGCCTTATTCATCAGTTCTTTCAGAAAACAGTTGTTTCCTATACAGAGCATAATATGAGACGTGCCATGTTGGCTTTGGGCAACACAATAATGGCCCCAAAGGCAGTTTATATAGTAAGATGGAGGGAATTATTTAAAGGTGCAGAGAAAAAGATGTGAAACACGTCAAAATTGAAATGCCATACTTATATGAAACTGGCATTGTACAGTAGGTGAATATATACAACCTCCTCTGTAGAAGAGGATAGTTTCATTCTTTCGATCTCTGGGTTATGGGCACAGCATGCTTCCGCTGAGCCACTCTGCTTTCAACCACCCCAAATGGGACTCGAATCCTTTGGGTAACACAATAATGAGAATAAAGGCAGTTAATATAGCAAGATGGAGGAAAGAGCCAACCTCTTTCAAGCAGGCCCAGATTAACCCACTGCTCAAGAAGCCTCCTCTTAATCCTTCTGTAATGGAGAACTACCGACCTGTGTCTCTTCTTCCTTTTCTGGCCAAGACAATGGAGCGAGCAGTCTTCAATCAAATCTCAGACTTCCTTTCCAAGAACGACTTCCTCGAAGTCAACCAGTCTGGCTTCAAGAGGGGTCACTCCACAGAAATGGCACTCCTGACTGTCGTGGAAAATATTCGAGCTCCAAAAGCCACAAGTCAGTCTTCTGTCTTAATTCTACTTGATCTATCGTCAGCCTTTGACACTGTGAACCATCAGATCCTCTTGTCCACACTCTCTGACTTAGGCATTTCTGGATCAACTCTAGACTGGCTTCGTTCTTACCTATCAGGACGAACCTTCAAGGTATCCTGGTGGGGGCATCTTTCTCACTGTCATAGCTTCTCTACCGGTGTGCCACAGGGCTCAGTTCTTGGTCCTCTTCTTTTTTCTGTCTATACTGCCTCCCTGGGTTCCATCATTCACTCACATGGTCTTTCCTATCACTGCTACGCTGAAGACACACAGCTCTTCCTGACCTTTCTACCGGACGAGTCCACTTTCTCATTGCGCATTTCTGCCTGCCTCTCAGACATCTTCAACTCAACCTCTCCAAAACTGAAGTCTTTGTCTTCCCAGCCAGACCTTCGACACAACACAACATCAGCATCAACATTGGATCTACAGTGATTGTCCGCACTAAATCGTCCAAAAATCTGGAGGTCATCATCGACGACCAACTGAGCTTTAAAGACCACATCTCCTCAGTCTCTAGGGCATGCAGATTTGCCCTCTACAACATCAGGAAGATCAGACCCTACATCACGAAATATACAACCCAACTCATTGTACAGGTGCTTGTGATATCTCGTGTCAATTACTGCAACGCTTTGTTGATGGGGTTACCGATATCCACAATCAAACCCTTGCAGATGATCCAAAACGCAGAAGCTCGCCTCATTTTTAATCAGCCAAAAAGGACCCATGGCTTCCTGTAGCTGCTCGCATCAGGTTCAAAGCTCTGTCTCTTGCTTACAAGGTGGTTAACTCAAGAACTCCCGCTTACCTCAACTCACTCATTCAAGTGTACAATCCTTCCTGCCCGCTGTGGTCTCCAAACGAATGACGTCTGGTGGTCCCAGCAGCGCACAGAAGACACTAAGCAAAACATTTTAGCGCAATGATCCCACGATGGTGGAACGAGTTACCAAACTCTGCACGCTCAGCAGACTATCTCCCAATATTCAAAAACCTGCTGAAAACAGAATTCTTCAACCTCTTCCTAAGCACCTAAATTTATTTTAAAAAAAAAAATTCCTTTCTGCTCTTTCTCGCACTTGCATCTCGTGAATTGTGAACACTTTTCTGATAGGACTTTGCTTTGATGGTTTCTTCTTGACTATGATTTTTGCCTTGTACCTCACTTGTAAGTCGCTTCGGATAAAAGCGTCTGCTATATGACTAAATGTAAATTCAGTATTTGGTTCACTTTACTAAGAGTTTGTAAAGGCCTTAAGTCAGCTTACAAAATACAGTCAGCAGAGGATGGTTTAGATCCATCGACCTCTGGGTTATGGGCCCAGCACACTTCCGCTGCACCAACTCTGCTTTCAACCACCCCAGATGGGACTCGAACCCACAATCCCAGGCTTAGAAGGCCAGTGCCTTATCCATTAGGCCACTGGGGCTTCACAAACAACCTTATTCATCAGTTCTTTCAGCAAATGGTTGCTTCCTATACAGAGCATAATATGAGACGTGCCATGTTGGCTTTGGGCAACACAATAATGGCCCCAAAGGCAGTTGATATAGTAAGATGGAGGGAATTATTTAAAGGTGCAGAGAAAAAGATGTGAAACACGTCAAAATTGAAATGCCATACTTATATGAAACTGGCATTGTACAGTAGGTGAATATATACAACCTCCTCTGTAGAAGAGGACAGTTTCAATCCAACGATCTCTGGGTTATGGGCACAGCATGCTTCCGCTGAGCCACTCTGCTTTCAACCACCCCAAATGGGACTCGAATCCTTTGGGTAACACAATAATGAGAATAAAGGCAGTTAATATAGCAAGATGGAGGAAAGCATTTGAAAGAGCCAACCTCTTTCAAGCAGGCCCAGATTACCCCACTGCTCAAGAAGCCTCCTCTTAATCCTTCTGTAATGGAGAACTACCGACCTGTGTCTCTTCTTCCTTTTCTGGCCAAGACAATGGAGCGAGCAGTCTTCAATCAAATCTCAGACTTCCTTTCCAAGAACGACTTCCTCGAAGTCAACCAGTCTGGCTTCAAGAGGGGTCACTCCACAGAAATGGCACTCCTGACTGTCGTGGAAAATATTCGAGCTCCAAAAGCCACAAGTCAGTCTTAATTCTACTTGATCTATCGTCAGCCTTTGACACTGTGAACCATCAGATCCTCTTGTCCACACTCTCTGACTTAGGCATTTCTGGATCAACTCTAGACTGGCTTCGTTCTTACCTATCAGGACGAACCTTCAAGGTATCCTGGTGGGGGCATCTTTCTCACTATCATAGCTTCTCTACCGGTGTGCCACAGGGCTCAGTTCTTGGTCCTCTTCTTTTTTCTGTCTATACTGCCTCCCTGGGTTCCATCATTCACTCACATGGTCTTTCCTATCACTGCTACGCTGAAGACACACAGCTCTTCCTGACCTTTCTACCGGACGAGTCCACTTTCTCATCGCGCATTTCTGCCTGCCTCTCAGACATCTTCAACTCAACCTCTCCAAAACTGAAGTCCTTGTCTTCCCAGCCAGACCTTCAACACAACACAACATCAGCATCAACATTGGATCTACAGTGATTGTCCGCACTAAATCGTCCAAAAATCTGGAGGTCATCATCGACGACCAACTGAGCTTTAAGGACCACATCTCCTCAGTCTCTAGGGCATGCACATTTGCCCTCTACAACATCAGGAAGATCAGACCCTACATCACGGAATATACAACCCAACTCATTGTACAGGTGCTTGTCATATCTCGTGTCAATTACTGCAACGCTTTGTTGATGGGGTTACCGATATCCACAATCAAACCCTTGCAGATGATCCAAAACGCAGCAGCTCGCCTCATTTTTAATCAGCCAAAAAGGACCCATGGCTTCCTGTAGCTGCTCGCATCAGGTTCAAAGCTCTGTCTCTTGCTTACAAGGTGGTTAACTCAAGAGCTCCCGCTTACCTCAACTCACTCATTCAAGTCTACAATCCTTCCTGCCTGCTGTGGTCTCCAAACGAATGACGTCTGGTGGTCCCAGCAGCGCACAGAAGACACTAAGCAAAACGTTTTAGCGCAATGATCCCACGATGGTGGAACGAGTTACCAAACTGCACGCTCAGCAGACTATCTCCCAATATTCAAAAACCTGCTGAAAACAGAATTCTTCAACCTCTTCCTAAGCACCTAAATTTATTTAAAAAAAAAAAAAAGTCCTTTCTGCTCTTTCTCGCACTTGCATCTCGTGAATTGTGAACACTTTTCTGATAGGACTTTGCTTTGATGGTTTCTTCTTGACTATGATTTTTGCCTTGTACCTCAGTTGTAAGTCGCTTTGGATAAAAGCGTCTGCTAAATGACTAAATGTAAATTCAGTATTTGGTTCACTTTACTAAGAGTTTGTAAAGGCCTTAAGTCAGCTTACAAAATACAGTCAGCAGAGGATGGTTTCGATCCATCGACCTCTGGGTTATGGGCCCAGCACACTTCCGCTGCACCACTCTGCTTTTAACCACCCCAGATGAGACTCGAACCCACAATCCCAGGCTTAGAAGGCCAGTGCCTTATCCATTAGGCCACTGGGGCTTCACAATCAACCTTATTCATCAGTTCTTTCAGAAAACAGTTGTTTCCTATACAGAGCATAATATGAGACGTGCCATGTTGGCTTTGGGCAACACAATAATGGCCCCAAAGGCAGTTTATATAGTAAGATGGAGGGAATTATTTAAAGGTGCAGAGAAAAAGATGTGAAACACGTCAAAATTGAAATGCCATACTTATATGAAACTGGCATTGTACAGTAGGTGAATATATACAACCTCCTCTGTAGAAGAGGATATTTTAATTCTTTCGATCTCTGGGTTATGGGCACAGCATGCTTCCGCTGAGCCACTCTGCTTTCAACCACCCCAAATGGGACTCGAATCCTTTGGGTAACACAATAATGAGAATAAAGGCAGTTAATATAGCAAGATGGAGGAAAGAGCCAACCTCTTTCAAGCAGGCCCAGATTAACCCACTGCTCAAGAAGCCTCCTCTTAATCCTTCTGTAATGGAGAACTACCGACCTGTGTCTCTTCTTCCTTTTCTGGCCAAGACAATGGAGCGAGCAGTCTTCAATCAAATCTCAGACTTCCTTTCCAAGAACGACTTCCTCGAAGTCAACCAGTCTGGCTTCAAGAGGGGTCACTCCACAGAAATGGCACTCCTGACTGTCGTGGAAAATATTCGAGCTCCAAAAGCCACAAGTCAGTCTTCTGTCTTAATTCTACTTGATCTATCGTCAGCCTTTGACACTGTGAACCATCAGATCCTCTTGTCCACACTCTCTGACTTAGGCATTTCTGGATCAACTCTAGACTGGCTTCGTTCTTACCTATCAGGACGAACCTTCAAGGTATCCTGGTGGGGGCATCTTTCTCACTGTCATAGCTTCTCTACCGGTGTGCCACAGGGCTCAGTTCTTGGTCCTCTTCTTTTTTCTGTCTATACTGCCTCCCTGGGTTCCATCATTCACTCACATGGTCTTTCCTATCACTGCTACGCTGAAGACACACAGCTCTTCCTGACCTTTCTACCGGACGAGTCCACTTTCTCATTGCGCATTTCTGCCTGCCTCTCAGACATCTTCAACTCAACCTCTCCAAAACTGAAGTCTTTGTCTTCCCAGCCAGACCTTCGACACAACACAACATCAGCATCAACATTGGATCTACAGTGATTGTCCGCACTAAATCGTCCAAAAATCTGGAGGTCATCATCGACGACCAACTGAGCTTTAAAGACCACATCTCCTCAGTCTCTAGGGCATGCAGATTTGCCCTCTACAACATCAGGAAGATCAGACCCTACATCCCGAAATATACAACCCAACTCATTGTACAGGTGCTTGTGATATCTCGTGTCAATTACTGCAACGCTTTGTTGATGGGGTTACCGATATCCACAATCAAACCCTTGCAGATGATCCAAACCCAGAAGCTCGCCTCATTTTTAATCAGCCAAAAAGGACCCATGGCTTCCTGTAGCTGCTCGCATCAGGTTCAAAGCTCTGTCTCTTGCTTACAAGGTGGTTAACTCAAGAACTCCCGCTTACCTCAACTCACTCATTCAAGTCTACAATCCTTCCTGCCCGCTGTGGTCTCCAAACGAATGACGTCTGGTGGTCCCAGCAGCGCACAGAAGACACTAAGCAAAACATTTTAGCGCAATGATCCCACGATGGTGGAACGAGTTACCAAACTCTGCACGCTCAGCAGACTATCTCCCAATATTCAAAAACCTGCTGAAAACAGAATTCTTCAACCTCTTCCTAAGCACCTAAATTTATTTTAAAAAAAAAAAATTCCTTTCTGCTCTTTCTCGCACTTGCATCTCGTGAATTGTAAACACTTTTCTGATAGGACTTTGCTTTGATGGTTTCTTCTTGACTATGATTTTTGCCTTGTACCTCACTTGTAAGTCGCTTTGGATAAAAGCGTCTGCTATATGACTAAAAGTAAATTCAGTATTTGGTTCACTTTACTAAGAGTTTGTAAAGGCCTTAAGTCAGCTTACAAAATACAGTCAGCAGAGGATGGTTTAGATCCATCGACCTCTGGGTTATGGGCCCAGCACACTTCCGCTGCACCACTCTGCTTTCAACCACCCCAGATGGGACTCGACCCACAATCCCAGGCTTAGAAGGCCAGTGCCTTATCCATTAGGCCACTGGGGCTTCACAAACGACCTTATTCATCAGTTCTTTCAGCAAACAGTTGCTTCCTATACAGAGCATAATATGAGACGTGCCATGTTGGCTTTGGGCAACACAATAATGGCCCCAAAGGCAGTTGATATAGTAAGATGGAGGGAATTATTTAAAGGTGCAGAGAAAAAGATGTGAAACACGTCAAAATTGAAATGCCATACTTATATGAAACTGGCATTGTACAGTAGGTGAATATATACAACCTCCTCTGTAGAAGAGGATAGTTTCAATCCAACGATCTCTGGGTTATGGGCACAGCATGCTTCCGCTGAGCCACTCTGCTTTCAACCACCCCAAATGGGACTCGAATCCTTTGGGTAACACAATAATGAGAATAAAGGCAGTTAATATAGCAAGATGGAGGAAAGCATTTGAAAGAGCCAACCTCTTTCAAGCAGGCCCAGATTACCCCACTGCTCAAGAAGCCTCCTCTTAATCCTTCTGTAATGGAGAACTACCGACCTGTGTCTCTTCTTCCTTTTCTGGCCAAGACAATGGAGCGAGCAGTCTTCAATCAAATCTCAGACTTCCTTTCCAAGAACGACTTCCTCGAAGTCAACCAGTCTGGCTTCAAGAGGGGTCACTCCACAGAAATAGCACTCCTGACTGTCGTGGAAAATATTCGAGCTCCAAAAGCCACAAGTCAGTCTTCTGTCTTAATTCTACTTGATCTATCGTCAGCCTTTGACACTGTGAACCATCAGATCCTCTTGTCCACACTCTCTGACTTAGGCATTTCTGGATCAACTCTAGACTGGCTTCGTTCTTACCTATCAGGACGAACCTTCAAGGTATCCTGGTGGGGGCATCTTTCTCACTGTCATAGCTTCTCTACCGGTGTGCCACAGGGCTCAGTTCTTGGTCCTCTTCTTTTTTCTGTCTATACTGCCTCCCTGGGTTCCATCATTCACTCACATGGTCTTTCCTATCACTGCTACGCTGAAGACACACAGCTCTTCCTGACCTTTCTACCGGACGAGTCCACTTTCTCATTGCGCATTTCTGCCTGCCTCTCAGACATCTTCAACTCAACCTCTCCAAAACTGAAGTCTTTGTCTTCCCAGCCAGACCTTCGACACAACACAACATCAGCATCAACATTGGATCTACAGTGATTGTCCGCACTAAATCGTCCAAAAATCTGGAGGTCATCATCGACGACCAACTGAGCTTTAAAGACCACATCTCTTCAGTCTCTAGGGCATGCAGATTTGCCCTCTACAACATCAGGAAGATCAGACCCTACATCCCGAAATATACAACCCAACTCATTGTACAGGTGCTTGTGATATCTCGTGTCAATTACTGCAACGCTTTGTTGATGGGGTTACCGATATCCACAATCAAACCCTTGCAGATGATCCAAAACGCAGAAGCTCGCCTCATTTTTAATCAGCCAAAAAGGACCCATGGCTTCCTGTAGCTGCTCGCATCAGGTTCAAAGCTCTGTCTCTTGCTTACAAGGTGGTTAACTCAAGAACTCCCGCTTACCTCAACTCACTCATTCAAGTCTACAATCCTTCCTGCCCGCTGTGGTCTCCAAACGAATGACGTCTGGTGGTCCCAGCAGCGCACAGAAGACACTAAGCAAAACATTTTAGCGCAATGATCCCACGATGGTGGAACGAGTTACCAAACTCTGCACGCTCAGCAGACTATCTCCCAATATTCAAAAACCTGCTGAAAACAGAGTTCTTCAACCTCTTCCTAAGCACCTAAATTTATTTTTAAAAAAAAAATTCCTTTCTGCTCTTTCTTGCACTTGCATCTCGTGAATTGTGAACACTTTTCTGATAGGACTTTGCTTTGATGGTTTCTTCTTGACTATGATTTTTGCCTTGTACCTCACTTGTAAGTCGCTTCAGATAAAAGCGTCTGCTATATGACTAAATGTAAATTCAGTATTTGGTTCACTTTACTAAGAGTTAGTAAAGGCCTTAAGTCAGCTTACAAAATACAGTCAGCAGAGGATGGTTTAGATCCATCGACCTCTGGGTTACGGGCCCAGCACACTTCCGCTGCACCACTCTGCTTTCAACCACCCCAGATGGGACTCGAACCCACAATCCCAGGCTTAGAAGGCCAGTGCCTTATCCATTAGGCCACTGGGGCTTCACAAACAACCTTATTCATCAGTTCTTTCAGCAAACAGTTGCTTCCTATACAGAGCATAATATGAGACGTGCCATGTTGGCTTTGGGCAACACAATAATGGCCCCAAAGGCAGTTGATATAGTAAGATGGAGGGAATTATTTAAAGGTGCAGAGAAAAAGATGTGAAACACGTCAAAATTGAAATGCCATACTTATATGAAACTGGCATTGTACAGTAGGTGAATATATACAACCTCCTCTGTAGAAGAGGATAGTTTCAATCCAACGATCTCTGGGTTATGGGCACAGCATGCTTCCGCTGAGCCACTCTGCTTTCAACCACCCCAAATGGGACTCGAATCCTTTGGGTAACACAATAATGAGAATAAAGGCAGTTAATATAGCAAGATGGAGGAAAGAGCCAACCTCTTTCAAGCAGGCCCAGATTAACCCACTGCTCAAGAAGCCTCCTCTTAATCCTTCTGTAATGGAGAACTACCGACCTGTGTCTCTTCTTCCTTTTCTGGCCAAGACAATGGAGCGAGCAGTCTTCAATCAAATCTCAGACTTCCTTTCCAAGAACGACTTCCTCGAAGTCAACCAGTCTGGCTTCAAGAGGGGTCACTCCACAGAAATGGCACTCCTGACTGTCATGGAAAATATTCGAGCTCCAAAAGCCACAAGTCAGTCTTCTGTCTTAATTCTACTTGATCTATCGTCAGCCTTTGACACTGTGAACCATCAGATCCTCTTGTCCACACTCTCTGACTTAGGCATTTCTGGATCAACTCTAGACTGGCTTCGTTCTGACCTATCAAGACGGACCTTCAAGGTATCCTGGTGGGGGCATCTTTCTCACTGTCATAGCTTCTCTACCGGTGTGCCACAGGGCTCAGTTCTTGGTCCTCTTCTTTTTTCTGTCTATACTGCCTCCCTGGGTTCCATCATTCACTCACATGGTCTTTCCTATCACTGCTACGCTGAAGACACACAGCTCTTCCTGACCTTTCTACCGGACGAGTCCACTTTCTCATTGCGCATTTCTGCCTGCCTCTCAGACATCTTCAACTCAACCTCTCCAAAACTGAAGTCCTTGTCTTCACAGCCAGACCTTCAACACAACACAACATCAGCATCAACATTGGATCTACAGGGATTGTCCGCACTAAATCGTCCAAAAATCTGGAGGTCATCATCGACGACCAACTGAGCTTTAAGGACCACATCTCCTCAGTCTCTAGGGCATGCAGATTTGCCCTCTACAACATCAGGAAGATCAGACCCTACATCACGGAATATACAACCCAACTCATTGTACAGGTGCTTGTCATATCTCGTGTCAATTACTGCAACGCTTTGTTGATGGGGTTACCGATATCCACAATCAAACCCTTGCAGATGATCCAAAACGCAGCAGCTCGCCTCATTTTTAATCAGCCAAAAAGGACCCATGGCTTCCTGTAGCTGCTCGCATCAGGTTCAAAGCTCTGTCTCTTTCTTACAAGGTGGTTAACTCAAGAGCTCCCGCTTACCTCAACTCACTCATTCAAGTCTACAATCCTTCCTGCCCGCTGTGGTCTCCAAACGAATGACGTCTGGTGGTCCCAGCAGCGCACAGAAGACACTAAGCAAAACGTTTCAGTGCAATGATCCCACCATGGTGGAACGAGTTACCAAACTGCACGCTCAGCAGACTATCTCCCAATATTCAAAAACCTGCTGAAAACAGAATTCTTCAACCTCTTCCTAAGCACCTAAATTTATTTAAAAAAAAAAAATTCCTTTCTGCTCTTTCTCGCACTTGCATCTCGTGAATTGTGAACACTTTTCTGATAGGACTTTGCTTTGATGGTTTCTTCTTGACTATGATTTTTGCCTTGTACCTCACTTGTAAGTCGCTTTGGATAAAAGCGTCTGCTAAATGACTAAATGTAAATTCAGTATTTGGTTCACTTACTAAGAGTTTGTAAAGGCCTTAAGTCAGCTTACAAAATACAGTCAGCAGAGGATGGTTTCGATCCATCGACCTCTGGGTTATGGGCCCAGCACACTTCCGCTGCACCACTCTGCTTTCAACCACCCCAGATGGGACTCGAACCCACAATCCCAGGCTTAGAAGGCCAGTGCCTTATCCATTAGGCCACTGGGGCTTCACAAACAACCTTATTAATCAGTTCTTTCAGCAAACAGTTGCTTCCTATACAGAGCATAATATGAGACGTGCCATGTTGGCTTTGGGCAACACAATAATGGCCCCAAAGGCAGTTGATATAGTAAGATGGAGGGAATTATTTAAAGGTGCAGAGAAAAAGATGTGAAACACGTCAAAATTGAAATGCCATACTTATATGAAACTGGCATTGTACAGTAGGTGAATATATACAACCTCCTCTGTAGAAGAGGATAGTTTCAATCCAACGATCTCTGGGTTATGGGCACAGCATGCTTCCGCTGAGCCACTCTGCTTTCAACCACCCCAAATGGGACTCGAATCCTTTGGGTAACACAATAATGAGAATAAAGGCAGTTAATATAGCAAGATGGAGGAAAGCATTTGAAAGAGCCAACCTCTTTCAAGCAGGCCCAGATTACCCCACTGCTCAAGAAGCCTCCTCTTAATCCTTCTGTAATGGAGAACTACCGACCTGTGTCTCTTCTTCCTTTTCTGGCCAAGACAATGGAGCGAGCAGTCTTCAATCAAATCTCAGACTTCCTTTCCAAGAACGACTTCCTCGAAGTCAACCAGTCTGGCTTCAAGAGGGGTCACTCCACAGAAATGGCACTCCTGACTGTCGTGGAAAATATTCGAGCTCCAAAACCCACAAGTCAGTCTTCTGTCTTAATTCTACTTGATCTATCGTCTGCCTTTGACACTGTGAACCATCAGATCCTCTTGTCCACACTCTCTGACTTAGGCATTTCTGGATCAACTCTAGACTGGCTTCGTTCTTACCTATCAGGACGAACCTTCAAGGTATCCTGGTGGGGGCATCTTTCTCACTGTCATAGCTTCTCTACCGGTGTGCCACAGGGCTCAGTTCTTGGTCCTCTTCTTTTTTCTGTCTATACTGCCTCCCTGGGTTCCATCATTCACTCACATGGTCTTTCCTATCACTGCTACGCTGAAGACACACAGCTCTTCCTGACCTTTCTACCGGACGAGTCCACTTTCTCATTGCGCATTTCTGCCTGCCTCTCAGACATCTTCAACTCAACCTCTCCAAAACTGAAGTCTTTGTCTTCCCAGCCAGACCTTCGACACAACACAACATCAGCATCAACATTGGATCTACAGTGATTGTCCGCACTAAATCGTCCAAAAATCTGGAGGTCATCATCGACGACCAACTGAGCTTTAAAGACCACATCTCTTCAGTCTCTAGGGCATGCAGATTTGCCCTCTACAACATCAGGAAGA
Organism: Channa argus; assembly: GCF_033026475.1. Lineage (NCBI taxonomy): Eukaryota > Metazoa > Chordata > Actinopteri > Anabantiformes > Channidae > Channa > Channa argus. Next base: position 23,644,121 of record NC_090200.1, read on the forward strand.
TCAGACCCTACATCCCGAAATATACAACCCAACTCATTGTACAGGTGCTTGTGATATCTCGTGTCAATTACTGCAACGCTTTGTTGATGGGGTTACCGATATCCACAATCAAACCCTTGCAGATGATCCAAAACGCAGAAGCTCGCCTCATTTTTAATCAGCCAAAAAGGACCCATGGCTTCCTGTAGCTGCTCGCATCAGGTTCAAAGCTCTGTCTCTTGCTTACAAGGTGGTTAACTCAAGAACTCCCGCTTACCTCAACTCACTCATTCAAGTCTACAATCCTTCCTGCCCGCTGTGGTCTCCAAACGAATGACGTCTGGTGGTCCCAGCAGCGCACAGAAGACACTAAGCAAAACATTTTAGCGCAATGATCCCACGATGGTGGAACGAGTTACCAAACTCTGCACGCTCAGCAGACTATCTCCCAATATTCAAAAACCTGCTGAAAACAGAGTTCTTCAACCTCTTCCTAAGCACCTAAATTTATTTAAAAAAAAAAAAATTCCTTTCTGCTCTTTCTTGCACTTGCATCTCGTGAATTGTGAACACTTTTCTGATAGGACTTTGCTTTGATGGTTTCTTCTTGACTATGATTTTTGCCTTGTACCTCACTTGTAAGTCGCTTCAGATAAAAGCGTCTGCTATATGACTAAATGTAAATTCAGTATTTGGTTCACTTTACTAAGAGTTTGTAAAGGCCTTAAGTCAGCTTACAAAATACAGTCAGCAGAGGATGGTTTAGATCCATCGACCTCTGGGTTATCGGCCCAGCACACTTCCGCTGCACCACTCTGCTTTCAACCACCCCAGATGGGACTCGAACCCACAATCCCAGGCTTAGAAGGCCAGTGCCTTATCCATTAGGCCACTGGGGCTTCACAAACAACCTTATTCATCAGTTCTTTCAGCAAACAGTTGCTTCCTATACAGAGCATAATATGAGACGTGCCATTTTGGCTTTGGGCAACACAATAATGGCCCCAAAGGCAGTTGATATAGTAAGATGGAGGGAATTATTTAAAGGTGCAGAGAAAAAGATGTGAAACACGTCAAAATTGAAATGCCATACTTATATGAAACTGGCATTGTACAGTAGGTGAATATATACAACCTCCTCTGTAGAAGAGGATAGTTTCAATCCAACGATCTCTGGGTTATGGGCACAGCATGCTTCCGCTGAGCCACTCTGCTTTCAACCACCCCAAATGGGACTCGAATCCTTTGGGTAACACAATAATGAGAATAAAGGCAGTTAATATAGCAAGATGGAGGAAAGCATTTGAAAGAGCCAACCTCTTTCAAGCAGGCCCAGATTAACCCACTGCTCAAGAAGCCTCCTCTTAATCCTTCTGTAATGGAGAACTACCGACCTGTGTCTCTTCTTCCTTTTCTGGCCAAGACAATGGAGCGAGCAGTCTTCAATCAAATCTCAGACTTCCTTTCCAAGAACGACTTCCTCGAAGTCAACCAGTCTGGCTTCAAGAGGGGTCACTCCACAGAAATGGCACTCCTGACTGTCGTGGAAAATATTCGAGCTCCAAAAGCCACAAGTCAGTCTTCTGTCTTAATTCTACTTGATCTATCGTCAGCCTTTGACACTGTGAACCATCAGATCCTCTTGTCCACACTCTCTGACTTAGGCATTTCTGGATCAACTCTAGACTGGCTTCGTTCTTACCTATCAGGACGAACCTTCAAGGTATCCTGGTGGGGGCATCTTTCTCACTGTCATAGCTTCTCTACCGGTGTGCCACAGGGCTCAGTTCTTGGTCCTCTTCTTTTTTCTGTCTATACTGCCTCCCTGGGTTCCATCATTCACTCACATGGTCTTTCCTATCACTGCTACGCTGAAGACACACAGCTCTTCCTGACCTTTCTACCGGACGAGTCCACTTTCTCATTGCGCATTTCTGCCTGCCTCTCAGACATCTTCAACTCAACCTCTCCAAAACTGAAGTCTTTGTCTTCCCAGCCAGACCTTCGACACAACACAACATCAGCATCAACATTGGATCTACAGTGATTGTCCGCACTAAATCGTCCAAAAATCTGGAGGTCATCATCGACGACCAACTGAGCTTTAAAGACCACATCTCCTCAGTCTCTAGGGCATGCAGATTTGCCCTCTACAACATCAGGAAGATCAGACCCTACATCCCGAAATATACAACCCAACTCATTGTACAGGTGCTTGTGATATCTCGTGTCAATTACTGCAACGCTTTGTTGATGGGGTTACCGATATCCACAATCAAACCCTTGCAGATGATCCAAAACGCAGAAGCTCGCCTCATTTTTAATCAGCCAAAAAGGACCCATGGCTTCCTGTAGCTGCTCACATCAGGTTCAAAGCTCTATCTCTTGCTTACAAGGTGGTTAACTCAAGAACTCCCGCTTACCTCAACTCACTCATTCAAGTCTACAATCCTTCCTGCCCGCTGTGGTCTCCAAACGAATGACGTCTGGTGGTCCCAGCAGCGCACAGAAGACACTAAGCAAAACATTTTAGCGCAATGATCCCACGATGGTGGAACGAGTTACCAAACTCTGCACGCTCAGCAGACTATCTCCCAATATTCAAAAACCTGCTGAAAACAGAATTCTTCAACCTCTTCCTAAGCACCTAAATTTATTTAAAAAAAAAAAATTCCTTTCTGCTCTTTCTCGCACTTGCATCTCGTGAATTGTGAACACTTTTCTGATAGGACTTTGCTTTGATGGTTTCTTCTTGACTATGATTTTTGCCTTGTACCTCAGTTGTAAGTCGCTTTGGATAAAAGCGTCTGCTATATGACTAAATGTAAATTCAGTATTTGGTTCACTTTACTAAGAGTTTGTAAAGGCCTTAAGTCAGCTTACAAAATACAGTCAGCAGAGGATGGTTTCGATCCATCGACCTCTGGGTTATGGGCCCAGCACACTTCCGCTGCACCACTCTGCTTTCAACCACCCCAGATGGGACTCGAACCCACAATCCCAGGCTTAGAAGGCCAGTGCCTTATCCATTAGGCCACTGGGGCTTCACAAACAACCTTATTCATCAGTTCTTTCAGCAAACAGTTGCTTCCTATACAGAGCATAATATGAGACGTGCCATGTTGGCTTTGGGCAACACAATAATGGCCCCAAAGGCAGTTGATATAGTAAGATGGAGGGAATTATTTAAAGGTGCAGAGAAAAAGATGTGAAACACGTCAAAATTGAAATGCCATACTTATATGAAACTGGCATTGTACAGTAGGTGAATATATACAACCTCCTCTGTAGAAGAGGATAGTTTCAATCCAACGATCTCTGGGTTATGGGCACAGCATGCTTCCGCTGAGCCACTCTGCTTTCAACCACCCCAAATGGGACTCGAATCCTTTGGGTAACACAATAATGAGAATAAAGGCAGTTAATATAGCAAGATGGAGGAAAGCATTTGAAAGAGCCAACCTCTTTCAAGCAGGCCCAGATTAACCCACTGCTCAAGAAGCCTCCTCTTAATCCTTCTGTAATGGAGAACTACCGACCTGTGTCTCTTCTTCCTTTTCTGGCCAAGACAATGGAGCGAGCAGTCTTCAATCAAATCTCAGACTTCCTTTCCAAGAACGACTTCCTCGAAGTCAACCAGTCTGGCTTCAAGAGGGGTCACTCCACAGAAATGGCACTCCTGACTGTCGTGGAAAATATTCGAGCTCCAAAAGCCACAAGTCAGTCTTCTGTCTTAATTCTACTTGATCTATCGTCAGCCTTTGACACTGTGAACCATCAGATCCTCTTGTCCACACTCTCTGACTTAGGCATTTCTGGATCAACTTTAGACTGGCTTCGTTCTTACCTATCAGGACGAACCTTCAAGGTATCCTGGTGGGGGCATCTTTCTCACTGTCATAGCTTCTCTACCGGTGTGCCACAGGGCTCAGTTCTTGGTCCTCTTCTTTTTTCTGTCTATACTGCCTCCCTGGGTTCCATCATTCACTCACATGGTCTTTCCTATCACTGCTACGCTGAAGACACACAGCTCTTCCTGACCTTTCTACCGGACGAGTCCACTTTCTCATTGCGCATTTCTGCCTGCCTCTCAGACATCTTCAACTCAACCTCTCCAAAACTGAAGTCTTTGTCTTCCCAGCCAGACCTTCGACACAACACAACATCAGCATCAACATTGGATCTACAGTGATTGTCCGCACTAAATCGTCCAAAAATCTGGAGGTCATCATCGACGACCAACTGAGCTTTAAAGACCACATCTCTTCAGTCTCTAGGGCATGCAGATTTGCCCTCTACAACATCAGGAAGATCAGACCCTACATCCCGAAATATACAACCCAACTCATTGTACAGGTGCTTGTGATATCTCGTGTCAATTACTGCAACGCTTTGTTGATGGGGTTACCGATATCCACAATCAAACCCTTGCAGATGATCCAAAACGCAGAAGCTCGCCTCATTTTTAATCAGCCAAAAAGGACCCATGGCTTCCTGTAGCTGCTCGCATCAGGTTCAAAGCTCTGTCTCTTGCTTACAAGGTGGTTAACTCAAGAACTCCCGCTTACCTCAACTCACTCATTCAAGTCTACAATCCTTCCTGCCCGCTGTGGTCTCCAAACGAATGACGTCTGGTGGTCCCAGCAGCGCACAGAAGACACTAAGCAAAACATTTTAGCGCAATGATCCCACGATGGTGGAACGAGTTACCAAACTCTGCACGCTCAGCAGACTATCTCCCAATATTCAAAAACCTGCTGAAAACAGAGTTCTTCAACCTCTTCCTAAGCACCTAAATTTATTTAAAAAAAAAAAAATTCCTTTCTGCTCTTTCTTGCACTTGCATCTCGTGAATTGTGAACACTTTTCTGATAGGACTTTGCTTTGATGGTTTCTTCTTGACTATGATTTTTGCCTTGTACCTCACTTGTAAGTCGCTTCAGATAAAAGCGTCTGCTATATGACTAAATGTAAATTCAGTATTTGGTTCACTTTACTAAGAGTTTGTAAAGGCCTTAAGTCAGCTTACAAAATACAGTCAGCAGAGGATGGTTTCGATCCATCGACCTCTGGGTTATGGGCCCAGCACACTTCCGCTGCACCACTCTGCTTTCAACCACCCCAGATGGGACTCGAACCCACAATCCCAGGCTTAGAAGGCCAGTGCCTTATCCATTAGGCCACTGGGGCTTCACAAACAACCTTATTCATCAGTTCTTTCAGCAAACAGTTGCTTCCTATACAGAGCATAATATGAGACGTGCCATGTTGGCTTTGGGCAACACAATAATGGCCCCAAAGGCAGTTGATATAGTAAGATGGAGGGAATTATTTAAAGGTGCAGAGAAAAAGATGTGAAACACGTCAAAATTGAAATGCCATACTTATATGAAACTGGCATTGTACAGTAGGTGAATATATACAACCTCCTCTGTAGAAGAGGATAGTTTCAATCCAACGATCTCTGGGTTATGGGCACAGCATGCTTCCGCTGAGCCACTCTGCTTTCAACCACCCCAAATGGGACTCGAATCCTTTGGGTAACACAATAATGAGAATAAAGGCAGTTAATATAGCAAGATGGAGGAAAGAGCCAACCTCTTTCAAGCAGGCCCAGATTAACCCACTGCTCAAGAAGCCTCCTCTTAATCCTTCTGTAATGGAGAACTACCGACCTGTGTCTCTTCTTCCTTTTCTGGCCAAGACAATGGAGCGAGCAGTCTTCAATCAAATCTCAGACTTCCTTTCCAAGAACGACTTCCTCGAAGTCAACCAGTCTGGCTTCAAGAGGGGTCACTCCACAGAAATGGCACTCCTGACTGTCGTGGAAAATATTCGAGCTCCAAAAGCCACAAGTCAGTCTTCTGTCTTAATTCTACTTGATCTATCGTCAGCCTTTGACACTGTGAACCATCAGATCCTCTTGTCCACACTCTCTGACTTAGGCATTTCTGGATCAACTCTAGACTGGCTTCGTTCTGACCTATCAAGACGGACCTTCAAGGTATCCTGGTGGGGGCATCTTTCTCACTGTCATAGCTTCTCTACCGGTGTGCCACAGGGCTCAGTTCTTGGTCCTCTTCTTTTTTCTGTCTATACTGCCTCCCTGGGTTCCATCATTCACTCACATGGTCTTTCCTATCACTGCTACGCTGAAGACACACAGCTCTTCCTGACCTTTCTACCGGACGAGTCCACTTTCTCATCGCGCATTTCTGCCTGCCTCTCATACATTTTCAACTCAACTTCTCCAAAACTGAAGTCCTTGTCTTCACAGCCAGACCTTCAACACAACACAACATCAGCATCAACATTGGATCTACAGGGATTGTCCGCACTAAATCGTCCAAAAATCTGGAGGTCATCATCGACGACCAACTGAGCTTTAAGGACCACATCTCCTCAGTCTCTAGGGCATGCAGATTTGCCCTCTACAACATCAGGAAGATCAGACCCTACATCACGGAATATACAACCCAACTCATTGTACAGGTGCTTGTCATATCTCGTGTCAATTACTGCAACGCTTTGTTGATGGGGTTACCGATATCCACAATCAAACCCTTGCAGATGATCCAAAACGCAGAAGCTCGCCTCATTTTTAATCAGCCAAAAAGGACCCATGGCTTCCTGTAGCTGCTCGCATCAGGTTCAAAGCTCTGTCTCTTTCTTACAAGGTAGTTAACTCAAGAGCTCCCGCTTACCTCAACTCACTCATTCAAGTCTACAATCCTTCCTGCCCGCTGTGGTCTCCAAACGAATGACGTCTGGTGGTCCCAGCAGCGCACAGAAGACACTAAGCAAAACGTTTCAGCGCAATGATCCCACGATGGTGGAACGAGTTACCAAACTGCACGCTCAGCAGACTATCTCCCAATATTCAAAAACCTGCTGAAAACAGAATTCTTAAACCTCTTCCTAAGCACCTAAATTTATTTAAAAAAAAAAAATTCCTTTCTGCTCTTTCTCGCACTTGCATCTCGTGAATTGTGAACACTTTTCTGATAGGACTTTGCTTTGATGGTTTCTTCTTGACTATGATTTTTGCCTTGTACCTCACTTGTAAGTCGCTTTGGATAAAAGCGTCTGCTAAATGACTAAATGTAAATTCAGTATTTGGTTCACTTACTAAGAGTTTGTAAAGGCCTTAAGTCAGCTTACAAAATACAGTCAGCAGAGGATGGTTTAGATCCATCGACCTCTGGGTTATCGGCCCAGCACACTTCCGCTGCACCACTCTGCTTTCAACCACCCCAGATGGGACTCGAACCCACAATCCCAGGCTTAGAAGGCCAGTGCCTTATCCATTAGGCCACTGGGGCTTCACAAACAACCTTATTCATCAGTTCTTTCAGCAAACAGTTGCTTCCTATACAGAGCATAATATGAGACGTGCCATGTTGGCTTTGGGCAACACAATAATGGCCCCAAAGGCAGTTGATATAGTAAGATGGAGGGAATTATTTAAAGGTGCAGAGAAAAAGATGTGAAACACGTCAAAATTGAAATGCCATACTTATATGAAACTGGCATTGTACAGTAGGTGAATATATACAACCTCCTCTGTAGAAGAGGATAGTTTCAATCCAACGATCTCTGGGTTATGGGCACAGCATGCTTCCGCTGAGCCACTCTGCTTTCAACCACCCCAAATGGGACTCGAATCCTTTGGGTAACACAATAATGAGAATAAAGGCAGTTAATATAGCAAGATGGAGGAAAGCATTTGAAAGAGCCAACCTCTTTCAAGCAGGCCCAGATTACCCCACTGCTCAAGAAGCCTCCTCTTAATCCTTCTGTAATGGAGAACTACCGACCTGTGTCTCTTCTTCCTTTTCTGGCCAAGACAATGGAGCGAGCAGTCTTCAATCAAATCTCAGACTTCCTTTCCAAGAACGACTTCCTCGAAGTCAACCAGTCTGGCTTCAAGAGGGGTCACTCCACAGAAATGGCACTCCTGACTGTCGTGGAAAATATTCGAGCTCCAAAAGCCACAAGTCAGTCTTCTGTCTTAATTCTACTTGATCTATCGTCAGCCTTTGACACTGTGAACCATCAGATCCTCTTGTCCACACTCTCTGACTTAGGCATTTCTGGATCAACTCTAGACTGGCTTCGTTCTTACCTATCAGGACGAACCTTCAAGGTATCCTGGTGGGGGCATCTTTCTCACTGTCATAGCTTCTCTACCGGTGTGCCACAGGGCTCAGTTCTTGGTCCTCTTCTTTTTTCTGTCTATACTGCCTCCCTGGGTTCCATCATTCACTCACATGGTCTTTCCTATCACTGCTACGCTGAAGACACACAGCTCTTCCTGACCTTTCTACCGGACGAGTCCACTTTCTCATTGCGCATTTCTGCCTGCCTCTCAGACATCTTCAACTCAACCTCTCCAAAACTGAAGTCTTTGTCTTCCCAGCCAGACCTTCGACACAACACAACATCAGCATCAACATTGGATCTACAGTGATTGTCCGCACTAAATCGTCCAAAAATCTGGAGGTCATCATCGACGACCAACTGAGCTTTAAAGACCACATCTCTTCAGTCTCTAGGGCATGCAGATTTGCCCTCTACAACATCAGGAAGATCAGACCCTACATCCCGAAATATACAACCCAACTCATTGTACAGGTGCTTGTGATATCTCGTGTCAATTACTGCAACGCTTTGTTGATGGGGTTACCGATATCCACAATCAAACCCTTGCAGATGATCCAAAACGCAGAAGCTCGCCTCATTTTTAATCAGCCAAAAAGGACCCATGGCTTCCTGTAGCTGCTCGCATCAGGTTCAAAGCTCTGTCTCTTGCTTACAAGGTGGTTAACTCAAGAACTCCCGCTTACCTCAACTCACTCATTCAAGTCTACAATCCTTCCTGCCCGCTGTGGTCTCCAAACGAATGACGTCTGGTGGTCCCAGCAGCGCACAGAAGACACTAAGCAAAACATTTTAGCGCAATGATCCCACGATGGTGGAACGAGTTACCAAACTCTGCACGCTCAGCAGACTATCTCCCAATATTCAAAAACCTGCTGAAAACAGAGTTCTTCAACCTCTTCCTAAGCACCTAAATTTATTTAAAAAAAAAAAATTCCTTTCTGCTCTTTCTTGCACTTGCATCTCGTGAATTGTGAACACTTTTCTGATAGGACTTTGCTTTGATGGTTTCTTCTTGACTATGATTTTTGCCTTGTACCTCACTTGTAAGTCGCTTCAGATAAAAGCGTCTGCTATATGACTAAATGTAAATTCAGTATTTGGTTCACTTTACTAAGAGTTTGTAAAGGCCTTAAGTCAGCTTACAAAATACAGTCAGCAGAGGATGGTTTAGATCCATCGACCTCTGGGTTATCGGCCCAGCACACTTCCGCTGCACCACTCTGCTTTCAACCACCCCAGATGGGACTCGAACCCACAATCCCAGGCTTAGAAGGCCAGTGCCTTATCCATTAGGCCACTGGGGCTTCACAAACAACCTTATTCATCAGTTCTTTCAGCAAACAGTTGCTTCCTATACAGAGCATAATATGAGACGTGCCATGTTGGCTTTGGGCAACACAATAATGGCCCCAAAGGCAGTTGATATAGTAAGATGGAGGGAATTATTTAAAGGTGCAGAGAAAAAGATGTGAAACACGTCAAAATTGAAATGCCATACTTATATGAAACTGGCATTGTACAGTAGGTGAATATATACAACCTCCTCTGTAGAAGAGGATAGTTTCAATCCAACGATCTCTGGGTTATGGGCACAGCATGCTTCCGCTGAGCCACTCTGCTTTCAACCACCCCAAATGGGACTCGAATCCTTTGGGTAACACAATAATGAGAATAAAGGCAGTTAATATAGCAAGATGGAGGAAAGCATTTGAAAGAGCCAACCTCTTTCAAGCAGGCCCAGATTACCCCACTGCTCAAGAAGCCTCCTCTTAATCCTTCTGTAATGGAGAACTACCGACCTGTGTCTCTTCTTCCTTTTCTGGCCAAGACAATGGAGCGAGCAGTCTTCAATCAAATCTCAGACTTCCTTTCCAAGAACGACTTCCTCGAAGTCAACCAGTCTGGCTTCAAGAGGGGTCACTCCACAGAAATGGCACTCCTGACTGTCGTGGAAAATATTCGAGCTCCAAAAGCCACAAGTCAGTCTTCTGTCTTAATTCTACTTGATCTATCGTCAGCCTTTGACACTGTGAACCATCAGATCCTCTTGTCCACACTCTCTGACTTAGGCATTTCTGGATCAACTCTAGACTGGCTTCGTTCTTACCTATCAGGACGAACCTTCAAGGTATCCTGGTGGGGGCATCTTTCTCACTGTCATAGCTTCTCTACCGGTGTGCCACAGGGCTCAGTTCTTGGTCCTCTTCTTTTTTCTGTCTATACTGCCTCCCTGGGTTCCATCATTCACTCACATGGTCTTTCCTATCACTGCTACGCTGAAGACACACAGCTCTTCCTGACCTTTCTACCGGACGAGTCCACTTTCTCATTGCGCATTTCTGCCTGCCTCTCAGACATCTTCAACTCAACCTCTCCAAAACTGAAGTCTTTGTCTTCCCAGCCAGACCTTCGACACAACACAACATCAGCATCAACATTGGATCTACAGTGATTGTCCGCACTAAATCGTCCAAAAATCTGGAGGTCATCATCGACGACCAACTGAGCTTTAAAGACCACATCTCTTCAGTCTCTAGGGCATGCAGATTTGCCCTCTACAACATCAGGAAGATCAGACCCTACATCCCGAAATATACAACCCAACTCATTGTACAGGTGCTTGTGATATCTCGTGTCAATTACTGCAACGCTTTGTTGATGGGGTTACCGATATCCACAATCAAACCCTTGCAGATGATCCAAAACGCAGAAGCTCGCCTCATTTTTAATCAGCCAAAAAGGACCCATGGCTTCCTGTAGCTGCTCGCATCAGGTTCAAAGCTCTGTCTCTTGCTTACAAGGTGGTTAACTCAAGAACTCCCGCTTACCTCAACTCACTCATTCAAGTCTACAATCCTTCCTGCCCGCTGTGGTCTCCAAACGAATGACGTCTGGTGGTCCCAGCAGCGCACAGAAGACACTAAGCAAAACATTTTAGCGCAATGATCCCACGATGGTGGAACGAGTTACCAAACTCTGCACGCTCAGCAGACTATCTCCCAATATTCAAAAACCTGCTGAAAACAGAGTTCTTCAACCTCTTCCTAAGCACCTAAATTTATTTAAAAAAAAAAAATTCCTTTCTGCTCTTTCTTGCACTTGCATCTCGTGAATTGTGAACACTTTTCTGATAGGACTTTGCTTTGATGGTTTCTTCTTGACTATGATTTTTGCCTTGTACCTCACTTGTAAGTCGCTTCAGATAAAAGCGTCTGCTATATGACTAAATGTAAATTCAGTATTTGGTTCACTTTACTAAGAGTTTGTAAAGGCCTTAAGTCAGCTTACAAAATACAGTCAGCAGAGGATGGTTTAGATCCATCGACCTCTGGGTTACGGGCCCAGCACACTTCCGCTGCACCACTCTGCTTTCAACCACCCCAGATGGGACTCGAACCCACAATCCCAGGCTTAGAAGGCCAGTGCCTTATCCATTAGGCCACTGGGGCTTCACAAACAACCTTATTCATCAGTTCTTTCAGCAAACAGTTGCTTCCTATACAGAGCATAATATGAGACGTGCCATGTTGGCTTTGGGCAACACAATAATGGCCCCAAAGGCAGTTGATATAGTAAGATGGAGGGAATTATTTAAAGGTGCAGAGAAAAAGATGTGAAACACGTCAAAATTGAAATGCCATACTTATATGAAACTGGCATTGTACAGTAGGTGAATATATACAACCTCCTCTGTAGAAGAGGATAGTTTCAATCCAACGATCTCTGGGTTATGGGCACAGCATGCTTCCGCTGAGCCACTCTGCTTTCAACCACCCCAAATGGGACTCGAATCCTTTGGGTAACACAATAATGAGAATAAAGGCAGTTAATATAGCAAGATGGAGGAAAGAGCCAACCTCTTTCAAGCAGGCCCAGATTAACCCACTGCTCAAGAAGCCTCCTCTTAATCCTTCTGTAATGGAGAACTACCGACCTGTGTCTCTTCTTCCTTTTCTGGCCAAGACAATGGAGCGAGCAGTCTTCAATCAAATCTCAGACTTCCTTTCCAAGAACGACTTCCTCGAAGTCAACCAGTCTGGCTTCAAGAGGGGTCACTCCACAGAAATGGCACTCCTGACTGTCATGGAAAATATTCGAGCTCCAAAAGCCACAAGTCAGTCTTCTGTCTTAATTCTACTTGATCTATCGTCAGCCTTTGACACTGTGAACCATCAGATCCTCTTGTCCACACTCTCTGACTTAGGCATTTCTGGATCAACTCTAGACTGGCTTCGTTCTGACCTATCAAGACGGACCTTCAAGGTATCCTGGTGGGGGCATCTTTCTCACTGTCATAGCTTCTCTACCGGTGTGCCACAGGGCTCAGTTCTTGGTCCTCTTCTTTTTTCTGTCTATACTGCCTCCCTGGGTTCCATCATTCACTCACATGGTCTTTCCTATCACTGCTACGCTGAAGACACACAGCTCTTCCTGACCTTTCTACCGGACGAGTCCACTTTCTCATCGCGCATTTCTGCCTGCCTCTCAGACATTTTCAACTCAACCTCTCCAAAACTGAAGTCCTTGTCTTCACAGCCAGACCTTCAACACAACACAACATCAGCATCAACATTGGATCTACAGGGATTGTCCGCACTAAATCGTCCAAAAATCTGGAGGTCATCATCGACGACCAACTGAGCTTTAAGGACCACATCTCCTCAGTCTCTAGGGCATGCAGATTTGCCCTCTACAACATCAGGAAGATCAGACCCTACATCACGGAATATACAACCCAACTCATTGTACAGGTGCTTGTCATATCTCGTGTCAATTACTGCAACGCTTTGTTGATGGGGTTACCGATATCCACAATCAAACCCTTGCAGATGATCCAAAACGCAGCAGCTCGCCTCATTTTTAATCAGCCAAAAAGGACCCATGGCTTCTTGTAGCTGCTCGCATCAGGTTCAAAGCTCTGTCTCTTTCTTACAAGGTGGTTAACTCAAGAGCTCCCGCTTACCTCAACTCACTCATTCAAGTCTACAATCCTTCCTGCCCGCTGTGGTCTCCAAACGAATGACGTCTGGTGGTCCCAGCAGCGCACAGAAGACACTAAGCAAAACATTTTAGCGCAATGATCCCACGATGGTGGAACGAGTTACCAAACTCTGCACGCTCAGCAGACTATCTCCCAATATTCAAAAACCTGCTGAAAACAGAGTTCTTCAACCTCTTCCTAAGCACCTAAATTTAAATTATTTAATTTATTTATTAATTTAATAAAAAAAAATTTTTTTAAAAAATTCCTTTCTGCTCTTTCTCGCACTTGCATCTCGTGAATTGTGAACACTTTTCTGATAGGACTTTGCTTTGATGGTTTCTTCTTGACTATGATTTTTGCCTTGTACCTCACTTGTAAGTCGCTTCAGATAAAAGCGTCTGCTATATGACTAAATGTAAATTCAGTATTTGGTTCACTTACTAAGAGTTTGTAAAGGCCTTAAGTCAGCTTACAAAATACAGTCAGCAGAGGATGGTTTCGATCCATCGACCTCTGGGTTATGGGCCCAGCACACTTCCGCTGCACCACTCTGCTTTCAACCACCCCAGATGGGACTCGAACCCACAATCCCAGGCTTAGAAGGCCAGTGCCTTATCCATTAGGCCACTGGGGCTTCACAAACAACCTTATTCATCAGTTCTTTCAGCAAACAGTTGCTTCCTATACAGAGCATAATATGAGACGTGCCATGTTGGCTTTGGGCAACACAATAATGGCCCCAAAGGCAGTTGATATAGTAAGATGGAGGGAATTATTTAAAGGTGCAGAGAAAAAGATGTGAAACACGTCAAAATTGAAATGCCATACTTATATGAAACTGGCATTGTACAGTAGGTGAATATATACAACCTCCTCTGTAGAAGAGGATAGTTTCAATCCAACGATCTCTGGGTTATGGGCACAGCATGCTTCCGCTGAGCCACTCTGCTTTCAACCACCCCAAATGGGACTCGAATCCTTTGGGTAACACAATAATGAGAATAAAGGCAGTTAATATAGCAAGATGGAGGAAAGCATTTGAAAGAGCCAACCTCTTTCAAGCAGGCCCAGATTAACCCACTGCTCAAGAAGCCTCCTCTTAATCCTTCTGTAATGGAGAACTACCGACCTGTGTCTCTTCTTCCTTTTCTGGCCAAGACAATGGAGCGAGCAGTCTTCAATCAAATCTCAGACTTCCTTTCCAAGAACGACTTCCTCGAAGTCAACCAGTCTGGCTTCAAGAGGGGTCACTCCACAGAAATGGCACTCCTGACTGTCGTGGAAAATATTCGAGCTCCAAAAGCCACAAGTCAGTCTTCTGTCTTAATTCTACTTGATCTATCGTCAGCCTTTGACACTGTGAACCATCAGATCCTCTTGTCCACACTCTCTGACTTAGGCATTTCTGGATCAACTCTAGACTGGCTTCGTTCTTACCTATCAGGACGAACCTTCAAGGTATCCTGGTGGGGGCATCTTTCTCACTGTCATAGCTTCTCTACCGGTGTGCCACAGGGCTCAGTTCTTGGTCCTCTTCTTTTTTCTGTCTATACTGCCTCCCTGGGTTCCATCATTCACTCACATGGTCTTTCCTATCACTGCTACGCTGAAGACACACAGCTCTTCCTGACCTTTCTACCGGACGAGTCCACTTTCTCATTGCGCATTTCTGCCTGCCTCTCAGACATCTTCAACTCAACCTCTCAAAAACTGAAGTCTTTGTCTTCCCAGCCAGACCTTCGACACAACACAACATCAGCATCAACATTGGATCTACAGTGATTGTCCGCACTAAATCGTCCAAAAATCTGGAGGTCATCATCGACGACCAACTGAGCTTTAAAGACCACATCTCTTCAGTCTCTAGGGCATGCAGATTTGCCCTCTACAACATCAGGAAGATCAGACCCTACATCCCGAAATATACAACCCAACTCATTGTACAGGTGCTTGTGATATCTCGTGTCAATTACTGCAACGCTTTGTTGATGGGGTTACCGATATCCACAATCAAACCCTTGCAGATGATCCAAAACGCAGAAGCTCGCCTCATTTTTAATCAGCCAAAAAGGACCCATGGCTTCCTGTAGCTGCTCGCATCAGGTTCAAAGCTCTGTCTCTTGCTTACAAGGTGGTTAACTCAAGAACTCCCGCTTACCTCAACTCACTCATTCAAGTCTACAATCCTTCCTGCCCGCTGTGGTCTCCAAACGAATGACGTCTGGTGGTCCCAGCAGCGCACAGAAGACACTAAGCAAAACGTTTCAGCGCAATGATCCCACGATGGTGGAACGAGTTACCAAACTGCACGCTCAGCAGACTATCTCCCAATATTCAAAAATCTGCTGAAAACAGAATTCTTCAACCTCTTCCTAAGCACCTAAATTTAAATTATTTAATTTATTTATTAATTTAATAAAAAAAAATTTTTTTTAAAAATTCCTTTCTGCTCTTTCTCGCACTTGCATCTCGTGAATTGTGAACACTTTTCTGATAGGACTTTGCTTTGATGGTTTCTTCTTGACTATGATTTTTGCCTTGTACCTCACTTGTAAGTCGCTTCAGATAAAAGCGTCTGCTATATGACTAAATGTAAATTCAGTATTTGGTTCACTTACTAAGAGTTTGTAAAGGCCTTAAGTCAGCTTACAAAATACAGTCAGCAGAGAATGGTTTCGATCCATCGACCTCTGGGTTATGGGCCCAGCACACTTCCGCTGCACCACTCTGCTTTCAACCACCCCAGATGGGACTCGAACCCACAATCCCAGGCTTAGAAGGCCAGTGCCTTATCCATTAGGCCACTGGGGCTTCACAAACAACCTTATTCATCAGTTCTTTCAGCAAACAGTTGCTTCCTATACAGAGCATAATATGAGACGTGCCATGTTGGCTTTGGGCAACACAATAATGGCCCCAAAGGCAGTTGATATAGTAAGATGGAGGGAATTATTTAAAGGTGCAGAGAAAAAGATGTGAAACACGTCAAAATTGAAATGCCATACTTATATGAAAGTGGCATTGTACAGTAGGTGAATATATACAACCTCCTCTGTAGAAGAGGATAGTTTCAATCCAACGATCTCTGGGTTATGGGCACAGCATGCTTCCGCTGAGCCACTCTGCTTTCAACCACCCCAAATGGGACTCGAATCCTTTGGGTAACACAATAATGAGAATAAAGGCAGTTAATATAGCAAGATGGAGGAAAGCATTTGAAAGAGCCAACCTCTTTCAAGCAGGCCCAGATTACCCCACTGCTCAAGAAGCCTCCTCTTAATCCTTCTGTAATGGAGAACTACCGACCTGTGTCTCTTCTTCCTTTTCTGGCCAAGACAATGGAGCGAGCAGTCTTCAATCAAATCTCAGACTTCCTTTCCAAGAACGACTTCCTCGAAGTCAACCAGTCTGGCTTCAAGAGGGGTCACTCCACAGAAATGGCACTCCTGACTGTCGTGGAAAATATTCGAGCTCCAAAAGCCACAAGTCAGTCTTCTGTCTTAATTCTACTTGATCTATCGTCAGCCTTTGACACTGTGAACCATCAGATCCTCTTGTCCACACTCTCTGACTTAGGCATTTCTGGATCAACTCTAGACTGGCTTCGTTCTTACCTATCAGGACGAACCTTCAAGGTATCCTGGTGGGGGCATCTTTCTCACTGTCATAGCTTCTCTACCGGTGTGCCACAGGGCTCAGTTCTTGGTCCTCTTCTTTTTTCTGTCTATACTGCCTCCCTGGGTTCCATCATTCACTCACATGGTCTTTCCTATCACTGCTACGCTGAAGACACACAGCTCTTCCTGACCTTTCTACCGGACGAGTCCACTTTCTCATTGCGCATTTCTGCCTGCCTCTCAGACATCTTCAACTCAACCTCTCCAAAACTGAAGTCTTTGTCTTCCCAGCCAGACCTTCGACACAACACAACATCAGCATCAACATTGGATCTACAGTGATTGTCCGCACTAAATCGTCCAAAAATCTGGAGGTCATCATCGACGACCAACTGAGCTTTAAAGACCACATCTCTTCAGTCTCTAGGGCATGCAGATTTGCCCTCTACAACATCAGGAAGATCAGACCCTACATCCCGAAATATACAACCCAACTCATTGTACAGGTGCTTGTGATATCTCGTGTCAATTACTGCAACGCTTTGTTGATGGGGTTACCGATATCCACAATCAAACCCTTGCAGATGATCCAAAACGCAGAAGCTCGCCTCATTTTTAATCAGCCAAAAAGGACCCATGGCTTCCTGTAGCTGCTCGCATCAGGTTCAAAGCTCTGTCTCTTGCTTACAAGGTGGTTAACTCAAGAACTCCCGCTTACCTCAACTCACTCATTCAAGTCTACAATCCTTCCTGCCCGCTGTGGTCTCCAAACGAATGACGTCTGGTGGTCCCAGCAGCGCACAGAAGACACTAAGCAAAACGTTTCAGCGCAATGATCCCACGATGGTGGAACGAGTTACCAAACTGCACGCTCAGCAGACTATCTCCCAATATTCAAAAATCTGCTGAAAACAGAATTCTTCAACCTCTTCCTAAGCACCTAAATTTATAAAAAAAAAAAAAGTCCTTTCTGCTCTTTCTCGCACTTGCATCTCGTGAATTGTGAACACTTTTCTGATAGGACTTTGCTTTGATGGTTTCTTCTTGACTATGATTTTTGCCTTGTACCTCACTTGTAAGTTGCTTTGGATAAAAGCGTCTGCTAAATGACTAAATGTAAATTCAGTATTTGGTTCACTTTACTAAGAGTTTGTAAAGGCCTTAAGTCAGCTTACAAAATACAGTCAGCAGAGGATGGTTTCGATCCATCGACCTCTTGGTTATGGGCCCAGCACACTTCCGCTGCACCACTCTGCTTTTAACCACCCCAGATGGGACTCGAACCCACAATCCCAGGCTTAAAAGGCCAGTGCCTTATCCATTAGGCCACTGGGGCTTCACAATCAACCTTATTCATCAGTTCTTTCGGAAAACAGTTGTTTCCTATACAGAGCATAATATGAGACGAGCCATGTTGGCTTTGGGCAACACAATAATGGCCCCAAAGGCAGTTTATATAGTAAGATGGAGGGAATTATTTAAAGGTGCAGAGAAAAAGATGTGAAACACGTCAAAATTGAAATGCCATACTTATATGAAACTGGCATTGTACAGTAGGTGAATATATACAACCTCCTCTGTAGAAGAGGATAGTTTCATTCTTTCGATCTCTGGGTTATGGGCACAGCATGCTTCCGCTGAGCCACTCTGCTTTCAACCACCCCAAATGGGACTCGAATCCTTTGGGTAACACAATAATGAGAATAAAGGCAGTTAATATAGCAAGATGGAGGAAAGCATTTGAAAGAGCCAACCTCTTTCAAGCAGGCCCAGATTAACCCACTGCTCAAGAAGCCTCCTCTTAATCCTTCTGTAATGGAGAACTACCGACCTGTGTCTCTTCTTCCTTTTCTGGCCAAGACAATGGAGCGAGCAGTCTTCAATCAAATCTCAGACTTCCTTTCCAAGAACGACTTCCTCGAAGTCAACCAGTCTGGCTTCAAGAGGGGTCACTCCACAGAAATGGCACTCCTGACTGTCGTGGAAAATATTCGAGCTCCAAAAGCCACAAGTCAGTCTTCTGTCTTAATTCTACTTGATCTATCGTCAGCCTTTGACACTGTGAACCATCAGATCCTCTTGTCCACACTCTCTGACTTAGGCATTTCTGGATCAACTTTAGACTGGCTTCGTTCTTACCTATCAGGACGAACCTTCAAGGTATCCTGGTGGGGGCATCTTTCTCACTGTCATAGCTTCTCTACCGGTGTGCCACAGGGCTCAGTTCTTGGTCCTCTTCTTTTTTCTGTCTATACTGCCTCCCTGGGTTCCATCATTCACTCACATGGTCTTTCCTATCACTGCTACGCTGAAGACACACAGCTCTTCCTGACCTTTCTACCGGACGAGTCCACTTTCTCATCGCGCATTTCTGCCTGCCTCTCAGACATCTTCAACTCAACCTCTCCAAAACTGAAGTCCTTGTCTTCCCAGCTAGACCTTCGACACAACACAACATCAGCATTAACATTGGATCTACAGTGATTGTCCGCACTAAATTGTCCAAAAATCTGGAGGTCATCATCGACGACCAACTGAGCTTTAAGGACCACATCTCCTCAGTCTCTAGGGCATGCAGATTTGCCCTCTACAACATCAGGAAGATCAGACCCTACATCACGGAATATACAACCCAACTCATTGTACAGGTGCTTGTCATATCTCGTGTCAATTACTGCAACGCTTTGTTGATGAGGTTACCGATATCCACAATCAAACCCGTGCAGATGATCCAAAACGCAGCAGCTCGCCTCATTTTTAATCAGCCAAAAAGGACCCATGGCTTCCTGTAGCTGCTCGCATCAGGTTCAAAGCTCTGTCTCTTTCTTACAAGGTGGTTAACTCAAGAGCTCCCGCTTACCTCAACTCACTCATTCAAGTCTACAATCCTTCCTGCCCGCTGTGGTCTCCAAACGAATGACGTCTGGTGGTCCCAGCAGCGCACAGAAGACACTAAGCAAAACGTTTCAGCGCAATGATCCCACGATGGTGGAACGAGTTACCAAACTGCACGCTCAGCAGACTATCTCCCAATATTCAAAAACCTGCTGAAAACAGAATTCTTCAACCCCTTCTTAAGCACCTAAATTTATTTAAAAAAAAAAAATTCCTTTCTGCTCTTTCTCGCACTTGCATCTCGTGAATTGTGAACACTTTTCTGATAGGACTTTGCTTTGATGGTTTCTTCTTGACTATGATTTTTGCCTTGTACCTCACTTGTAAGTCGCTTTGGATAAAAGCGTCTGCTATATGACTAAATGTAAATTCAGTATTTGGTTCACTTTACTAAGAGTTTGTAAAGGCCTTAAGTCAGCTTACAAAATACAGTCAGCAGAGGATGGTTTAGATCCATCGACCTCTGGGTTATGGGCCCAGCACACTTCCGCTGCACCACTCTGCTTTCAACCACCCCAGATGGGACTCGAACCCACAATCCCAGGCTTAGAAGGCCTTATCCATTAGGCCACTGGGGCTTCACAAACAACCTTATTCATCAGTTCTTTCAGCAAACAGTTGCTTCCTATACAGAGCATAATATGAGACGTGCCATGTTGGCTTTGGGCAACACAATAATGGCCCCAAAGGCAGTTGATATAGTAAGATGGAGGGAATTATTTAAAGGTGCAGAGAAAAAGATGTGAAACACGTCAAAATTGAAATGCCATACTTATATGAAACTGGCATTGTACAGTAGGTGAATATATACAACCTCCTCTGTAGAAGAGGATAGTTTCAATCCAACGATCTCTGGGTTATGGGCACAGCATGCTTCCGCTGAGCCACTCTGCTTTCAACCACCCCAAATGGGACTCGAATCCTTTGGGTAACACAATAATGAGAATAAAGGCAGTTAATATAGCAAGATGGAGGAAAGCATTTGAAAGAGCCAACCTCTTTCAAGCAGGCCCAGATTACCCCACTGCTCAAGAAGCCTCCTCTTAATCCTTCTGTAATGGAGAACTACCGACCTGTGTCTCTTCTTCCTTTTTTGGCCAAGACAATGGAGCGAGCAGTCTTCAATCAAATCTCAGACTTCCTTTCCAAGAACGATTTCCTCGAAGTCAACCAGTCTGGCTTCAAGAGGGGTCACTCCACAGAAATGGCACTCCTGACTGTCGTGGAAAATATTCGAGCTCCAAAAGCCACAGGTCAGTCTTCTGTCTTAATTCTACTTGATCTATCGTCAGCCTTTGACACTGTGAACCATCAGATCCTCTTGTCCACACTTTCTGACTTAGGCATTTCTGGATCAACTCTAGACTGGCTTCGTTCTTACCTATTGGGACGAACCTTCAATTTATCCTGGTGGGGGCATCTTTCTACCTGTCATATCTTCTCTACCGGTGTGCCACAGGGCTCAGTTCTTGGTCCTCTTCTTTTTTCTGTCGATACTGCCTCCCTGGGTTCCATCATTCACTCACAAGGTCTTTCCTATCACTGCTACGCTGAAGACACACAGCTCTTCCTGACCTTTCTACCGGACGAGTCCATTTTCCCATCGCGCATTTCTGCCTGCCTCTCAGACATCTTCAACTCAACCTCTCCAAAACTGAAGTCCTTGTCTTCCCAGCCAGACCTTCGACACAACACAACATCAGCATCAACATTGGATCTACAATGATTGTCCCTATTTAATCGGCCAATAATCTGGGGGTCATCATCGACGACCAACTAAGCTTTAATGACCACATCTCAGTCTGTAGGGCATGCAGATTTGCCCTCTACAACATCAGGAAGATCAGACCCTACATCACGGAATATACAACCCAACTCATTGTACAGGTGCTGGTCATATCTCTTCTCGATTACTGCAACGCTTTGTTGATGGGGTTACCGATATCCACAATCAAACCCTTGCAGACGATCTAAAACGCAGCAGCTCGCCTCATTTTTAATCAGTCAAAAAGGACCCATGTCACACCACTCTTTAGATCTCTACACTGGCTTCGTGCAGCTGCTCGCATCACTGCTACATCCCAGCCAGACCTTCGACACAACACAACACCAGCATCAAAATTGGATCTACAGTGATTGTCCCAACTAAATCCTGGAACCGTGGGACTGGCCCTGGCTGCTTTCTGGCCCCTCTACACACCCGCAACATCTTTTCTTCTTAAATAAGGAGTCTTTTAATCCATCCTAGTGGTCTGATTCTCTTGGGTCCCTACCTTATCCCTCACAACTTCCCATTATGCCAGTACTACTGTTACAAATCTCTTGGACATCCAGGCCAGGAACTCCAAAATAGTAATGAGCCTTTCATTAATTTTAATGTTGGGAAGGCTCTATTTGGGTAGAGCAAAAGTCAAGTTCTCTTCTGCCTGTTTGTTCTGTCGAGCAAAAGTCAAGGTGTGTGAAGGCCTTTTTAATATTACTTATATCCCACACATCCCACACAAAGAAACTGCTGGTGACAAGGGCCTGTCTGAGTTGTGATCATTGTTTGTTGCTTCAAAATTGTCTGAAAAAACAAAACCCTACAATATAGCAAAGACATGATTTTACAAACTTAGAGACAACTTCACAAGACTATAGTACAGGTAAGATTTTTTTTTTATTTACCTGAAGCCCGGCAACTTGTATAAAACCTCATAAAATGGACATCAACTTGGGTTCCTGCCACTTGTCCTGTTGTGCATTAGGTGGTTGGACAGTTTCACCATTTTCCAACAACCTTTTGTAGTCCTCTTTAACCATGCAACTGGACAACCTTTTAAAACTACCACTATTATAGTGCTTTCAATCATCCATACACTTCAGCATGAATAAAGTCTCTTTGCCTCTCCAATAATGCTGGCTTTTGGTAACATTTCTTGCTGGGTTGCTGCAAGCATTTCTTGCTGCTGTTCGCAAAGTGGAAAAATCTGCCTGTTTAAATTGGTGACAAATTCCTGCATCAGGTGATGCAGTTGTAAATCTCAGAGGTCCTACAGTTAGGAATTGTCAATTGTTAACACAGAATGCTCAATGAGATAAAAAAGGAACCTTAAACTAACAACTAAAAACCTACACGATTCATTGGAGTTGGTTAACATTACTGTTCAGGACTATGCAAAACATTGAACAGGCTCTTCAAAAAATACCATTCCAGGGTACCTCAGGTTTGTTAAAATTCACCTTAAATCCACCTTAACACACAACACTGCTGGGAAAATGTAGACTGATGAAATTAAGGTAGAAGGGTCTGGGAACAACATACAGCACTACTCATTGCGTTATAACCGAACCCCATACGTACAAGAAAACATCATTCAATCAAAGTAGAGCGAGCATCATGATTGTGGCTGGCTTGCTGCCTCCGTACCTGGACCGTGTATACCTTTTCAGATGTTGAGTGCTGTGAATTGTCTACACAAAGAACACACACATTTCATTTGCGTTTCCAGATTGTTTCCTCATATTCAGCAAATTAAAGATTTATTAAATCCAATACTGCCCGTTGTGGACACATACCTCTGCCACAGTGTTTAGGAAATTATGTTAAAAGTCAGAAATTTTATGGGAATCTGTTTTTCAGTTAAATGTCTTTCTTGATTCTTCATTCTTAATCTGCCATTATTTTTTTCATGACCATACACAGCCGGCAGTAACATAAATAAAGTTTCACATCAAGAACTGTGAGTTCAAATGAAACTTGACATACAATTACATTAGTATTTGGATCAGCTTACTGATCCAGTTCAGTTGCTGCTCCTGTTTTGTAAAACAGCCATGCAAATAAAGTTGTCAACACACAAACATCACAGTCAATACATATACAACTGAGGGTGTCATTGGCAAAGATCTGATTTGTTTCCCTTTGACAGATTTAGAAGCTGAAAACATTTATTCTAGATAGTATAAAAACTTGCAGTTTATTTTTCCTGTTATGTGTTTCTTTTGGTTTCTGTTATGTAATGGCAGATGCTAAATGTGTGTGAGTAAGTTATGCATCAGGAGTATTCAGGCATTACCTTATTCTCAATCCTGAAAGTCATTTCCATCAAAGTTACAATATGAATGCATATCCCTCATCTAACATTTAACATTTATATTTAACATTTGCTAAATACTTACCTGAAAACATCACTTTCCAAGTCAAAGCTTATAACCCATAGTTTTGCATGCATGGCGTTATATAACATGTACTGCAATACTTTTATACTTTTTTCTTTCAAAAAACAAAACAACAATGGTGTCCCTGTAAGGAATATAATCAACTGTCTGGTGTCCTGCAGTAAAAAAAGTTGTGATGAACTGACAGTCTCTCCAGGATCGCCCTTCTCCCGCTCCATGACAGGTTGCATAGGTTTCAGTACCCTCGAGACTCTTTACAGGTTATAAAATTAATTTAAGCAGTTAAGTAGTGGATGGATGGATGGATGGATAAGTAAAGGTTATAATTAATGTTGATATGATGATGACACTGAGCAGAAGGAAATTTTTAAAATTATTATAAATTTTAATAAAATATTCTCAAATAAAATCAGATCCCTCTGAGGTTCCTAGGGCACCAAATGGTCCAGAAACATCTGTGTGAACTGTGGAGCAGAAAGGGAATGAGGCAGGCCTTTGCAGACTGACAGTGAGAGATCGCACAGTTCACCCTTCTGCTCCCCTGAGTATTGTGGGTAAATAACCACAGTATGCTGATCTGATAGTGTGGTCAAATTTGTTGTAGTGTAACCACAGCATCTATTTGTACAGCAGGGTGAGGCAGACCATGTGGGAGTATGTGGTTTGAGAAAGTTGTAATGTTTGTTATAAATTAAAGGGTGCGCAGTAATTATTTTTCTGCTACAGAAGCAAGTTAGTCCAAGAAGCATGCTTTACACATAGACCATAGACCATAACAAAATTGAGCTGGAATAATGTTCTCCAAACATGAGAGGGTATAGACCAAAAGGGAGAAAAATAAATGAATATTCAATGCAAGAGGGCACAAGGTGCATATCTGAGTCAGGTCAGTTTAAATGAACCTTCTCAGCTTGCTAGCAATTCAGAACCAGCAGGGTGCTGGAGACAGTTCAAGATGTCTAGATTTCCAAAATGTAAAGATGACTGCACAGTGTCTTTCTAGTCTATAATGAGGCAACCTGCATTCCTCTCTTATTTCGTCAAAATGAATCTTGAAAATTGCCTTCCAGTAACAAATGAAAAACAGTGCAGTGATCTGACGGATCTGCTGTCATTTATTTAACATATGCAGGATTTAATTTAAATTATCATGAGTTAATTTCATATGTTATTTTGTTACCCTATTGTCAAGGCCTAGGGGCTTTTTGCTTTACTTATTAATGTTCTAACCCTGTCTCCCTCTGTGCAGAGTGGCCGTCCTCCTTCACTGTCATTGTCTCACCCCAGATTGGTTCTGTGGAGGGAGGCACAGCTGCCCGCACTTGCTGCTGATTGGTAGGAACCTTTTTACGCCTGCCTAGGAGCTCACACAGTGTTGGTTTGTCTTAGGAATTCCTTTGCCTGCCTGCCCGCCCTAAACTGCCGGGCCCCAGAAAGAGTTAATTGAAAAAGCAGCTCAGGAGCCTAACTGATGTTCCTTTCTTTTTTTATCCACTTGGCCCACGAGGTCAGAAATTTTGGAAAAGTGTGTATAAAATTTATCGTCAGTACTGCCAACTAGTGCTAGGGGCTTGGTATTGCAAAAGATACACACTTCTGAAAGTGTATAACATTTCAACCAATGAGAGCACATCCTAATGATAAGAAAGCATTTGATTGGCTACTTCACCGTCACCAATTTGGGATATACCCCCATTTCCTCAAAGCAGAGTTGGTTGTGCCATTTTACATTATGAAAACTTCTTGATGACAGCAACAGGTAGGTTTACTTTATGATTTTTTATTTCTTAACCTGACACTGTTTCCTCCTCTGTACAGTTGCAAGCAGGGTACAAAGTGTAGTTGTAATACACATTTTTAGCTGCTAATGTTAGCTACAGCATGCTGGCTCGTAATGTTAGCAACAGCATGCTAGCTTCTAATATTAGCTACAGTATGTTACAGCTTACAGCTTGTAAAGTGATCTATAGCTCGATAGCTGCTACTGTAATGTTATAGATACATATCTGGCACATTTTCTCTTAAGGTTAAAATACAATTAATTTTGTATGATAAACTCATTTGGATCGTAGCTAGACAACATAAGTTGCCTTCACGTCACCTACATCACAAGTTGTAAATCTACATGTCATTAATATCTTACTTTTTAACTTTCAAAATATATTAAATTGCATGTATGAGATCAATATAGATTAAAAAGGAAATAAATGCATCATTTAATGTGCTTTAAATGATGGGAAGAGGCTATTTTGTTTAAGGTGTACTTGTAAATGCATATCGACAGTATAGATACTGAAAAGACCCACACTTTTGTGGGCTTTGAATGCACTCTGTGAAGACCACACGCTTCTTGTGGATTAAACAGGACAAATTCACTACAGAAGTACAAAGAAATGTAAGTTAACTTATCCCTCAAATACTAACAATGCTAACAGAGGGTTGATAATGAGCTTTATATTTTTAACTTGTTTGTAATGCTCAGTCTCATGCAAGATTGTTTTCTTATTTAGCATTAGTGTTAACATTAGCATTTACGTTAGATTCTGTTTGTTTATACTGTCTCCATGTCAGAAAATTGTATATGGCCTAATAAATACATTTTTACAATGTTTTATGTGTATAAATGCATGCAGTTCTCTCTCCTTGTAGATGAATCAAGCAGCTTAATAGTGGCAGGATTAAATATTAGCCAGTAATAGTCACAGTAAAATCAATGTTGGAACATAACCTATGCTCAATTTATATTTAATCATAAAGGGGAGTTGGCTGTGTAAGAGCCAACCCGGGTTTCCTCAGTTTTTTTATTTATATTGTGTATTGTTAATTGGATTAGGAGATGATGATGTCATTAGTGGCATGATATGGCTTTGATGATTGGCCTTTATAGTTTCCCTTTTAAATATGTTGTAAACAAAACATAGCAAAGGTTTTGTTACGAGAGTTCAGTAACTTACATTATTAGCTTAATAGCCTGATTTGCTTTTGATTTTGGTCTGAATACCAGGTGACAAACAAGCAGACTCCTGCTTTTGACAGTTGAGACCGATACGTCCCATAAAGATCATCCGACCTATGAGGATTCAAACAGAGATGATCCCAAGATGCAGCTAAAGAAGTAAGGAACACACTAATCACAAAGGATTTATTTTGACCTGGACTTTGTGTATTTCTCGTATCAAGATACGGAGCTGTTCACTGCTCTTCCAAAACAGTAATCCTCCTTTTGAGTCAGGATTACTGTTTGGATAAAGTGCTGGCTTGTGGTTGAGGGAACAGAGTAAACCTTAACACACCTTCCTAGTCTTTCCCTCATGGGGCCCTCATGCATCCAGTTATCCTGAGACACAAATATGCTTGTGTTTCTAGTCTTCCACTTATGGGGCCCTCAAGTAGTCACTGAATCTCACACTCCTAATTTTAGAGTTTCTGCCTTTATGGGGTCCTCTCGTATGGATCTAACTTATATATATTAGTTATTTTACTAATTTATAGTAAAGTAGTTATTTTACATCATTATCTTAAGACCATTCAGCATCAAAACCCAAGTTGTTATAGTTATTATGCTGCACCTCTTTATGGGCTTCATGTTTTCAAATATATAGTCACTATTTTATGTTGTCCTTTGAAGTTTACCTTTTTAAGATTATTTAACAAGTTGTCGTAGGAACTATCTAATAGAACATTTAATAAAAGAGGAGTTTAGCCCAGCCTTTGGAAAGAACAAGAAGACCTACTTCGAAGTAATGGAGCATTCCAAGAAAATGTATTTGATCCCACAGTACCAGCTGGATGCTTTAAAACAGCATCATCAGATTCAAAATACAGGTTCTATCAGACAGTCAGTGGAAAATGAGCTAGATAAAGCTATGGCCATTATTTTGAGCCTGCCTGACACGGATTTGTATGAAAAGGCCAAAAAGTACAACAGTGTTTTACAGCGGTACTGGTCACTGGTGAAACAGGGTGATCGTGCAAAAGGTATGATCAACTTGACACTATCTGGTGGTGAAAACCACAGTGTATATCCTAATGTCACGCAGGTCTATGATGCTGACGCCAGCGGTACCTCTGACTTAAAACACATGCCCGTTAAACATAAGACATGCACAGCAAATATTAGACACCATGGCTAAAAACTCATGGACTGGTCAGGGGGAGCTTGTTGTTGGGGAGGTTTTGAAGGGGTCGTACATATACTATCTGTTAAAAAGCATTATACAGGCGCAGGATGTGTCTAATGACAAAAGACTTCATGGTTGGGACAAGTTTTTGCAGGTCATGGCTGCAGGTCATCTTCCATCCCCAACACTCAGGTTAGACGGCTCATTACAGGGATCAAAATGGGTGATTGTCAAACACCTTCTTAAAATGTCTGAGTGAATAATACCCCACACTGAGTCATACCCCAGGGCGTAAAAAACAGAAAAATGTATGGATTAATTTTTAATTACGTGTAGATATTGATTTATTTGAATGTTCTAATAAAATGTCTTACTTTTCAACATTTTGTTTATTGTGACCTATTATGTGTTTTATTATTTCTCATCTAATGTTTATATACAGCTTTTGATATTTCTTATTTTTTCTAATACTTGCATTTTGTCTCCATTCTGATTTTAAAAACCATAACTATTGTGTTATAACACCTGTATAAGTATGCAATGATTGAATAAAGAGTTTATTTACACTGTTTTTCTAATTAAACATACTATAAACTCTATACACAGCGAGTGATAACTATGAAACAATTATTCACAGGTGAGGTTTTACACATTGAACACAGGTATAGTCATATTTTTGACAAACACCAGGTTGTATTTTGTTAAATTTATAAACCATAACATCATTACAATTCAGATTTGAGCCATATTTGTCTATAAAGTCCTCATAAGACATCCCTCTTTGCATATGATACAGAAAAAAGTGTGGCCAGAAGCCATTGAATCACTATCATGCACCTGTTTTGTAGAATAAAACACTAATGTACAATTCTGTTTAAAAAAAATTGACGGAAATTGAGTGTGTGATTGTGGGGGGCTGACAAAGCTATCAAAAAAATAACTTTTTAGCCAATGTTAACCAGGCATATCAGAAGGGTGAGTGTTAACAACCAACATGGCAGGTAGTCTGCTTATCGTATCGTTTTAGAGGTTGTATAGAAAGACACCCAAGAAATCAGTCTGTCGGCTGGTAATCCTTTTAAGAATACTAGTCAGTTTTACAGTATTCATGATGTCTAATAAAAGTCCATCAAAATCTGTCTTGCAGACACAGAATATACACAGAATATACCAAAATGGCAACTTTGCGAGGCAGAGGCTGTCTAAAGCGAGCTTCTAGTCTGACATTTCCACTTTTAACCAGAGACATGACCGGTGCATCCCTTGTCTGGATCTGGATTAAAACGAGTGTGTATCCTCTAGCAAAATCCTGACGTGATATCGCTAGCGAACAGTGTTTTAGATATCTTCCCGTTGTCTATCAGCTGGTAGCATTCGCGAACGCACTGGCCCCTATTAAACAACGGCTGAAATGGTTTAGCAGGGTATGGTACCCCATTGGCATAAAGACTCATAAATTCAACATCATAAAATTGGAAATTAAATGGATTGTAAGCACAGGTCCCTGTGAAAGCCTCGTCAACAAATGCTATTATGACAAACTTTTGACCTATATAAAGATTTTCCAGGTTACACACTCTTGTACCAGCGTGTACTAAAAAGGTTTTCATACACTAGAGCATATTTTGCTTTGAACGTATAAATTTTATCAACTCCGTTCAATAATAGTTTCTCCTGAAAGGACAGATCCCTGTGTATCGGAGCTATTAACTCCACTATTTCCGGTGTAATCAGCCTTTGATGCAAGGCCTTCATTGTTGCCATCTATTGATGAATTGTCCATTTTGTTAGCTGTATTAATGCAAAACTGAGTTTTTCTTCCTTAGTTTGTAAGCAGTTCCAGAATGCCTCTGTATGGATATGTGTTGGAGGATTGTGTTATAAGCCTTCCCCCCAGTGTTATATCAACCTTTGAAAAAAACTGATGCTCCCAGATAATAAACAAATCCCACGTTTGCAGTTTTTGACCCGTCAGGGTTAGTGATTTAGACACGGGAGTACAGGTATGTATTATTTAAGTCTAGATAAGTGGAAAGTGATCGCAGAGAGATTTTATAGTACTTTTCTGCCTATAGGGTATGGCAAAATGGTGTAGTACGCTCTTTACACACAGTTTTGATTGGCTGTGAATTAGCGCCATTGTTTATTTCAGAAGATGTCGGTGCTTGTCAGGCCTGCTCTATGTGTGGTCCTGCCTCCTTTGCTGCCTGGTTTTTTCTTAGCAATCCTTGCTGTTTTACACAATTTTTTTACTGGTTTTGGGCTCTATGACACCACGCCTATATCCCACAGGAGGTCTTTTTATTGGTCTTTTACAGTACACAGCTAGTCCTTGTCCCTCCTGCTTCTGCATGCTTCTCCCAATAGACACCACATGACCCACAATACCCGATGCTGCTTTTTTCAGATGAGGAGTGGCAAGACTGAATCCCCGAGTAATGGCATGGCCATTCTGAAGAAGCCATTCTGATTTAGATAATAAGCCGTGTATCTCCCATCATGTGTGTATGGATTGTACTTTATAACAATTCCTTAACTTGACAGCTGTGGTTCCGAAATATTGTTTTAAAGGTGTAAAGTGGAGTTAAACGATTCCTTTCCTGTATGTAAATGGTATATATTGATTCTGATTGTTTTTTAAAGAAATTTCTATTTCATCTATGACTGATTTGGAGAGAGATGTGTAGTGCAGCTTATCATAACTAAGAGTGGGCATCCTACGCTAGTCGTCGCATATGTTTATACTTCTTAGGAGTGGGACATGGCTGTCCCCCACAAGCTGATAATCCACAATGTTGCTGTAAATAAATATATTCACCACCATAGATGTCTGCAGGGCAGGGAGCTATATGTTTTTTTTTCTTTTCAGTATCTATGGGGATGATAAAAGTGAATCCTGGTTTGAATCCCAATATCTGTGCTAGTTTTCCCTTGAATATGAAAGTTAGGCCATTAACCCCCATGAAGAAACCATGATTTCTAATATTGTTCTACTACATGGACACCCTCACTGTTAAACTGATTCTCAATAACGCGGGCATTTAATTCTTTCACTATTTTAGTGACGGTCTCGCAAAATCCCACAGACAGTGTAATGGTGTACAACTCTCTTGTTTTGGTATTATAAATATTTATAACCACATCCTTGCGTGAAAAGTGTTCCAGACCCTAGGAAACTGCATTTCAATAATCCCCACCTCGTAAGGTTCCTTAAGAACTATGGGTCTCGCGAGCTTTGTTCTGTAATTCCATATTTTATTGTTTGGGTATATATGTGCTGACAAGTTGCTTGGGAGCGTGATGTAAAATACATTTTTATTCATGATAGTTAAACAAGATCTGCTGCTCACAGCTGCACGCTTTGTAATGCTCGTACAGACTATCGTGTCCTGCTGTTAAGCACTTCAATGCAGATCGATTATTTCCTTTTCAGGTATTAAAGAGTTAAAATTTTCAGGCCATCGTAACCACTTTACCAAAACCTAATCACGTCCTACTTTTTTTCTATCCAAAAGTTTTTCAATTTTGAAGTCCTTATCTTTATTGACAATCACCCACTGTAACTCCTTTTCATAAAATGTACACTGCAATATTTCACCAGCACAGTCTACTAATCTGTACACCAGTGGCTCTCGCGCTACACACTCAGATATAGTGAAATATTCATTGCTGAATGTCTGTTCATATCCTTTCCTAAAAACACTGCGCAGTTTCGATATCCTTACAGTGTTTCCCAAATTGTACTTGAATTGACAATACTCCGGGGTTTTGTTTTGTAAAGAGTTTTAAAGACCACAGATTCATTACTCTTGTTAACATTTAAAGAAGCCATTTTTATCGATCTGTGTTGAGAATTATTATAGGAACCAACAAGCTCCTGTATAATTTCAATGTATCGCTATGAATTAACAGCGAAAAATAGCGCCACATTCTGGTGCATAAAGTTCTATTTTAACTGTTCTGCAACGCATGCTTTGGTCTTAATTTTTGTTGAAAAATGTCGAATATTAAAAGACTTTAACAGTCTCTGGAAAGCTCTATTATAGAATTCTGTACCAGAATCCGTCATCAGAGTTTGAGGAATCCGCCCCCTCGCTGAAAATGTCCCGAAATGCCTTGTTACAGAAGACCCCAATTTTTCTTTAAGAAACCTCACCCATGCATACTTAGAGAAAAGATCGGTATATGTCAGCAGGTACCTCACGTTGTAATTTTCCTCAGAATAAGCAGACATGTCCACCAAATCAGCTTGAGTGTTTGTCTGTACCGCTAACCAAGATCCTGTTTCTTGGAAAACGTCTGGCTGCATTGGCATGAAGAGTATATACATCCTATTTCATTAAATACTGTTTAACTTCTGAGAGCGATGGCTGTACCCGTGTTTGCTCTTGTAGCATTATATAATTTCTGTATGCTGCCAAGGCCTCCGGGGTGGGACGGATCATAACATATGTTTTGCAGAGAGCTTTTCATGTTCGCTTCAGAAAACACAAATGAACCAATGCTTCTTTTAACATGTATTTTTATTTCAGTCAATGAAATCTATAGATTTATTGTTCATGTAATCTTTCTGTCGCTATCACATAGAGAACATTTTTTTCTTCACATCATAACAAAAAATTTCAATACATACATTGCATTTTACCTATTCTATTTGACTCATTGTATTTGCTACTTAAAAACAAAATTCAATACATACACTATTTTTTATCTAGTCTATTTCACTCATTGTATCCATTACTATTTAAAAAACACACACACACTAATATCTCTTTTTTTTTCAATAAGTTGCTGTTTTTTTTTTCAACAACGCCAGAGATCATATGCCTCTCAGATGATTTGACCGTGTTTGTAACTTCTTATAGTTCCCCCTTTTTCAGCTACACACTTGTAAAAATCTAAATTTTTACATATTTTAGAAAGAATAGCCTCTGCTACCCCTTGAAGCATAGGCATGTATTTGTTGATCTTTTGCCACATTTTTCTTTTGGATGGCCACATTGTCTCATAGATGCACTGGCTAAAAACAGCACTCAAAACGTCCAAACATTCTGCAGTAATTGTTGTATGGCCTTATGGCATGGGTGTATACCCGAGTCTATCGGTTGATTCATGTATGAGTAGATTAGCATATAAACTGTAGGGGAGTTATTGTTCCACACACCCCCGTCTGTACCCTGAATATACCTCCTGCTCATCATCTGGCCTGTTCTCAACAAATACAGGTGTTAGCGTCGGTGTGCTGGGTACCATAGCAACGTCTTCATCTGTTAAAGCACTTCGCGCAGTCTCCTCATCGTAAACCCGGTTATCTATAAAATGATAAATAGTCAAAACATTCCAGACATTTTGTTAAATACACACACACACACACACACGCGCGCGCACACACACACACTCTCAGACTGCACACTTTAAAGTAAAACGTCAATAATTACTGTTTAATTACTGTAATTAAACTGTAATTAAATAATTACTGTCTGATGATTCTGGGCAGAGACGGACAGTTTAGGGTAGACAGCCCAGGCTGCACAGCACTCGGATTAGTAGAAAGAAAAAAACGTTTTCTAACGGCTTCATAAGACGTGTAGACCGTGTCTTTTTGATCGCCTTATCAATATAACCGACCAGTTTTTGCAGGGATTGCCAGTCGCACCACTAAAAAAGAAACAAATTTTCAAACCATGTGTCAGATTCCTCCATAGTGATGGGGTAGGGGTTTCTTAACCATTCTGAACGGCCTCTGGCAGCCATTATCCCATCTATCTCACATTACGAAAAAATATAAATCCATCATGTGGTTTGTTAAAATGATTGGCCTCAATCCTGTAAATCACAGGGCCGGAGGCCCTGAGCCATTGCACTACATGCATTGACTCTGAGAAGCCAGGATGGCTCAGGTTGGTACACACTGATGTACGGAAAAGTCTTTTACCGATAAACAAATGCATGATGAATAATCATCTCTGTCAAAACAGTCTCCTACACTTAGCACAACATCCCCCGATTTATATTTAATATTATAAACATACTCATGCACTCCCTGCTGTTCTAGCTTTAACTCCATGGGCACCGTACGCTTCTCATCATGTCTCTTTTTACGTGGTGCACAGCACTCCATTGCAGCACCTAAAACAGGTTCATTAGCAGACAGATCTCCATCAGACATACCTGCAGATCCGTATGTCATCATGTGTGAAAATGTCCAAAAGGAAATAGAAAAAAAATTAGCAATAGCTAGGATAATGACGGGCTACTTTTCAAAACTATATACCGGGGGTGTCAAACTCGAATTCACAGTGGGCCAAAATATAAAACAGAGATAAAGTCACGGGCCAAACTGAATATTTATTGAAAAATTAACTGCAACTGATATGTAATGTTCAACCTTTTTCATATGGAAACAAACTTTAGTTTTGCTTGAACACAGGATTTGGTACAACCAAAGCCTGATATTACAAACACATAAGAAATTAAATTTGAAATAAAAGACACATCACAGTGGTGTTCATTTCTTATTTAAATTAAAAAAAAAAAAAATGCCTCTCACTGTATCATTTTAAGTTCCTTTTTGAAGTGGATCTTTTTCAAAACCAACAACAAAACAACCAAAAATAATAATTTCATTCAATGAAAATCCAACTGTTCGACTATTAACAGTTCATGCCTTGGAGTAGAAAAAGTGCATAAAGAAAACATATATTAAAACTCAGTTTGCTACACTCTGATTTACTCTGCACATTGATCTAAGCCAGATAGCTGCCATCTTTTCTTAGATAGATGTTCATCAATGTCTGGGGTCAGGCATGGAACATGGAAACTGTGCAGCACCAACAGAGTCATACTTTGATTTGAGCGTATCAGTACACTGGAGTTCAATTACCTCCATTTGGAGGTTGGTGCGCTTTGCACATTGATCGCAAATGGATTAGTGAGCAGTTCAAATCTGCCTTTCTGAGCTTCAAAGTCGGCAAATCGCCGGGAAAACTGCGCTGAGTAGGTTGATTTATTTCAGCAAACTGTGTTCTAGGCAGCACGGCAGGAGAAATTTGCTCTTTCATGGTTTGGCAGCATGGAAAATGACCCAAGTTTCCTTGCAGCATCGGAGTCTTCCACAGACACAACTTAACTTTAAAGGCCCTCACTGAAGCGTACATGTTGGTGATGATGCAGCCCCGTCCATGAAGCTGCAGCTTAAGCACATTGAGATGGCCACGATGTCACACAGAAATGCCAGCTCACACAGAAACTTTTCATCCCTGAGCTCTGTTGTGTCTTTCCCTTTCCCTTCCTTTCCATGAACAGCCTAGATAATTTTGACTAGGCAGTGCATACATTTAAGATATCTCCAATATAATTATGAATAGTTAAAACTCTAAGATATTACTAGTTGAAATTCAATTATAGATATATTTAATTAGTTTTAGACATGCAAAAATATAAAGATATCTTGTAAATGTGCCAATTTCAATGTTGTTTCATATTTCATATAATTTCATAGTAATTAGACATCTGGAATTCACACGGATAGTCAAAATTGTATTGTAGATATCTTAAAGTTGTTTTCCCATTTAAGTCAATAAGACATTCTGACCAGTCACAGTTTCATTTGCCATACACTGGTTCTGACAGACTGGAAGATTTATCTAAAAATGACATCTCCACTGTCTCATTAAGGTCAGTTTCCAGGAAAGTCAGATGTGTAAAGCAAACACCTTTATGTAAGCATGTTTTGTAAAAACGTCAACTATTACAACTGTTTTATATTATCAAAGTCTGTACGTTCCACATGTTGGGGTGCTTCCTTTTTGCATGTGATTTTTCTCCGGTGAAGGCATGCACTTTCTTCACTCTATCTTTTGTGTATTTTTCTGCATATGTGATGTTAAATAACTTGAGACAGTACTTTTGCCAAATGTTTGTGCAAATCTGGTAATTAGAAAAGTTTGTTGAGACTGTAGCAGCAATGCTGTGTGTTGTGTAAAATACAGTTTATGTGAGAAAAACCCTATGAATGAATCTCCTAAATTATTGGTGTGTAGGTGTATTTATGGTCATTTATTTTTGAAGAGAATACTAGTATGGTATAGTGTAATTCATTTATGAATTCTAATTATTATTTTTTGCACTGTATCAAATTGCTTTCTTACATGTCGACTCTCTCTCTACTAAAGCAGTAGAGAGCATTTCTGAGAGAGCAAAACCATATCAATGTCTTTGAGAAAATTACAGTTGTCGTGCCTGAAAGCTGAAAATAAATTGCTCAAAGAGAGTCCTGGGATGTGGGTCCTTCTTTCTATATTACACAACGAAATGCACAGTCAGATCCACTACATTTCTGCACATTGCTGTGTTTCGTTCATTGTCTATGCACAATCTAATTTTTACATGCCAATTTTTGTGTGTTTTTTAAAACTGCCTTCAGCTGAGTATATAACTATCCCCTTTGACATGTTGTGCTTTGCTGTGTACTTGCCCGAGGAGTGACGTTTTCATAGCTTATCCAATATTTCTTTTCCCAGTGCTCCATACAATAGTTTTGTGTTTTACAAGTTGTTTCTCCAGATTTTTTGTTTGCTTTTTGTAAATAAAGTCTTCAGCGGAAAGATGCTAAAACATCAGTAGAACTGAGAGGAAACAGAAGGGAAAAAAGAAAAATTACCAAAATTGATCTTTAGTTTTTATGAAAAATATTGATCATGCTTTAAAAATTCTAATATTGTCTATTGATTAATCTTGAGGGAGGTCAATGGTCAAACTTATTTACGGAGAAGCAGTTGATAGGTTGCGTGAGTAGCTCAACATATGTACTTGATTGACCATCAGATTGACTGAGGAACTTTCCACACACCTTTTTTTTCTCTCTGCCTTTTTTCCAGTTTGACTAAGTTAAAATCATTTACTTCTGTTTCTGATAATCCTACTTCATTTGGGCTCATTGTAAGGTGTCAACTTCTGATGGGTGAGGAATCTGCATGAGGTTTTGGCAATGTTCACGCCTTATTTTCTTCATCTTCTAAAAAAGAAGGAAATGAGAAATAACATCCAATATAGGTGATAAAAAAATCACAAACTAAGTTGGGAAAATGTATAAACGCCTTTTACTTGTCACATCAGTGGCACTCAAATCTATGTTGTCAGAAAGCAAAATATAGTTGAAATTATGCATCAATTACAATGTGTGGAGGTAAACAACAAAACAAATTGGTTAAATAAGTTTATATGCGTCTACACTTACACATATACATTTATATCTGTATTCATACACTCACACACACACAGACACACACACACACACCAACAACATACACAAACAGAGTGTAGGTAGAAGCTACAGCTATCTTTACTTCCCTTCTTACTAACAGTACTCAAACAGCAGAGTTTAGAATCACTCAAATAAATAAGCCCCACCACTCTAACCTAACTTCTCCATCCTCTCTGTGTTTTACATCTCATATCCAATCTCAACTACACTGTACAGTACCGGCAAGGCTATTTTTTATTATTCTATTAAAAGCCATCCCTGAGATTATTCCAAAAATAACTTCAATAAATGAAACAAACCTTATATTTAAACACACACTCCTCTTATACAATGTTTGTAATTTTCATTGTAAAGCTTTTGCATGTTTCCTTTCATAAAGTTATTAACAATTCTGTACATAATCCATAGTATTATGACTTTTATTAAATCCCAAAACTTTAGAGCTATTGCTTTTTTTAGAGCTATTGATTAGTTTTTATTAGTTGGTGCCATTTAATTTGCCCTATTAACTATTCTTATGGCTCTCTGTTGCACATAATAAAATTTTGAAATTAATTTACATTCAAATATGTGGAAGTACCACTGAACAATACAATGTATACTGCATAATAGAGTCTCATTTAAGAAATCTTTAACTTTATAAAATATTGCAATTGAGTTCAATATTTTTGACTTGATATAAGTTATGTGAGATTCCAACTCAATTTATAATCAATCACTTCAAAATTTAAGTTCATTCTTTCAATTTCCTTGTAATTTACTAAGCTCACTTGCAATTTTTTTTATGATTCCAAAAATGACATACTTAGTTTTATGTTGAATTGGAGATAATTTATTCCTATCAAATATTTTGTTTAAATCTGTCAACCCTCTCTGTACCAGCTCCAAAAGTTGTTTAAAATTTTTGCCAAAACAAAGCAAAATCATGTTGTGTCATCAGCAAAAACAGTGAAATCCATCACTCTGAAAACATTACAAATGTCCCTTATATTCAAAATAAATAAAAAAGGACCCAAAAACTGACCCAGGTAGGACCCCTCAAATTATGGTCTATGTTTTTAAACACTAGTTATGATCTGACCATTTTGTAATCTGTTATCTATAAAATTTTTACCTAAGAACCTGCGACCATATCTCTTTAACTGTTACAGTAACTAATCATAATCAATGTTTGGAATCAATAAATATGGTATAGTACGTTAAATAGTATATAATTTTTTTTTCTATTTTATATATGTTCTGTAAAATCAAGTCAATAAGGAAGATTAGTTTTTTTTCATTCATTGTTTTCACAACAATTCTTTTATTATTAAAAAATATTAACTTCTATATTTTTACCTATATTGACAATACCAGTCACGTTTTGTTAATTACGATTGTTAATTAAGATTAAAAGCACTTGTTGTTTTTCACAACTTAAATAGGATCTAAAAAATTAGCAAAGGAGGATGTAATACTGTTGTTAGCACTGTCAGGTGAGGAAGCAGCTATAATACAGTCTAACAATAAAGAGAGGGAGAGAGACTTTAAAATCCCAAACAAATGTTACCTGTCATGTCAATGCATCCAGTCTGCTTCAAACTTTACAAAATAGCTTTTTTTATCCATAACAAATGAATAGGGTTTATAACAGTGACAATGTCATCACAGACAATAACAATGTCGACATCATCAGTTTTCACGAGTGATGAAATAAACACCTACTTAGTTAGAATGATAATGGTGAAAAAAATAAATGTACGCCCAAAATTTAGGGGCAGCCAACAGCAAAAAACAGAAAGCGGAAATAAATATGCTTTTAAAAGTTTTTAACCATTCACTGTCAGACATCTTACATCTTAGCTGTAAAATCTATTTGTTAGAATATCCGAATAAGAAATAAGTTTTGCAGTTGTTTTTTTTTTCTAATCAGGTTGTTAGTGATCCATGGGAAACATTGTGAATTTAAAATTATCCTGCAGGTAATTCACATTTATTTGTATGACCTGGGTGGGGATCTTGTGACAAAACTCTCCTCCTGTAAAATACGCCTGTAGGTCATTTTTTACCATCAGCTGGAAACATCCATCTATATGTATAATAATTGGCATCAAGCTGTATTGAATATAATATAGTAAACTAGGGGGAGTTTTCCCACAGGAGAACAATGTTTGAATCTAGTGCATAACTACATTTGTTATTGTCACGTTTTGTAGATTTCGTAGATTTGTGTGACACAAGTGACCTGATGTTAATAAAGCAGGAAGGAAACTTCTTGGGGCAAAATCACAATGTTATTTTACTAACAGTAATCATCTTTCTTTAGTGTGGACACCTAAAACTCATGTTTTTATCAGAATCCCCGCCAAACTACTATGTTTGGAAAGTTGTAATCCACTTGCTATCCAAATCTTCTTTTGGTGCAAGAAAATTGCATTTTCTACAGCTGCTCACCTACCTATGTGGGGGCGCTCTTTCATCAAACAGTGCTGTTGGTCACATTAAAGCAGGGACAACCAACCTCAGTGGCTGCAAAGGTTGGAGCAACTGTCATGTATCCACGAACCATTAACATTATATCTGAATAAGAATCAAATGACAGTTGCAACATTACTCCATCAATTAAATCTGCTTGAACAACACTTGTAGATTAAAGCTGGTAAACAAGCTTTACAACTCAGGAACTGCAAATGGCACAATTGCTTTTCTTTTGTAATTTCATTTTAAATATTTACTTAACCAATGTAATCTTCTGGATTTAGACCCCTGCTATAAATAAACACTACACAACACACACACACAATATGGATTGTTAGATATATCTTACATCAATTAGCCAAACTAAATCTTCCTATCTTATCTTCTTATTAGAGTATAAAAAAAGTGTAACTGGCAAAATATCTGTTGATTATACAACAACATCCTTATATATTCTAATACATCACAGAGGCTCACTCTAGTTTGAATATTCAGAGCAGGAGTGTAATGTATGATTTTTAGTACAGAAAATCCAGTCTCTGCAGGCTGGCCAGCTAATTAATCGACTGCTTGGCCTCAGTGGCAGTTAATGCTGTTCAATTATGAATGAGCGAGATGAGGTGAAGAGGGCAGCACAATCAATAAGTGGGACGGACGTAAAGATGGTGCAGAGTTGGGATACAAAGACATAAAACCAAAGCGGGGGAAAGGATGCAGTTGAAAGGAAGAAGTTGAAAGAAAAGAAAGAAAGGATAAAGGGTAAGATGAAATCACAGAAGGAGTAAAGTTGAAATCAGAGACCAAAAAAGAAGAAAAAGAGGAAGAAACCATTCTCTTCAAGCAAACACAGGCAGGGGTTGACACTTGATGTTGTGTCAGTGTTTTGCTGCTTTGAACTACACGGTGTAGGGTCTTATTTAGTGTCATTCTGACTGAAATGGGCCCTTTGGTAACAGAGCACCCAGTGTTTGTATTGGTCTACCTGACAGCCATAGGCACCTCTCTTTATCTCTATCTTTTTCTTACTGTCTCTCTATCTCATGCCACATCTTTGTCTAGATTTAAGTTGTTTGTCTCAGCTGCTGTCACCTGCTTCTCTCTGTTGTTTCTGTCTCAGCCTCACATTTTATTGTCTGTCTTTTGGATTGAAGGAAATCTTTTCATTTCAGTCTCTCTTAGCTGTTACTCTTTGTTTCCATTGATCCCACTGAATATAGAGTGTTATGTAATAAAAAGGAAAAAAAAACTAAAGTAACTTGGTGAATTGACTGTTCAGAGAGCCCTTGGGTTCCCTTCTCAATGTGCCTTTTCTTTTTTTTTGTCCTTAAAATGCAAAGAGAAGCTTAATAGAAATGGTGGAAATGTATACTTTTATATTTCATAAGGTATTTTTCAGGGTAGGT
Source organism: Channa argus (assembly GCF_033026475.1). Classification (NCBI taxonomy): domain Eukaryota; kingdom Metazoa; phylum Chordata; class Actinopteri; order Anabantiformes; family Channidae; genus Channa; species Channa argus. Next base: position 23,685,166 of record NC_090200.1, read on the forward strand.
AGTACCAATATGTACAGTATTTTATATTTTATTTTATTTTCTACCTCCAAATGCTCATAAAAAAAAGTAGTAGTAATAATAAGAAGAAAAAGAAGAAGAGACGGTACATTACCAGTAGGTTTGAATGTGAGTATGAATAATTATCTGGTTGTGTATGTCTCTCTATGTGTGCCCTGAGATAGACTGCAGACTTGTCCAGGATGAACCCCCTCCCCCCACCATTGGGGAGAAGTAAAATAAATATCTTTCATGAATAAGCTACCTCATTGCAGCTGTTGACAGACTTTTTTGTCATCTTTTTGTGCTGAAGTATGAAAACAAATATCTAGTATCTTCACACAGTAGCAGCTTTGGCACCATGAACAGCCAATTAGATATTGGTGTGGACTATCCCAGTTGCAACCACATTTTAATAAAAACCCACAAATGTTTGGTAAATTAAGCTCCAAACAAAGATTTACCCTAACTGTCGAGTTGTTTGGGTGTTTTGTTCTGCAGAGAACAGCTCTGACTGAAGATTGGCACAGACAGGGTGCAGGTTGCATCAGAGTTTGTGTTTAAAATCTCCATGTAAGAATTTATCTCTGTCTGACTTTATCTCCTTTTTGTCTTAATCTATCCCAAAATGCACAAGTTGTATCCAAACCAATATTAGAATAGAGAACAGCTGACATTACCCTTTTAAACTTGTGTGCACAATACTGAATAAAAAGTATAAACATGTGAGCAGGAACACACACACATACACACACACAAACAGAATTAAATCAGTGTAGAGCTTGGCACTTGTGTTTCCTGGCCCCCAACTTGCTGGCTGATTCAATTTTCTGGGCAGATCTGCAGACAGTGACCGCTAACATTCACCTTTAGATGGAGAGCGAGGGAGAGTGAGGGAGCAAGGGGGTTGGCAGGTTGGAAAACGCAAAGACAGGGTGAGAGAAAAGGTGACTGTTAGTGTGTACTTTTAGAGTTAGAGGGGGTGTGTGACACGGGAGAATGCCAATACTATTCCTGAAGGGAAGTGGACGTGAGGAAATGTTTGCCAACACTCAGGTTTACTCTAGAGAAAGACAGTGTGAGGAGACGAGAGAGTCACAAGCATTGTTTGTGTCTTCTGTGTGTCTTCAAGGGGAAAATAATATAGAAACACGTAACACTTATGTGACATTTGTTTTGTTTATTTTTTCATGTGTATATGGATCAATTATTACAGGCCCAATCTGCAAAAAAAGTTTTCAATTTTTAATCTACAGTGTCAATGTAAAGACTATGGGGCAAGCAGGAACACATAGCCAGAAATCCTTTTCCAGGAATTTAATTTGTTCAATATTCTTACAAATATGGTTTAAATATAAAGTTTAAAGTCAATTTTCATTTACCTGTTAGCTGTTCAATTAGCTAGTTTACATCTTATTTCTGTAGCTATTTTTTGAGTGTCGCTTTCTGGTGTCTAGTGAGCCCAACTAGCCACAAATTACAGTTAATAGGCAACCTTCTTCCTTTTAGTAAGTTTATATGATGATAACAATATGAGATCAATTGAGAAAGTTCAGTAGTTTTTTTTTTTTCACCTAGGGTTCACTTACTCTATGTCTGGCAGGTAGAAGGCTGCCTACTGAGCTACTGACCAAGGCCCTGGTTGTGCCCACTGAATGGTCTAACGGTCTAATGGTCTAACAGTCAAACTGCCTTACAGTTCCTGACCTCTTAAATAGATGTGGACAGTGATTCAGAGGTCTGTAACCAGGTTTACAATAACATTAGATTTCATAATGATAGAGTTGGTTAGGATTCTCAGTAATGCAGGTTTGATTATCTGATTATCAGATTGAATCGACTCACAACCGGACTTTTTTCTTCTTGGTTGGAAAAGTTTGCTACTTATCCAAACAGCTCCTTCAGTCTGAATATAATGGCTAGGGAACCCACTTACTGTATATCCTCCAGAGCAGGCCTTTGTCCCACCCTGGCCTGCATAGACTCGTTAATGTGGGGGGTAGAAAGGGGTGGAGTCATCAAGATGTAACAATCACAACCCTTATCCCCCTAAGAAGGGGGTTGTTACGTGTGGCCCTCTTGGTGGGTGTGTAAAGTGGTCCTAATCTTCCTGGGGATGGATGAAGGGGCAGCGTGAAAAATGGGAAAAAATGGGTTGTGCCGAGGCCTCCTCCTCTGTTGACAGAAGGATTCTCCAGGTAAACATAAATGGCTTTGGATTCTCCTCTTTCATGCCATCTGCCTTCTATGTCTAAAATGTGTACATTGTCGTCCTCAAACACGTGTCCTTTGTCCTTTAGGTGTAGGTACACTGCAGATTCTGGTCCTGAGCTGTTGCTTCTCATGTGCTGGGCCATCTTCTTGTGTAGAGGCTGTTTATTTTTTCCAATGTAGAGCGCTGAACACTGTAATAGAAATTTTTCCTCTTGGAAGAATTGTAGACAGAAATCAGCGTGATGAACCATCTCAGTTTAATACATGCCGGCATGGAGAAGAACACATGGATGTTGAGTGTTGTTTCTGACTTGTATCTCTCAAACCCCTTCTATTTATACTTAAACCCAAGAAAGGAACCACCCTCACAAAACATGAATGAAGAAACCAGGTGCATGCAGTTGACAGTCATCACTCTTGTCCCTTTCTAGATTATCTGAAGATATCAGTAACGAAGTCAATAGAACCCTTTTATTACCCTCTTTTAGATCTTGCGACCCCAGGACTCACTATCTGCTACATTGCTTGGGCCTTGTAAAAACAAAGTGCCTGCTGTGATCTTAAACATTCCTCCAAACACGACCCATCCTATGATCTCTTGTCCTCTTTGTGACCTCTTCAATAGATCATCTTGGTTGATTGTTTGCTAATTATCTAACCATATGACTAAATTTACTTTCTTCCCTCACATTCCCCCTTTTTGACACAAAGTGTCAACATGGTAAATTTAGGAATCTCAAAAATATGTAGTGTTAGCTAAGCAGACTATTTTAACAAAACATTTTAAAAAAATAGGCAAAATTAAATGTAAACAGTATTATAGGAATTATGGTGTTCCACCCAGTCAGATATGGGATCCATAGCTAGTTAGTTCATTCGTGTGTATTTTAACATACATTGATGTCTGTTCATCACCAATGATTCTCCCTAACCATCTATAAATAAAAGCATGCATAAAAGTAATAGCACATGTAAAAAAAAACACGTAACATGAGAATGCTTACAATATTGCCTACATCATATACATCTGTATATCTCGTAAAGGTCTGTACTAGACTAATAACAGGATCTAAGCATGGACAATGTTTTGTTTCTAATTTAAATAGTGAATGCCAATTCGACAGTGGACCCTGGATAACCAGAATGTTAGACTGTGGTCCATACAAACTGGTCTTGTGCCACTAAAGTAAGAATACTGACTTTTAGCATAAACAGAATTTTTTTGATAAAACTAAATCTATGTCAAATCCCCAAGGTTTCAATTCAGATTGTTCAAACAATTGTCCTCTGCATCTTTCTTTCGGGCATTGTGATGTCATCTTTTTCAGGAGTCTTTGACCTTACATAAGTGATAAATCACTATCACTTTCTTTCTCATTTGACTCCTCAGTCTTTCCTGTTGGTAGAAAGTGTATGACTCTTCCTTCTCTGTTGCTGTTCCTTGATGCAACAGTGGATGTGGATTGGTAGATGCCAACCATTTCTATCATTCTGATGATGAAAGCTGCAGTCAGGAACATCCAGCAAAGATCCTTTCAGCTACCAGCCATCTTTTTATTGGAGCCATCATTTCTACAAAGATCTACACTGGTATCCCTCTCAACAACCTGGACTGCGGGTGGAGTGGTCAGGAACACACATATGGTTCCGTCCAACAGGGCTGGTGCCAGTGCTTCCTTCTGAGGTCTTTTACAAAACTCCATTCTCCTGGCTGGATGGTGTGGATTTGCCCAACTACAGGCTCAGGAAGGGCAACTTTTACCTCAGGGAAAATTAGCCTTAAAGAATGGTTTAGTGCACAACATTATCTTTACATCTCATCATCCACTCCTATTAGGCTCAACCCTATTTTATAGGAAGGGTGTATTAGTCACATGAGTTTAGTCTTCAGTATATGATTTAATCTTTCCAATGCACCTCCACTGGCTGGATGGTAGGCCCAGTGTTTTTAGATTTATCTGAAGACTTTCTGAAAGACTGTGCATTACATTATGTACAAAATGTGAACCATTATCACTATTTAGTTTTGAAGGAAGTCCCCATCTTGGGATTACCTCTCAAAGTAATGCCTTTGCTACTGAGACAGCAGAAGCATTTCTTCAGGGAAAACATTCAGTCCACTTTGAAAACATGTCTATTATCACTAAACAATACTTATAACCAGAAAATTAATTAAATCAAATCCATCATCAAATATTCAAAAAGGCCTTCAGGGTTTGGAAGTGCTGACATGAACATTTCTGTAGTCACACATTTTCTCAGGACAACAGGAAAAACCTGCATACCACAATCTATTTACAATATCCATCATACCCCCTTTTGAGACATGGTCAAAACCATGAGTCAATTTAGAAACACAACATGGATTTTGGTAGTACCAGGAGACCTAGTAGATCCACCCAGACTCCAGAAGAAAGGTTAGTGCACCCCTTCTTCTTCCAAGTAGTTTGCGCACCTGCATGAGCTCCTACTTGTAACAAGGAGACATCATTTAAAAGAAAAAAACATTATTTTGGACAGACAGGGGTAATTGCAAAACTGGTGAAAACAAAAGACAGAACAGCCGACTGCGCTGTGCAGCTCCTACAATGAAAACACAGGTTAGAGCAACCAAGTCTGCTACATAAGAGAGTTCCAACTGGCATAAGCCACACAAGGTGAGCCATTTGAGGAAGTCCACATTGTAAATCTATCTACAAAAAATACAATCAGGATTAAATGAAAAGGAATGTGGTTCTCAATCTTCAGCTGTGGGGAGTAAAGTTGATGTAAAGTTTAAGGACAGTAACATGTAATATAAGACATGGTTAGTAAGACTATTTGCAGTGCAATAACCTAGATGGTGTGAGATGAGTGTTTTTACTCAGAGAATAACATGCACTGTTAGCAGACACATAATAGCAATGTTAGTTTTAGACAAAACTACTTTTAGTAGCTACAACTTGTAAACCTGCAACCATACCTCTCTCTATTGTTGAGAGATGTTTTGAATAATATCCTATAAGTAATAAAAGATTTGCTATGTTCTGAAAGTCCTAAGCACAGGGACTTGACAGAATCTTTTTTAAGTCAGTAAAGTCAGTAAAAGTCAGTCAGTCAGTCATGGCCATATGTTTTCCCCATGTGTGTTGTCATACAGGGGTTGGGAGATCTCCACATAATTATAATCAGGGACAGCAATAGCTTGCTAAGCCTAGAAATACATCAATTGATTTTCAATTTTCGTTGTTAATTTTGCACATCCAGAATTGATTGGATGCGTGTAGGACCTAATTATTACCTCCGGAGTTATGATATGGCCAAGATAGCACACAGATTGTGAGACAAGTTGTAACTTGTCTTTCAAACCCTTGTGGCCGTTTTCTGCCAGAAAACAAAGTAGAGACACTGTGTCAGTTTGGCCATCTGAGTTTGTGAACAAACTAACAAATCGTCACCATACTGAACAAGTGTACTACCACATGGGACTCCCTATGTGATATTTTCTACCACTGCCACAGGAATACTGTAGGACTGGAAGAAAAACACTACACCAAACGCGTCAAGGTATACCATTTACCATTGAAAGTGAAAGCAAACCAATTGTGAATCAGGATGGACAGGAATGCTAAATATGCATTCACTAAATCAATAAATGTGAGAACCAGCAGGCATCTCCTAGAACCTGACACATCAGAATTTTTATATTAGGCACTGTTGGAGCCAGATGGTGAACTGCTTCATTTACAGCTCTAAGGTCTTGGACCGGTCTCCATCCCCCATTTGGTTTCTTTACAGGCAAGATGGAGGTATTGCATGGGAACATTCCACTATGGCACCTTTATCTATTCATGATTGAATATTTCCAAATCTAATTTGCTTATAGCCCACAATTTGTCAGGTACTATTTCAAGCATAAACATCTTCTTGGCTGTCAGTGTCATAAGTGAACTAATGCTTAGTTCTAACTTGTATGTTGAGTTACTCAAGGTGGTCTATCACTAAAGATTGTGTTTATTTGAGTGTGTCAACATGCTGCTTAATACTCTGACCTACCCCCACTGTCACCTATGGTTGAGAAGCCTGCAGTCCTGGAGAATGAACAGCAAGTCCCTGAGGAGGTGCCTGTGGTCAAAATTCCTCTGTGCCTCCTCCCTCTTGATGGTTTGTCTTTCAAATTGTGAGACAGACGTGGCACTTGTCCATAGCCATCACAGATGTGACAGCAATGGTTGACTTACTCCCCAACTTGGTGGTGTCCATGAACCCAGTTATGGTGTTGAATGTTTGTAATCCCATGGTGCAGTCGTGGACCAGTTAGCAGGACAGAATGTGGACCATCGTAGCTTGAAAATTCTACGACACACAACTTCCACCTCCTGCAAAGTTGGGTTATACATAGTTGTTGCATTGCTGCCACCTACTTCCCACCACCAGTTCTTTGGGGATCAGGTAATTCCTCTATCACCTCCTTCAGTTCATCCGGCTGCCACAGTCTGTAGATGAGCACTTGTGCTTGAGGATTTTGTGGCAGTAAATTTGCTCAATGTCCTCCTCTTCTGAGCTTCATGTGCTTGGTCACCTGCAGGGGCCACAGCTTGACCCTGTGGAGGAGGGGCAATAGGCACAGCATATGGAGGGGGTAGGACCCTATCTCTTGCCCTACGTTTCTATTTCTCCTTCAGGTTTCTCTTCTATACTCATTACTTTCATATACAACCTAACTCCTGCAGAAGATATTTTTCTACCACTCTTTCCTAATTTTGGGAAGAGTGCAAATCTATTTTGTTCTTCCCTACTTTCTTTCCCTTTCTTTACACGTACTCTTCTCCTTCTTATAACATTACTTTACAGCATTCTAAACAGTCTGTACTTAGTGTACCATACAAGGGAAACACTTGTGTTATATGGTGCCAAAGTGGAACATCCTTAACCACACTTTCTCCCCATTTATCTGCTATTTCATTAGCAGGGCCTGTAAGAGGATCAAATAATTTTTCTAATTTCCCCGGTTTGTTCCCCATGTTTTCTAGACTCACTGTGGTTTGTGCTTAAAATTTCAATGGGCTTATCAATCACACAATTAACTCTTTCATACTGATCTTCCCATCTCATTGTATGGTTGGATCTCATCACACATACACTAACTTCGGATGACTTCCTTCAGCCAGGTAGTTTGTATGACACATTCGTTCCGAGCAACTACCCTATAGTAAGCACAGTGGTTTGTGCACACGAGACACTGAAGGAGTCAACACAAAGCTTATATATATTTTCCTGTATTTTCTCAGTCATATGCCCATTGTATTCATATGGAACTTAAATCAAACTTTATACTTTTATATATGTAAGCTAACTAGGTGTTTATTTATTTACATGTATCATTTACATGTATTTTTGAGTCATTTCTTTAGTTATTTAGGATGGTACTTTTTAGTAGTATACATGTATCTATTTCCCTTATTTCACCTTTTTACGTCATTTTTTCCTTTTTCTTTCAAAACACATAGAATTACACAGACAATTATTCGCTACCACACAGGCTTTACACGAATTGGTCGCTACCACACAGGCTTTACACGACTTGGTCGCTACCACACAGGCTTTACACGACTATAACTTAATCCTTCGCTACCACACAGGCTTTACACGAAGTGTTCGCTACCACACAGGTTTTACACGAATCTAAGTTTATATTCTAGACCACACAGGCTTTACAAGAATATTACAGTTGCTACCACACAGGCTTTACACAGCTTCGATGACCTATTACTAAAAAGAAATGGTTCATAACGCCGTACTCACTTATCGTTTGAATGGAGCATCTGCTGTCCGCCACCTGTCCCTGACATCAGGCGGGATCCAGGCCTCCGTTTGTCGGAGCGGAACTTTCCCTGGGCCGGCAGTAACCTTCAGTCTGGACTCAGGCAATGATCAGCAGAATGTCCATCCCATCCTCGTCGCCAAATTGTAATAGAAATTTTTCCTCATGGAAGAATTGTAGACAGAAATCAGCGTGATGAACCATCTCAGTTTAATACATGCCGGCATGGAGAAGAACACATGGATGTTGAGTGTTGTTTCTGACTTGTATCTCTCAAACCCCTTCTATTTATACTTAAACCCAAGAAAGGAACCACCCTCACAAAACATGAATGAAGAAACCAGGTGCATGCAGTTGACAGTCATCACTCTTGTCCCTTTCTAGATTATCTGAAGATATCAGTAACGAAGTCAATAGAACCCTTTTATTACCCTCTTTTAGATCTTGCGACCCCAGGACTCACTATCTGCTACATTGCTTGGGCCTTGTAACAACAAAGTGCCTGCTGTGATCTTAAACATTCCTCCAAACACGACCCATCCTATGATCTCTTGTCCTCTTTGTGACCTCTTCAATAGATCATCTTGGTTGATTGTTTGCTAATTATCTAACCATATGACTAAATTTACTTTCTTCCCTCACAACACTCATCACTGCACAGGACTGCATATACTACATTGGTCTTCTTATTCTGGACAAGTGTTTGTCTCAGTGTGTTGGTGGGTTTGAAGTGAACCGGTATGTCGGGTTTTATGAAGATCCTTTAGAGCTTCTCTGACACTCCAACCTTGCAAGGAATCTTCTCTGTCCCTCATCCTTCTATTTGATCTTGACGTCATTTTGTTTAAGGCCCACCTAGGATAACTGCAGGACTTGAAAGCGGTGATGGGCGATAACAGTGATTTCAGATTCAATCCGATACCAAGTAATACCTTGGCTAGTATCGCAATATCGATCCGATACCGATACGAGAGTGTTATGTTAATTCTGTCATCTGATGACGATGACATACAATGATTTGACCCCTTATAGGGAATAATTAAAAACATTAAAACGACAGCAAAATCATTGTTCAACCTATTGAACCTATCAATAAAAATGACACATTTAGCATTCTTTAGTGTTGTTCTCATGTTGTTACTTATATTCTGTAAATAGTCTGATCTGCACTGCATATCTTTTCTATTTTTCATTTTAGTCCAGTAATCCAGATTGAAATTGTTTGAGAGTGAAGGTAGTATTAATTTCTGCAAATCCAATTTGACACTTAACTTTATGTGCACATTTCTACTTTACACAAATAATTGAACCACACCCAGTCTTTTCTTGGTTAGAATTTTATTAACATAAGCAATCCTTTGCCAACAAATTTGTTTTTTTAAATCACTAAACAAAAATAATAATTAAACTGCACACTAAGTATTTATAATAACAATAATAAAAAAAATTAAATAATAAAATAAACTGATTTGATTTTGCTTAGAACATTCAATACTAATGGTTGCTACTATAAAAGATGCAAAGATGCAGAGCTTACTGTAAGGCTTAACTGTAAAAAACTTTTTTAACTTAACATTTTTTACTGGACAAGAACTCCAGCTCATAACTAATTTGTGACTTAGGTTTTGGTTGAGGAAAAGGAGCATGTTAACATAATTTCCCTTTAAATGGTTTCTTTCGTGGCTTATGATCTCTCCTGTTTCGGAGAATACCCTCTCGGAGGGTACTGAGGATGCTACCCAAGTATTTCTTGGCGAGATAACTGAGAACAGGGAATGTTTTTTCATGATCCTTCCACCATTTGAGGGGGTCTTGGTTTCTGGGGATTATCCTCTCCATGTAACGCGCATCTCAATGAGAGAATCAGTGCTTGCAGAGCGATGCTGTTGGGTTGTCAGTGCTTGTGTGTTAAAATCTGACCACAAACGTCTTTCTGTAGAGTTTGGGGTTGGAGGTACAGGACAACTTGACACAGATGGTGGTGTTTCTATGGGCTGGTGGTGATCCTTCATTTCGTAGAGAATTTGCTTTTTAACGTTTTCGACATTGTCTTTGCTCCAAAAAAACACATGTCGAAAAAAACAAACATTTCTGAAACAAGTGTCGAATGGAATGAAATAATGGAATGTTAATGGAATGAAATCTTCGCTGGCATTGGTGTAAGAGCTGTCTTGCAAGGCTGTTCTCACTTGGCACTGTGGAAGCTGTCACTTTTAAAAGTAAAGAAACAAGTGGGATCACCTTTGACATAGACACGTGCTTTGAAGCAGAGGCCTCTTGTGTGGTTTCTTCGAATGGTCTCAAAGCATCAATGGTAGGCTGGATCAAGTCTGTCTCTACACTGCTCAGGCACAGATCATTCCTTCCCAGAACACAAAGTGCAGTGGTGACCGGTTCTTTCTGCTCCAGAAACCTGTCCAACATATATGACGAATTCCATCTGGTCTCAACAGACTGTACAAGATTATGCTCCGGCTTGTTCAGTTGCTTCTGTATGTCTGCAAGTTTTTGTGTAGCTTTATTGCTGTGGTGGAAAAATGAAACGATGTTACTGCATTTTTGCAAAAGGTTAACGACCTGAGGTACAGCATTTATGGCATCTTTGACCACCAAGTTCAAAGTGTGGGCAAAACAATGTAAGTGTGTCCACCCAGCTTTGTGAACAGCAGAGACAACATTGGCACCGTTGTCAGTTATTACTGCAATCACTTTATCAGTTATACCCCAATCATCAGTTATTCTTTTCAGCTCTGAACTAATGTTGGCAGCGATGTGTTGTTCGTAAAAGCAACTGGCCTCCAACACACATCCGTCAATCTGCCAGTTGTGCACAAAATTACAGGTTACGGTTAAATATGCCTGAGTTGCCCTAGAAGTCCACATATCTGTGGTATGAACAACACTGTTTACTGTCTGTAAAGTCTTTTTCAAATCACTTTGACAGTCTTTGTACATTTGCGTTTTTCAGAGTGTTGCGGCTAGGCATTTTGTAGTTTGGGTCTACAAACTTCATAAGTGAAACAAAACCTTTGTCTTCGACTATTGATATAGGCTGGAGATCCATGCATATCATTTCTGCTATACGCCTCGTAATCATCTTGGCTCTTGAAGAGTCGTCTATAAAAATAATAGAAACAAAATGTTAATTTACACCATATATACTGTACATCATGTCAGCTTGGCAATAACAGTAAAAGGAATAAATGTGTATTAATAGGTAATTGAAAGTAAAATAGTTATGACTGAGTGGCATTTTTTTTAGCCAATATGCAAGTCAAGTACTTTTGAAAAACTTTTAAATTAACATTCATAAACAGGTAAAAATCACGTAAAATGGATATATAACAAAAAACATGTAATGGTTGTCATAAAAAGTCATAAAAGTGGTGTTCATGTCTGAAGATTATCTTGCTGAACAAAACATGTAGTAAACATGAAGTACTAAACTGTTAGTCACCAAGCTTATTTTATGCAATACACCATATCCAGTGGAAAAATCCAGGAAGATGCTAAATTGGTTTGGCTTACAAAAGTATATCATCTCTACATTCTGTCTATCCAAAACATTGACAGTTACGTAAATCTATGCCTATGACTGTAGTTAAAAAGCAGGTTTCATCTATGGTACCTTTCATTTTACTCGTTCATCAACTCTTCAAAGTACTCCTTCCATCTTCCCATCACACTCCTGGCACCTGTCAATACATTTCCATCCTTATCTTTAATCACCCTAACCTGCTGCACATCCTTTCCATCTCTATCTCTTTGTCTGGCCAACCTGTACAAATCCACCTCTCCCTCTTTAGTGTCCAACCTAGCATACAAGTCCTCATATGCTCTTTGTTTGGCCTTTGCCACCTCTATCTTCACCTTACGCTGTATCTCCCTGTACTCCTTTCTACTCTCTTCAGTCCTCTCAGTGTCCCACTTCTTCTTAGCTAACCTCTTTCTCTGTATACACTCCTGAACTTCCTCGTTCCACCACCAAGTCTCCTTGTCCGCTTTCCTCTTTCCAGATGACACACCGAGTACCCTCCTACCTGTCTCCCTGATCAAATTAGCTGTAGTAGTCCAGTCATCTGGAAGCACCTCCAAACCACCCAGAGTCTGTCTCAGCTCCTCCCTGAAAACTAAACGACATTCTTCCTTTTTCAACTTCCACCACTTCGTCCTCTGCTCTGCCTTAGTCCTCCTTATCTTCCTCACCACCAGCATCATTTTACACACCACCATCCTGTGTTGTCTGGCTACACTCTCCCCTACCAATGCTTTACAGTCACTGATCTCTTTCAGATTACAACGTCTACACAAGATGTAGTCTACCTGAGTGCTTCTCCCTCCGCTCTTGTACGTCACCCTATGTTCCTGCCTCTTCTGAAAGAAAGTGTTTACTACAGCCATTTCCATCCTCTTTGCAAAGTCAACCACCATCTGACCTTCTGCGTTCCTGTCCTGAACACCAAACCTGCCCATAACAGTCTCATCACCTCTGTTCCCTTCACCTACATGCCCATTGAAATCTGCACCAATGACAACTCTCTCACCTCTGGGGATGCTCTGCATCACTTCATCTAACTCACTCCAGAATTTCTCCTTCTCTTCTAACTCACATCCTACCTGTGGGGCATAACCACTCACAACATTGAACATCACCCCTTCAACTTCCAGCTTCAGACTCATCAACCTGTCTGATACTCTTTTCACCTCTAGAACATTCCTCACAAAATCCTCTTTCAATATAACTCCTACTCCATTTCTCTTCCTATCTGACCCATGGTAAAACAACTTAAACCCTGCTCCTAAGCTTCTAGCCTTGCTACCTTTCCACCTGGTCTCCTGGACACACAGTATGTCCACCTTCCTTCTCTGCATCATGTCGATCAACTCCCTAGCCTTCCCTGTCATAGTACCAACATTCAAAGTCCCTACTGTCAGTCCTACATTCTTAGCTTTCCTCTTCTCTCTCTGCCTACGAACACACCTTCCTCCTCTTCTTCTTCGTCTTCGACCAACAGTAGTCCAATTTCCACCGGTACTGATTTTGTTAATTAGAGGCTTTCTCGAAAAATTACCTAAATCCAGCAATTACATATTCACATAAAGAGATTTATTTAACATACATGTTTGCACAAATACAGACTTGAGTGGTAACATGAAATTGTCTCATGCACACTTGACAAACTGTCTTGCTTTTCCATAATTGTATATTCTGTTTTTACATCACAATTCAAGATTTCATATCATGGTGATAGACTGTTCTAACAATCACTTCAAAGCATTGTTGGACCACTTTGACTATGATTAACCACTTTAAACTTTCTTTACTATGTAATTTTGGCAGACAAAAGAAAAATTACTTATACATTTATTTGAGGTACAGAGTTATGTAACTGCTAAACTGCTTATAAAAATTGGGCTTAACTGTCAGAACAGGCACAAGCAGTGGGAAAATTGTTTATTTAAATTTCAGGCATGGTTGAAGTTAAGCTCGATGGAGCCAGTTGTATAGAATTTTGAATCAAAATTGATTTCTATGCAACTATGCAATGAATTTTTATGCATTTTTGAAAACAAAACCAGGCGTTGCATGATGCTCTAAATATAATTCTTATCCTTTGTCAAAGCCCATGGCATCTCACAGATGTGTCCAAGTCACCCTTTCACTGATAACACACAACACTGTGATAATAAAATTGGTTGTTAAAATTGGTATTAATTATTATTATGGTATTAATATAGCAAATGGTTGTAAACACTATTAAACTGTTTAGAAAAGTCATTTAAATTACTTTTCATTTTGCTGTCTGAATAATTATTTCCTTGACAATTTTAACAACTGGCCAGGTTCGTGACTGCTGGACCTTAGCAAGCTTTAAGAGAGGGACAAAGATGTCAGGAAATGGTAGAAAGCTACTGTGATGTACATAAATAAATTACTGTCCATAATTATATCAACTTACTAGCAAAAATCCTATTAGTCCTATTGACTATTAAAGAGGTGTGAGAATTTTCACACATGCAATAAACCCCCAGTCATCACTAGGGCATGGCCAGAGGGTTTGGCCAAACTAAACATTTAAATCCAGACTGAAATAAACTACTAAATTTGACCCCACAATAGTGGAAAAATCACCTATATGGATATCCTGACCCAACAAAGAATCTGTTATTATATGTAGAGTACAAAAATCATTAGAGTCTAACTACTCTCTATACCTGCAGGGAAATACCATCATCTTCTCCTCTGAACATGTCCAAACCACCTCAATCTGGCCTCTCTGACTTTATCTCCAAAACATCGAACATGAGCTGTCCCTCTGATGTACTCATTCCTGATCCTGTCCATCCTCGTCACTCCCAAAGAGAACCTCAACATCTTAAGCTCTGCTACCTCCAGCTCTGCCTCCTGTCTTTTCTTCAGTGCCACTGTCTCTAAGCCGAACAACATTGCTGGTCTCACCACCGTCTTGAACACCTTTCCTTTCATTCTCGCTGATACTCTTTTATCACACAACACTTGTTTGTATCCACCATATCTCATTCACTTTCTTTTAGGTGGGGTTTTGGACTCTTAACAGACTGTGAGGGAAATACAGTGCATCCAGAAAGTATTCACAGCACTTTTGTTCTAAAACTGACCCAACTCATTATTTTCCTCAAAATTCTATAAACAATACCCAACAATGACAATAATGACAACGTGAAAGACGTTTGTTTGAAATCTTTGTTTTTATTAAATTTATTACAAATAAAAAATGAAACAAATCACATGTACATAGGTAATGACTGCCTATGCCATTACACTCAACTGCATCCTGATT